>NC_086320.1:168938087-169309337 GCF_036172605.1 Pelobates fuscus | reverse complement strand
ACGACCGCCTGGCACTCCGACCGAGTGCCATCGCCAATCGATGCTCATAGTGCTCACCGAGGAATTCCAGCACTCCACCATACACCATAAGCACTGCAGACCCCACTTCCAGTGATGCAGGTGCGCCGGGGTCTCTCCGTTCTTCACCCACCCTGGACCAAAGACCGGGATCCATCTTCCAATGGGCAGACCTCTCCTACTCCCAGAGAGCGTAGCAGGAACAGCTCTTATAGGAGCTAGTGATTATAATTCCTGGGGAGTATAGTGATATAGCAATCCCCAGGATAGATACAGCCGTTTCCCCCACACATGAGATGAGACTCTATGTTGAGGGTAAGCAGGAACAGAACTTTAATGGGGGCACACTGGCTTTTATGCAAGTTTCCTAACTAGGGTTGTTATAGAATTATTAAAACCCTTATTAAATTTCCCATTAACTCCATTAACTTCATCATATGACAGATTTTCCTAACAGCATTTAGAATATTAGAAAGAGAATGTATTTTCTAGAAGGATATGAGTAACATCGGAATTGTCAAGTTCCTGTAATATGAAACATTGTATGCCATAGTTAGATCATGAGAACTGTACTAATGAAATGTCCATTCACTAAAAAGCCTTGAACCTGACCTCGAATCTAACAGCACTAACTACTCAAAATGGCGCCTAGAGCCCCCCTCCCATCGAGTGAAGCCTTGTGCTAGCAAGATGGCGTCTGAGCCATCGTGTCCACTCCCGTGTCCAAGATGACGCCACCTCTCGGTGGGAGGACATTTAGCCGGCCACTTAGTACTTAAGCCAATTAATAATATTGATGGGTGGGTATTTACATAGCCACTTAACACCTAACCCAATTAACGATGTTTATTTGTTGTTATCTTGATATTCTATGATGATGTAATATTGCTCTTATAAGGGTCTGCGAGACCGCTTTTTAACCAGATGCCATTAAATTTTCTCGAAGTTCTTTTAACCTGAACTCCGTGTGTCAGTGTGAATTTACTTATGCGTATACGCAATTTAATCATCTCAAATTTGGACAGGAACAGATAGACATTCAAACTTATTTGTTTGCTTAAAATAATCTATATCAATTTGGCACATCCAACGTGGGGCTCCGGGTTATGGCCTTTGGCCGGTCAGCCATCCTAGAAGACGCTGGACGGAGGAATCCTGGGGGAAGGAAAGGAGACTGATCACCTCCCAGTACACGGTAGAGACTGCTGCAGAGCCTAGCCGGTATGTTCCAGCCCCTTTGATTGACCCGTCCCAGTGTCTGCGACTGCTGCCGGGAGGACATCAAAGTCAGGTAATAACTTGCCCGGGGCCTTATTGTTACCCACCTGTTTACCTGCATTTTGCCTATCTGTTGCCTGGGTGTGTTTGTATTGGTCTGGGTGTGTTTGTATGAGTGCCCGGGTAGAGTGTTTGCCTGTTTACCCCTTTTAGGGAAAAGGGGGGTGGACCTGTGGAAGTTTTCCTGGGGGTCCTCTGTTGCCTGTTTACCCCTTTTAGGAGCCACGTGGCTGTGGCTGTAAGGAAAAAGGGGGGTGGACCTGTGGAAGTTTTCCTGGGGGTCTTCTTTTGCCTGTTTACCCCTTTTAGGTGCCGGGTAGCTGCGGCAGTAAGGAAAAAGGGGGGGTGAGGGATCTGTGGAGGTTTGTGTAGACTCATAGCTTCCTGGGGGTTCCTTTGGTGGCACTTTGATAGCCTAGCTAGCCTCATTGTGCACATTGCTCTGCTTGCAGAGAGGTTGTACCCTCCAGCCTCGAGCGCTGAGGCTGGTGGCATTCCAATTTTATTTGTGGCGGGTGGATTCAAGCAGGCATTGCTGTCTCCAGCACCACGTGGTAGTGGGACTTACGGGTGGGTCCATAGGGGCACTACGGGAGTGACGGAAGTGGTGGTCACGGGTACCGGGCCGCTGTAACAAGGGAGGCTACACAGGATTCGGGTCGGAGATGGTTGCTGTTTCCTGTGGCCGCTGGTAGTGAGACTTACGAAAGTCGTTCTCCGAGCGGGGACACTACGAGGTTGAGGGAGGTGGCTTTGGCCACATGAGTAAAGGAAAGGGATTACTGTTGAATTTATTTGAACTGTGATGCATGCACTGTATTTCAATTGAAATGTTGTCTTAATTGGGAGTCATTCAAACTCCTGTGTCTATCTCTACTTTCACTTTTTACTTTTACTCTACTTCCTGTGTTATTTACACTTTCCCCTCCTATTTCTCTTTGTGAGAGAAGTGATTGGTCACACACTTCTCACCTCGCTCCAATCCGTGGCTACCTCGGGTAGGCGGAATAAGTGACTAGTCTACGTTTTGGGAAGACGCACGTAGGGACCCACCCTTACGTGGCAGTTGAGCATTGTAGACACTCTGTTTCATTTTCTTCCTCTATGTCTGGGATGCCTTTTATAGGGGGAATGGGACAGGGGTTAGATAAGCCCAGTAAGGGCTGGTTAGCGTGTGATCTAGTTGAAGACAGAGAGGGTGAAGAGATGGTTAAGGGAGTTGAAAAGATTGCTAAAGTGTGTAGAATTGCTGTACCTTCATGTGGTAGATTACAGCCAGAGAGCTGGTGCAGATTACTGACAGAGAAGAAAGGCAAGCTTACAGACAATGATTTGCTTCGTACAGCAGAAGCCTGGTACAGAGTAGCAAGAGCTATTCAGCAGGAAGGTTGGGTTGAGGAAGAAATTGATCACAAAGGTTTGAAACTGTATGTATATCATAATAATTATGTTGCTGGGGGATTCCCTCAGCCAGCGCCCCAAAATGGCAGCAATGAGTGACATTCAGCTGACCATGTTCCCCACCCCTAACCCTCCCATCACCCATCCCGCCATCGCCCCTGTTTACCCAGTCCTGAATTCTGATGGATCTCTATTCTCCCCCCCATCATCCCTACAACTATCATCACCCTCATCCATCCCTGCACTATCTTCCCTGCCTAATCCAGCTATTCCATCCGTCATTCCTTCTCTACGCTCTCTCTCCGTCAATAATCCTACCCTCCCACTTGCACCCACCCAGTCCACTAACCCCTCCTCACTTGCTTTTACCCATCCTACTACACCCGCTTCGGTCCCTCCTACTACACCTGCCTCTGCTAATCTCTCTCCGTCCTCCCTTCTGCCTACTCCTCCCACAGCCCAAGTTCCCGCCTCCCCACCTTCACATCCCTACCCTGGATATCCCACCTCCCTTCCTAATCCCTACCCAGCTATCTCGCCCTCCCCAGGTTCCGCCTTAGCCCCTGCCCATATGGCCTGGCCATACCCCTACCCCTATCCCGTGGCCCTGTCCTATCCAAACAATCCCTACTTCCCTTCCCTAGCCACACCCCAGGCCCCGTTCACGCCCATCCCGATACAGTCTGCCCCGGATGTGCCCACATCCAACATGGCCGCCACTACCTCTCTTGACCCTAACGCAGCTTCCTTTCACGCCCCCAATATGGCGGCCCCCAGTAATCCAGCACCCCTAATGCCGGTACTTCCTAATGATTTCTCACCCCGAGCTCATAACCCACTGGCCACCCCGGCATCCGGGATCCCCTCATATCCCCCGGTCCTGACACCTCAAGCGGCTCCGCTTCCCAGAGGGGTCCAGGTCACATACGAAGATGAATTTGAAGAGGTTGGCTCTCATGGTTACCATGGCTCACCGGATGCCATAGAGCCTCAGCCTCGCTGTTCCCTCGATGATCCTTTCGGACATATGGGCCGGGGAGAGCAGGCTCCTCCTAAATATGTCTCTTTTAATCCCACTCAGGCTAGTGCTTTGATGAAATCACTTCCTGACCCAGAAAAGGAACCAATGCCTTTTTACCGAGGGATAGTTCAGATTCAAAAGACCTATTCCGCCGCATGGCGTGATTTACTAAGTATTTGTGCCATTAAGGCCGGAGATGCATACTGGCCTAGCATAGCCCGCCACCTCAGCACAAATTTGCTTGAGACTGATACTGATTACTCTTCTGGAATAGCATTCTGCAACCAGCTAAAGGACTGGGCTAAGGACAAACTTGCAGATCAGGCTGCCGGCCTTACTGACATAGTACAGGAAAAATGAGAATCAGTGGAAAGGTTCCATGCAAGACTGTTTCAAGTGTTCTCAGATTTGGGATTTGATCTTACCAATAAGATTCATTCTCAAATGCTGTCCGGTGCTTTTGTCCTAGGCATCAAAGACTCTATACGCAAGGGGATCATTGCTGCACGCCCTGAATATAGAGTTGTTCCTCTGGATACATTACTCCAGGTGGCTAGGGGACTAGAATCTGCTCAGACTCCAAGAAAGCCCAATTCAGCTCCTCTCATGGTGTCCCGCCCCGGACCTGTTCCAAGAGGCACCAAGCCCGAGGATGGAAATTGTTTTAATTGTGGTGCTAAAGGTCACTTTAGGGGTGAATGTCCTGAACCCAAGAAAGTGACAAAGTCTGCACATGTCCACAAGACCCCAAAAGCCATTCCACTTGTTGAGGATCCAGAAGATTAGGAAATTGGCAAGCCTGTGTCATTAACCCCTGTCATTGCAGTGTCTTCAGGGAATCAGGGGGGGGCACTTGCCACTGTGACTCTACCCTTTGAAGGACAACCTACTACATTTCTTGTTGACACAGGTGCAGCCCGAAGTGTTCTACGAGAACAAGGCATGCCAGACCCATCATTTCTGTCAAAAATTGATGTTTCCTGTGTAGGAGTGGATGGCCTACCAAGACAAAGTCCTTTAACAACTCCCTTACGGGTTGGCAACTATCCTAGCTTGCTTGCTCGTTTTGTGGTGTCCTCCACATGCCCCATTAACCTGTTAGGCACTGATGTTCTTTCACGCCTGCAGGCATCTATCATCTTCACTCCAGATGGACAAGTAGAATTATCTACCCCTCTATCTGTTTCTGACACCTCAGCCTTGTGCTCCCTGCCTCTGATGCTCCATTTAGAACAACCCCATGGGGATGCAAAGGAACTGAGATCTAATTTCCCTGATTCACTAAAGACAGATGTTCCTGCAAAACTGTGGTCCTCAGGCCCAGAGGACATAGGTCACCTAAAAGTCCCACCTGTGATGGTAAAACTCATTCCAGGAGCAAAGTTACCAAGGAAATCACAATACCCTTTGAAACCAGCACAAGTTGCAGCTATCACAATTCAAATCCAAGCACTCCTGGAGAAGGGTGCTCTTGTCAAATGTGAATCACCATGCAACACCCCGTTGTTTCCTGTGAAGAAAAAGACACCCAAAGGAGAACCAGAGAAGTACAGAATGGTCCAGGATCTCCGTGCAGTGAATGAAGCAACAGTCCTGGACACCCCTATTGTGCCAAACCCACACACTCTGCTCTCTGGAGTTCCACCTTCTGCAAAGTACTTCACAGTCATTGATCTGGCCAATGCCTTTTTCAGTGTACCCCTGGATCCAGTCTGTCAATACCTGTTTGCCTTCACACATGAAAAACAACAGTATACATGGACTGTCATGCCCCAAGGGGCACAAAATTCTCCAAGTCAATTTGCAAAGGCCATGTGTTCTATTCTTGATCCATGGCAATCTGACCATCCAGAGGTTGTCTTGCTTCAGTATGTGGATGATTTGTTGCTCTGTGGAGATGACCCACAACAGAAGAATGCTCAATCAATCTCCTTTGCTATGTAGCAGAACAAGGATGTAAAGCTTCACGTCTCAAGCTTCAATTCTGTCAACCTACTGTTATCTTCCTTGGCCATTGCCTATCTCAGGGTACTAGACATCTCACCCGTGACCGAGTCAGAGCAGTACTGGATATTCCACCTCCAAGGACTTCAAAGTCCCTACATGCCTTTCTAGGCCTCATTTCTTACTGCCGAGCTTGGATCCCAGAAGCTTCTCTGCTCATGCAACCACTCTATGATACCCTCAAGTCAGACCCATTCTGCTTGACCATGGAAGCCCATGACAACTTCTGCACCCTAAAACGTGCTATTGCATCTGCTCCTGCCCTTGGCCTACCAGACTATACCAAACCCTTCAAGTTATTTGTCTCTGAAAGACAGGGCCATGCTACAGGAGTTCTTACCCAAGCACATGAATCTAGAGGACGACAAAGGCCTATTGGATTTTTCTCCTGCCAACTGGATCTTGTGGCCAGAGGAACCCCTTCTTGCCTTCGGGCCGTTTTTGCAGCCAGAGAACTGATTGAGAGAACTGCAGACCTGGTCCTTGGCCACCCTCTAGTTGTTTTGGCCCCTCATGACATTTCTGCCATCATCAACCAAGTACAACTCAAGCATGTCTCTCCTGCCAGACACCTCCGTCTTCAATGTCATCTCCTGTTACCTGACAACATCACCCTCCAAAGATGTCAGGTTCTCAATCCGTCCACCCTTCTCCCACTTCCTGAGGGGGGTATATACTATGGGTTTATCATGGATGAAACCTATATTTTCCTTCTTGCTGGCACCATCAAGAAGATGCATCCCAATTTATCCTTCTATGACGGACAAACACCTCTCTGTGATGGAGCAGGATATGCCTTCTGTACCATGTGGTACAACCCAAACATCAATCCTGAACCCTGCTATGAAGATGAGCTCTATCATCTGGTCGAGGTGAAACTTACTTCACAAGACTTCTACTGTGACTCTGAAGGCAACAGTATGGTCTTGATTCATCTACCTCCAGAGCTCAAACATTTGTATCGTCATTGGGACATTGCCATTCCACATGTCCCTGTCACCAAGTTAAAGACAAGATCATGGAATGATCTTGGGCCCATGGAAAAATTATGGGCCACCATGAATGAATCACAGCTACAGGAAAATGGCGTTGTCAAATACCCAGCAACTGACCATCTAAAGGCATGGCCACGCCACTTCCTGGAAAATTAATTTCAAGATCTGGTCATAGTAAATGACTATGACCCAGAGACACCTCATGACTGTTTTGAACAGATGAAAATGGAGACAACACATCTACCAACCGTGCATGAGGATCCACTAGTAGATCCTGATCTCACTCTGTTTGTGGACGGTTCAAGGTATGCTGATGAAGAAGGAAAATACCACACAGGATATGCCGTAACCACAACAGATGAAATTATCAAGTCATCATCTTTACCACCAACAATGTCTGCACAAGAAGCCGAATTGCAAGCCCTGACTTCAGCGTGCAAGATCTCTGAAGGAAAGCGCGCCAACATCTACACTGATTCAAGATATGCATTGGGCGTGGCACATGACTTCGGATTAATTTGGAAAACAAGAGGATTTCTTACCACTGCCGGTACGCCAGTCAAACACAGTTCTGCAATCAAAGAACTAATGGATGCCCTCCTACTCCCAGAAGAAGTGGCCATTTTGAAAGTGAAGGCACACGGGAAATTGGATACAGATGAAGCAAAGGGCAACCATTTAGCTGATCAGGCTGCTAAGCAAGCGGCAAGAGAATTGCAGGAAGTGGATGAAGGAGTGTCCGGACACGAAGAAATTCCTATTTTTACCTTGAAGACTCTTCCTACTGACCTAAGAATCCTACGGGAACAGCAAGCTGCAATTGCCCCTGAGGAAATACAGAAATGGAAGAAGAAAGGAGCAGTCCTAAAAGATGGAGTATACTACAACAATCTTAGATTCTGCCTCCCTAAGAATTTATATCCAGCAGTAGTCCAATGGGCACATGGACCTGCACATCTGTCAAAAGACCTAATGGCTGCCCTCATACAGAAGTATTATGAAGCACCTGGAATTACTACACTGGTCAACAACTTTTGCAAGGTCTGTGTCATTTGCGCAAAATGCAACCCAGGGAAACCAACCAAAGTGCCCTTGAAACACCTGGCTAAGCCTATGTACCCATTCCAGAGAATTCAGATTGACCACATACAAATGCCAAAGAGTGGTCCCCATGAATATGCACTAGTGATAGTGGATATGTTTTCAAGATGGCCAGAAGCCTATCCAGTAGCCAATATCACTGCCAAGACAACAGCAAAGCGTCTACTTGCAGATATTGTATGTAGATTTGGACTCCCAGAAGTTATTGAGAGTGACCAGGGCCCAGCTTTTACAGCAACAGTGACTAAAGAAATTTGGACCGCTCTGGGGGTGACCCTAGCTTTCCACACCCCCTAACACCCACAAAGCAGTGGCAAAGTGGAACGCATGAATGGTACCCTAAAAGCTAGAATGTTAAAGATGTCACAAGAAACCAAGATGCCCTGGCCAGAAAGCTTGTCAATAGCTTTATTCAGCGTTAGACACACACCTAGAGGGAAGCACTCACTATCCCCATATGAGATTCTATTTGGGACTGCACCCAGACTAGGTTGTTATTACCCCCAACAGCTTCAGCTTCAAACTGATGTTTTGGTAGATTATGTAACTGAACTTGCAAGTGCTTTGAACAAAATACATGCCCAAGTTTTCTCTTCAATTCCAGATCCCGATTTTGATACGGGTACCCACAGCCTGCTTCCCGGAGATTGGGTCCTGGTCAAGAAATTTGTGCGGAAACACACCCTGGAACCAAGATTTGACGGACCATTCCAAGTTCTCCTGATCACTTCAACCTCCGTCAAGTTGGCTGGCAGGCCACATTGGATCCACGCTTCCCATTGCAAGAAGACTCCTGCCCCAGAGGAAGCAGACACCGCACAACCATGTACCCCTGGTACATTATCACCTTAATTAGCCTAATTAAGGCCCAACAAGTAGCCATTACTAAAGATGCCAGTGGGTATACCTTCTGGTACAATTCCTCATGTACCCGTGTGGCTACATATACTTTTGACTATTGTGACATTGTAGACTGCCCATTCCCTACGTCACAAATTCAAACCATCTATAGAGATATACCTCATGTAAAAGACCCCTATGTTTGTGTAGTTGACAAACAATGGGGGCATAACTGTAACCATTGGGGGGCTGCAGGGTGGAATGCTGGGCCTGCCTGGGGTTACAAACCCAAAAGTGCCTTATCTAAAGTAGATGACTATGGTAGATCCCTCCTCCAAAGAATGACTTTGAGGAAGCCTGGAGGAGGTACACCCATGAAATTAATTCTAAACATAGAGCATCCCAGCCCAACGGATGCAGACCAGTATGTAATGGGAATGTATTGGAAGAAAGGTTCCTATAACAAATTGGGGCACTTCTACCTAAAAGATATGTGCCACTCTCCAGAGTGGCAAGGGGCTACCCATGGCAAAATTATGGGCCACCATGAATGAATCACAGCTACAGGAAAATGTAATCTCAAACCCATTAAAACCACACATCCAGTCCTTTAAAGACATGATGGCCATTGCTAATCCCACCTTTGAAGATACCATGGCCGCTGAAACAGGTTTTAATGATGTTAATTTATGGTTGGAATGGATGAAATATAATGCCAACAAGCATAACAGAACCGCATGCTATGTGTGTGGTGGTGCCCGGCCTCACCTCGGCACTGTGCCCTTGACTTTGCCATTAGAAATAGAAAATTGCATATTAAGTCTTTTTGCCTACCATTACAATTTTAATAGGTCCCTCTGCAAAGCATGTACAGTAGAATACCCCCTCCTAATCAAGGATGTCAAACCCCCAGATGGTGTTACGATCTATAAGGGAAACTACACCTGTTATGCCATTATGACGGAATTGGTAAGTTCATGGGTAACTTTTCCGAAGGATATTGTGCCACCTACAGAACTGTCCCTATGTACCTATTACAATTCCATACTAGGTCATTAGGAGATATTTACTGGTTGTGTGGGGATTTACAGTTAAGATCCAGAATGGACAAGGAATGGTGGGGGGAGTGTACTCTGGCTAAAGCCATCATGCCCATACATATTATCTCTGACACACACCCTGACATACATGAGTCCATACACACACCAGCCAAGGTTAAGCGTGAAGCCCCAGTAAGAGGCAGTTTTGACCCCCACATTTATATTGATGCCATTGGGGTGCCTAGGGGGGTGCCTAATGAATTTAAAGCAAAAGATGAAGTTGCTGCGGGGTTTGAATCACTTTTTACCATAGTTACTGCAAACAAGAATTTAAATTGGATTAATTACATTTATTACAACCAACAACGCTTTGTCAACTACACCAGAGATGCCCTCCAGGGTTTAGCCGAACAATTGCAGGCCACATCCCAGATGTCCTTCCAGAACAGAATGGCCTTAGACATGATCCTAGCTGAGAAGGGGGGCGTATGTAAAATACTGCCCGACACCATGACCTGTTGTACATACATCCCAGAAAACATAGGTCCTAATGGTAAAGTCACCATGGCCATAGAGAAATTAAATAAGCTCTCTGAAGAGTTAAAGAGGAACTCTGGGGTGAAAGATCCCTGGGAAAGGTGGTTTGGTTGGATGACAGGGTGGCAAAAAGCTTTAATTCACATTGGTATGGCATTACTAATTTTTCTTTTTATTCTCGCTCTTCTCGTTTGTTGTGTCCTCCCCTGTCTGAGAAAATTCCTACAGAAGACTGCAGACCAAGCGGCACCAACTTTTGCACATCTGACAGTTGATGACCAAGATTTCACTTCACCCTGTATACCGCTGCAAACTATCCCTTTTACTGATAAAGTGCAAGAGTATTAGGTAGGGAACCAGCTTAGGGACAGCGTCCGTCTTTATGGATAGACTGCCGTGCGGAGATGTGGTGGGCAAGCCACTGCGGGATACCAGCGGAGTGAAGAAAGTTCCTGACCGTATTGACGGATGAGCTGCAGCCTATTAGGGAGAGGAAGGGACAGAATTGCACTTTGCAATAACACCTAGCTAGCGGTCATGGGGTTTCTGTGCCTTTGGGCTAACACGTCTTCTGGTATTAACAAATAAAGTTTATCTTTTTAGTGCCTAACATTTCATAGGGGGGACTGTTATAGAATTATTAAAACCCTTATTAAATTTCCCATTAACTCCATTAACATCATTATATGACAGATTTTCCTAACAGCATTTAGAATATTAGAAAGAGAATGTATTTTCTAGAAGGATATGAGTAACACCGGAATTGTCAAGTTCCTGTAATATGAAACATTGTATGCCATAGTTAGATCATGAGAACTGTACTAATGAAATGTCCATTCACTAAAAAGCCTTGAACCTGACCTCGAATCTAACAGCACTAACTACTCAAAATGGCGCTTAGAGCCCCCCTCCCATCGAGTGAAGCCTTGTGCTAGCAAGATGGCGTCTGAGCCATTGTGTCCACTCCTGTGTCCAAGATGACGCCACCTCTCGGTGGGAGGACATTTAGCCGGCCACTTAGTACTTAAGCCAATTAATAATATTGATGGGTGGGTATTGACATAGCCACTTAACACCTAACCCAATTAATTATGTTTATTTGTTGTTATCTTGATATTCTATGATGATGTAATATTGCTCTTATAAGGGTCTGCGAGCCCGCTTTTTAATCAGATGCCATTAAATTTTCTCGAAGTTCTTTTAACCTGAACTCCGTGTGTCAGTGTGAATTTACTTCTGCGTATACGCAATTTAATCATCTCAAATTTGGACAGGAACAGATAGACATTCAAACTTATTTGTTTGCTTAAAAGAATCTATATCAGGGTGACACCCAGGTGGACCTTGTTGGGCACAGGGACACAAAGTGAATAAACCAATAAAAACAGAGTCATACAGTGAGACACTCCCATACACAAACAATATAATCTGGCCTCTGTGTTTGGGAGATAATTGAAGCAGGAACTGTACTAATCTAACCTAATTATCTCAAAGCACAGAAAAACATACAATTTTATGAAACCCCCAAAATTACCCTAAAAACACATAAAACCCCATCCCTGATAGCCCTGATCTGGGTGAACAACATATCCAAAAATCACCCAGATCGGTTCAGGGGTTCAGCAATTTCCTGGAAATCATAGTTTTGACCGACCGTGCACATGGTCCTATGCCCAAAACAGTTGCAGGGAAATCAGTGCTAACAGTCAATCAAGTTTGGTAGTCTTTTACAGGTTTCCCTGCAGGCCCATAGTCTGTGGGCAGGAGGCTGGCAAACAGGCCACTCCAAGTACAAGTGGCGAGGTTACTTTCGCCACATTGTGGGATCACTTTTGATAGGGCATCTGCTTTTAAATTTTCCAATCCTGGATGAAAGGTAACATGGAAAGAAAACCATGAAAAGAACAGGACCCATCTGACTTGTCGAGGATTTAGACATTTAGCGGTGCAAAAACATTGTAGATTTTTGTGATCAGTGTAAACCAGGTGTAACCAACCTTTCAATACCCACTACCCACTTTTGTATCTTTGTTGATGGTAAAATTTCCTTACTGCCCACCAGTGCCTCAGTAACTAATTTTATAGCACAAGTGCGATTTTTTTTTTGATTGATTGATTGATTTTTTTTTTTAGAAAGCAGAGTGTTTTAAAAGTGTATCTATTATATTTCTTTTTTCTATTCTACTTTTTTATGTGTGTCTGTGAGGTGCTGTGTGTGTGAAGGGTGTAGTGTGTGTGTGAAAAGTATAGTGTGTGTGATGGTGGTAGTGTATGTGAAGGGTGGTGTGTGTGTGAGGAGTGCAGTAGGTGTGTGAGGGGTGCAGTGTGTGAGTGAAGGATGTAGTCTGTGTGAAAAGTGCAGTGTGTGTGAAGGATGCTGTGTGTGTGAAGGATGCAGTGTGTGTGTGTGAGGGGTGCTGTGTGTGAGGGGTGTTGTATGTGTGTGAAGGGTGCTGTGCGTGTGAATGGTGCTGTGCATGTGTGGGGGGTAGTGTGTGTAAGGGGGGTGGTCAGTGTGTGTGTGAGGTGCAGTGTGTGTGAGGGTGGAAGTGTATGTGAAGGGTGGTGTGTGTGTTGAGTGCAGTATGTGGGTGAGGGGTGCAGTGTGTGGGTGAGGGGTGCAGTGTGTGTGTGAAGGATGTAGTGTGTGTGTGAAGGATGTAGTGTGTGTGTGTGAAGAGTGCAGTGTGTGAAGGATGCAGCGTGTGTGTGAAGGGTGCTGTGTGTGAGGGGTGCATTGCGTGTGAATGGTATTGTGCATGTGTGGGGGTAGTGTGTGTAAGGGGGGTGGTCAGTGTGTGTGTGAGGGGTGTAGTGTGTGTGAAGGGTGTGAAGGGTGCATAGGGTCTATGCTGTGTGTAGGTGGGGAGATGTGAAAATCTATCCTAATGTCTACCCCTCCATTCTTCTTACCTTTTACCAGGGAGGGGGAACATAATGCTGCCATGGTAACGAGCGGCAATGCTCTGACCAGCCTGCTCGTGGGGGAACACAGAGCCTCCCAGGCCCTTCCCTCTCTCTGCTGGAACTAATTGCCAGTGGGCCGGTGAGGGAGATCTGTGAAGATGATAGTACCTTAGGATCGTGCAGGAATAATGAGTATGTAACCAGTGTATACCCAATATAACTGGAAACAGTGGGTAAGGTACTAATTCAAATGACAGTCTTTGTGTGTTCATCTAAAGTCACTTACACATGAGGGGTACGTTGACAACCAGGACCAGATTTTAAAAAAGGACCATCAATGACTTGTATTTTTAATGGCTTATATTTATTTTTAATGGGTATTAAAATAAAATGGGTGACATTGAAATCCATAAAGTAGCCACTGGCACCTGAGTCAACCGAACTTTGGCAATCATAGGCAATCCTGTTCCTCTGTAACAGAAGCGAAACAGATAATAGGTGTGGCAATGATCGTAGCAGACGTTCGTATCATCTGAGAGGCCCACTTGGGTTTTTGCCTTCTCAGGACATGTTTTCACCAAATGATTGTGTTTCCAACAATGAAGACTTTGTGTCTTCTTTGCAATTTGGCTGGGTGAAGAAGACCCTGGATGAGGCCCATCTGTATTGGCTCTTCTTCCATGGTAGGTTGAGGGTTAACGTAACTTGTGGAAATGGTTCGAGGAACAGCGGGGTAGGTGTTAGCTTTTTCCAAACATCTTTCTCTTAGACAACAATCAAGTTGAATAGCTTGCTGCAAGAAGGTTTCCAGGGAATTGAGTATCCCCAAAATGAGCAAAATCTTCCTTCCATGGTTCAGATATTCCTATATGAAAATGTTTTATAAGACCAATTTCTTTCTAGCATGTGTCATCAGCATAATGTTTGAAATCTGTTATGTACTCCTCCACAGGTCTGCGGCCTTGTCTTAGGGCTCTAATGCTGTCTTTTGTCTGTTGGGATCATTATACATAGAGGGCATAGCATTGATAAAAACATCCCAGGACTGTACAGCTGGATCATTAGTGTGTAGTAAATTATGAGCACATTCTTGTTGAGGACCTGAGTGATACCAATAGCTTTATAATGATATGTGCGATGTTTTAAATCAAACATAACTTCGCAGGCCATGATGAAGGTTCTGTATTTTGCACAGTTTCCACAAAATCTTTCACGTAGTATACCCTGAGGTTCAGGGGTAGCTCCCAAGTCTTCAGGAATGAGATGAATGAGATGAGCAACAGGTTAGGCTTGTGATGTTGGTATTTTGGGGGGTGCTGCTTGTGTTTGGAGTTCATTGAGGCCAGATACTTGTCTAGTCAGGGCGGACACAATCTCGGTCAATTCTACAAGCTCTATAATTGGCTAAGTATTTCTGTCACTGTTTACTAGATAGAGACCAAAATGCAGTAATCAACTGAGACTGTCCAAAGCGAAATACAGTTAAGGATTGGCAAAAGCGAGGTCAGGCAAGCAATAGGTCAGGTCAGGCAGCACAGTTTCATAGATGGGAGACAAGCCAGGTCAGGTAACAGATAATCAGAACAGGAACAGGAATGTGACTGATAGTAGCAGATTATTGGCTGTTCTACCTATCTTTTTTGGACCTTCCCTTAACGCAAAGCCTCCTTCCCCTTTAAGAAGCATTGGGTTTGGTGGGCGCTCGACCAGTTTGGCCTTTGTGTGTGAGCACTCAGTCTGGCTAAGCGCTCAGACGTGGCCATTTTCAGCATCAGCAGACACAAATGTAGAATTGACCGTCGGTGCAGCGAGGTTCGTGGGGCGGTGAGTGTCGGGCAGGGTGTGGGTTTAACATTGAATACCTGGACTTTTATAGTAATGTATTTAATATCATTCAATTTCCTTATTGAGATTAACATGCAATAGGATTTCTCAATACACAAAACTTTGTGACTCATTAAACTCATACTAAATTCATAGACATTTAAAAAAAAAAGAGGTGAAGTTGTAATACAAGATAGACCTGTTTATTCATTGCCAGTAATTCACATAATATTACCAAATTTACACTAATTAAATCTAAACTTATCAATGTACTAATCTAATAACATATATGTGATGCATATATATATATATACTGCATCGTAAATGTATTTTACAGAATGGTGGTTGTTTGCTCCTACAATCCTTATTAGTTGATTATTAGGTGGCCAAGCAACAAAGCTGGACAACGTATTATTTTTTCTAGGTTTATTTTATTACTTATTATAATTACACAGATTTTTTTTTAAATGCCTATGAAAACGAAACAGGAAATTAAAAACTGTGAAACATTTTCTTATCCAGAACCATTTATGCTACAGATGCACAAACTAGTTAGTTTTAACACTGCAAAGTAAAACATTACCATTTAGTAGATATGGCAAGGGTTTCCATTGCAGGGCTAAGCACAACTCAAGTGGCCCCTTGACTCTCACAGCAAACCTTAACTGCTTCCCGCAGAGAGAATTTGACTGGATGAGCATGACGATGGCCAGATATGTGCTTCTCATCCCTCATACTCCTCTATGAGAATCAATACATTGAACAGAATGACGTAGAGATGGCGTGACACCATGGGAGGCAGATCAGGTGGCTGCAGGGACTGGATCTCTGCAATGGGAAAAAAAGGTATATCATGCCCTTTGTTTCTATTTTTTTATTAGGTCTATGGGGGAAGGGATGAATTCAAATGCTGAGGAGAACACTATAAGGTTAGGAATACAAGTTTGCATTGCTAAAACTATAATGTTCGTTTAAATACAAGCATCTGTGACTTTGCTTGTTACCAATCTGTGTTAATTGCTTCAGGAATTAGTTTGCAACCTAGGTGAGGCATTTTTTAAGTTTTCATAGATGCATAACATGGCTATCAGTCGGTATGGTAAATATAATTCATTTGTTAAGATTTGACAATTTAATTATTTACAGAGTGTGATTAATAAGATACACATAATATGTTTACATTATAACCTGCTTCATATTCTGTACTGTAATCCAAAAGTTATAATTACTATAGGAATACAAAGTATATGTGTGTTCGCATTCCAGGCCTGTACTGGATTGAAATGTTTGCGCAATAATGGAAAATAAAATTATATGATAATATACATACTTATATTTATAACTGACCTTGCCCTGGCACAATGCTGCCTTAAATAGTTACATAGTTACAGTGAGGGGAAAAAGTATTTGATCCCCTGCTGATTTTGAACGTTTGCCCACTGACAAAGAAATGATCAGTCTAATTTTAATGGTAGATATATTTTAACATATATTTTATATTTCAAATAAGTATTTGACCCCTTTGACTTAGTACTTGGTGGCAAAACCCTTGTTGGCAATCACAGAGGTCAGACATTTCTTGTAGTTGACCACCAGGTTTGCACACATCACAGGAGGGATTTTGTCCCACTGCTATTTGCAGATCCTCTTCAAGTCATTAAGATTTCGAGGCTGACGTTTGGCAACTCGAACCTTCAGCTCCCTCCACAGATTTACTATGGGATTTAGGTCTGGAGACTGGCTAGGCCACTCCAGGACCTTAATGTGCTTCTTCTTGAGCCACTCCTTTGTTGCCTTGGCTGTGTTTTTTGGGTCATCGCCATGCTGGAATACCCGTCCACGACCCATTTTCAATTCCCTGGCTGAGGGAAGGAGGTTCTCACCCATGATTTGGTGGTACATGGCACTGTCCATCGTCCCTTTAATGCATTGCAGTTGTCCTGTCCCCTTAGCAGAAAAATACCCCAAAGCATAATGTTTCCACCTCCATGTTTGACGGTGGGGATTGTGTTCTTGGGGTCATAGGCCACATTCCTCCTCCTCCAAACACGGTGCCAAAAAGCTCGATTTTCGACACATTCACCCAGTTCTCACACAATCATTCAGATGTTCATTGGAAAACTTCAGACAGGCCTGTACATGCGCTTTCTTGAGCAGGGGGACCTTGCGGGCGCTGCAGGATTTCAGTCCTTCACGGGGTAGTGTGTTACCTATTGCTTTCTTGGTGACTATGGTCCCAGCTGCCTTGAGATCATTAACAAGATCCTCCCGTGTAGTTCTGGGTTGATTCCTCACCGTTATTATGATCATTAAAACTCCACGAGGTGAGATTTTGCATGGAGCACCAGACCGGGGTAGACTGACAGTTATTCTGTGTTTCTTCCATTTGAGAATAATCACACCAACTATTGTCACCTTCTCACCAAGCTGCTTGGCGATGGTCTTGTAGCCCATTCCAGCCTTGTGTAGGTCTACAATCTTGTCCCTGACATCCTGGCACAGCTCTTTGGTCTTGGCCATGGTTAAGAGTTTGGAATCTGATTGATTCCTTCTGTGGACAGATGTCTTATATACAGGTAACGAGAGTGCTCCTATTCTCAGCTTGTTAACTGTATAAAATACACCTGGGAGACAGAAATCTTGCTGATTGATAGGGGATCAAATACTCATTGACATGCAAATGAATGTAAAACTTTTTTGACATTTGGTTTTCTGGAATTTCTTTAGTTTTTCTGTCTTTTACTGTTAAAACACACCTACCGTTACAATTATAGACTGATCATTTCATGGTCAGTGGACAAACATTCAAAATCAGCAGGGGATCAAATACTTTTTTTCCCTCACTGTATCAAGGCTTAAAAATACTAGCATCTACATTTCTCACATCTGTTTTTTTCTGTTGATCAAATGTAGGCAAAAAAAACAAACAGATTCAAGTGCTTTTCAACAGCAGTCAGATCTTTCCTTGGAACAAAACGCTGTTATCACTCATATATTAAATGTATCCCAGAATTGTAGGTTTTGGCAAGAATATTATCCACTTGCTGTTTAAACATCTGTACAAACTCAGATAAAACCACCTCTTCAGGCAGAGAATTCCACATCGTTATTATTTTTACTGTACAAATTGCAGTATTATTAACTGCTTTCAGATGGTTTGTATTGGCCTCATATATTTGTATAATGCTATCATATATCCTCTTAGAAGCCATTTTTCTAAACTAAACAGATTAAAATTTGTTAACCTTTCTTCATAACTAAAATCTTCAATTAATCTTATTAATTTTGTAGCCTCTGCACATTTTCTAGTGTCATAACATCCTTTGTTAGAACAGGTGCCCACAATTGCACGGCATATTCAAGGTGTGGTCTTATCAGTGATTTATAACGAGGCAAAATTTATTTTTATCACCAGAATTAATGCACGTTTTAATGTATCACAATACCTTACTGGAGACTGTTGTCTAGCTTTTTGTTTTTATAACAATTCCCAAATCTTTCTCATGTGTTGTTATCTCTAATTCACTACCATTTGGGGTTTAAGTTGCTTGTGCATCATTCACCCCAAAGTGCTTAACTTTGATTTATTTACATTGACTTTCATCTGCCATTTGAGTGCCTAGTCCACTAACCTATCCAAATCCATCTACAGCAAAACCATGTCCTTCTCACATTGTATTACCATACCCAGATTTGTGTAATCTGCAAATACTGACACATAATCATCAGGCCCTGGGCTTTGTTTATATTAACTTTCTTTAGCTGCTGCAACACATTGTCTTGAGTCATCCAGTCACAATTCTGTTCTATTTTTTTTAGACTTTATGTACTTAAAAAAAAAACATTTGGGGTTTGGCCTTGCTCTCTTTGACTTTGACTTTCTCATTTTGTAGTTTAGCCCTACTAATCACCATTTGACTGGCGATTTTGGCTTCCTTATCTCTTCTATAGGATGTCTCTGATTTGTCTGATTTTTTTTAATTTTTATTTTTCCAAATCTTTATTTATTGTCAGACAGGTAGTATACCAATACATTAACATTGTGAAATAGGCTTTTGTAGAAGCCTGGTGTACAAGCTTATATATTTTTTGTCTGTCAATTTTTTGAAATTTTAGAGGTGTAACATAACGTACATAATTAAGTGAACAACGTTTACATTGTAACAAGATGTGTACAATGATGGGCACAAGCGAGGTTTTGTGAGGTGTGATTCGGTTGACTGTGGTTTTTTGCTATTTAATGGAGTTCGTCATGGCCTGCGTTAATCCGGCCCCGTAGGAGAGTGAGCTGTCAGCTCCCTCAGGGGTGCGGGAACCCATTGATTATTTGGGGGTGGGGATGAGCGCCCACTCCCTGCCCTTCATCTCCAAGATGAAGTTAGTCGTCATATTGTTCCCATGGTGCCCATACCCAGTTAAAGGCTGCCATAGTGTTTCGGACCTGGGCTGTCATTTTGTCCATTAACCCCTTAAGGACACATGACGTGTGTGACATGTCATGATTCCCTTTTATTCCAGAAGTTTGGTCCTTAAGGGGTTAAATAGTTGTCTCTGATCTTGGTCATTACCAGGGATAGAGATGGTGTCTCAGGCTGTATCCATTGTTGAGCTAAGGCTCTACGGGCCGCTAGGTATAGCATATTTAGTAGTCTCTGTTCGTACCTGTCTAGTCCGTCTGTAGGTCGGGAGAGGAGACAACCCCAGGGGTCAGGCGTGAGTCTTCCGTGCAAGAGACGGGAGCCTACGGTGATTTGTCTGATTTAAAATGCCATTTTCTTTTTCATTTTTTGGCTTACTTTCCCTCTAAGCCTACTAAGTATTGTTCATGTTGAAAAATAAACCATGTTTGAAATAACTGCTTTGAAGAGTTAATGACATATATTATTCCTTTAAAATGATATGTTTTACAATGAGACCAGAACAATGTTGGCAGTTTTGTTAGGTACCGTATTTTTCGCTCCATAAGACGCACTTTTTTTCCCCTCAAAAGTGAGGGGAAATGTCTGTGCGTCTTATGGAGCGAATATGAAGCTTTACTTACCTGTCTTGCAGCGTTGGCCGGCAGCACAGGGCGCACCGCGGTAGTGGAACTTGAATTTCATGTTCCGGTTTCCGGCGGGACTGAAAGGAAGTGTGCACAAGCTGAGTGCGCACTTCCTTTCAGTCCCGCCGGAAACCGGAACATGAAATTCAAGTTCCACTACCGCGGTGCGCCCTGTGCTGCCGGCCAACGCTGTAAGACAGGTAAGTAATTATGGGACAAGGGGAGGGGGACAGTATGGGAGAGAAGACTATGGGGAGGGGGGGGATGAAGACTATGGGGAGGGGGTGGGTGAAGACTATGGGGAGGGGGTGGGTGAAGACTATGGGGAGGGGGTGGGTGAAGACTGAAGACTATGGGGAGGGGGTGGGTGAAGACTATGGGGAGGGGGTGGGTGAAGACTATGGGGAGGGGGTGGGTGAAGACTATGGGGAGGGGGTGGGTGAAGACTATGGGGAGGGGGTGGGTGAAGTCTATGGGGAGAGGGTGGATGAAGACTATGGGGAGGGGGTGGGTGAAGTCTATGGGGAGGGGGTGGGTGAAGACTATGGGGAGGGGGTGGGTGAAGACTATGGGAGGGGGGGACACTATGGGACAGGGGAGAAAAAAAATATTCTGTACAAACTGTCCCATAGTAAGAAACACTATGGGACAGTTTGTTCAGAATATTTTTTTTCTGGGTTTCTTCCTCTAAAAACTAGGTGCGTCTTATGGTGAGGTGCGTCTTATGGAGCGAAAAATACGGTATTTTATCCACTATAATTTCCCTGTTTCTCATTTACACAGAGTCACAGAGTGAATATAAGGGTTCATATCAGTAATGGAACTAATGTAAAGAGGGCCCTTCCTCAAGGATGTCCAAAAAAGTAAATCCTCAAATGTCGTACAACTCCCATGATGCTTTGCCAACTCGGGTTCTACCATTTGACTATCCCTGCAAGATGCTTTCATATGGAGTATGTCTGTGTAAATGTAGGAGTGCATTTGTATGTACTGTTGCCACTTGAAAGCGGTGGTGTGCTTGTATGTAATTTGGTGTTTGTGTAGTGTTGGTGTTTGAATGCAAGGGTATGTTTGCGTTTAGTGCTGGTCTTGAAATGCAGGTGTGTGTTTAGTGTTTGCGTTTGAATGCAGGAGTGTGTTTATATGTAATGTTGGAGTTTGAAAGCAGGGCTATACCTGTGGTTGGTGTTGGTTGGGATGTATGGACATATATACTTACACTGCCAAAGACACACACATTCACACTGACAAAACACACACAAGTAATAATGTACATAATGTACAGATTAGAGTCTGCTCCAGGCTCTCTTAGTCTGCTTCTTTCTCTCTCCCCCTATTCTCTAGTGTGTTGGCCCATAGTGAAGTTGCACTTGATACATGACTAGAGTTGAGCGAACCCGAACTGAAAAGTTCGGGTTCGTACCGAACATTAGGTTTTTTGGACCCCGGACCCGGACATAACACTGTATGTTCGGGTTGGAGTTTGCTGTTCGGCGATTTAATGGCGCGTTTTGAAAGGCTGCAGGGCAGCCAATCAACAAGCGTTTGACTCGTGTGCCCTTAGAAGCCATCACAGCCATGCCTACTAATGGCATGGCTGTGATTGGCCAGTGCAGCATGTGACCCAGCCTCTATATATAAGCTGGAGTCGCGTAGCGCCGCACGCACATGCGGTCTTATTAGTATAGGGAGAGGATGCTGCCGCTGATAGGGACAGCTTAGGAAAGAATTCTGCAAACTAGTACATTAGTGGGGTGGGATGCACTTCATATCTGAGCGTCAAATATTGCTGTCGCATTGCAGTTTTAAAAAATAAAAAAGAACAAAGATTTCCCTTAGTCTTAGATTAACAAACCGTTAAATCAATGGCTAGGGAAATAGGTCAGAGTAGGTGGTACCAGCTCCACCAAGTATGGGCATGAACCCTTTATTGTAAAGATAATGAAAAAACACACAGTGCTAGGGTTGTTCCCCTTTGGAAGGGGGGAAGAAACTCCCAAGCAAGCTGGTAAAATTATAAATAGACACTAATCTTAAACCCAAAAAAAATCTTAGAGCTTATTAGAGTCAAACAAATAGGAAAATAAGGGGAGAAAAAGATATACAGGACAATGCTAAGTAGTATGGATACAGTGCACAGAATGTATATCTATATCAACAGTGATACACTGAAACTTTATTTAACTGCTAAACCAAAGAGATACAATAGCACCTGTGTATCGATAGAATTACTTCTGATTCCTGTAAATGCTTATAATATCTGTCCTTGGTGCATAAATGAACACTTCGTTCTAGATGCTAATACCAAGGAAGCTTTTAGGTGATAATCCTCTAAATGGCAATATTCCTTCAAGTCTCTCTATGAAATCAATGGATAGGGAAGGGAGTGATTTATCTAATTACTTGTCAATGTCATGTTATGTATGTAGGCAAAACATTTAGACCGTTTAAGAAACGAATTCTTGAACATATAAATTCAGTCAAAACAGCTAGGAACATAGAAACATCGGTTTCCAGACATGTAAAAACAGTTCATAATGGGGACACCAATGTCCTCAAATTCCAAGGTATTGAACTAATTAAACAAGATCAAAGGAAGGGCAACTGGGATCAAAGCCTAAGGAGACGTGAATGCTATTGGATTTACCGCCTTAAAACCCTGTCCCCCAAGGGTCTTAACGAGGGTTTCTCATACTCTCCATTTATTTAGATCTCTCTAAACTATTTTTTTGTACATTTGTAAATAGCCTATTTAATATATCTTAGTTAGCTTTATGATTAGTTAAGGGATCTTCCCAAGAATTATCTCACTTTAGTATTTTAGTTGAAGGACATTATTTGTCCCAACACTTACTGTCCAATTCCCCCTCACCTTTTATCCCCCACTGCTGGTCCACTCTATATACGGAAAAGTATAATTTGCCTCCTTAAGGCTGTCACTTTAGGTCTTGAGGATATTCTACTTACATTATATAAGAGATCAGGAGAGATCGATTTGAATTGAAGATATACAATTTCAAATAAACTCAAATGTTATCCCTCAACTTTCTGCACACTAGGGGTAACCTAATACTTATACAGGGAGTGCAGAATTATTAGGCAAATTAGTATTTTGACCACATCATCCTCTTTATGCATGTTGTCTTACTCCAAGCTGTATAGGCTCGAAAGCCTACTACCAATTAAGCATATTAGATGATGTGCATCTCTGTAATGAGAAGGGGTGTGGTCTAATGACATCAACACCCTATATCAGGTGTGCATAATTATTAGGCAACTTCCTTTCCTTTGGCAAAATGGGTCAAAAGAAGGACTTGACAGGCTCAGAAAAGTCAAAAATAGTGATATATCTTGCAGAGGGATGCAGCACTCTTAAAATTGCAAAGCTTCTGAAGCGTGATCATCGAACAATCAAGCGTTTCATTCAAAATAGTCAACAGGGTCGCAAGAAGCGTGTGAAGAAACCAAGGCGCAAAATAACTGCCCATGAACTGAGAAAAGTCAAGCGTGCAGCTGCCAAGATGCCACTTGCCACCAGTTTGGCCATATTTCAGAGCTGCAACATCATTGGAGTGCCCAAAAGCACAAGGTGTGCAATACTCAGAGACATGGCCAAGGTAAGAAAGGCTGAAAGACGACCACCACTGAACAAGACACACAAGCTGAAATGTCAAGACTGGGCCAAGAAATATCTCAAGACTGATTTTTCTAAGGTTTTATGGAATGATGAAATGAGAGTGAGTCTTGATGGGCCAGATGGATGGATTGATAAAGGGCAGAGAGCTCCAGTCCGACTCAGACGCCAGCAAGGTGGAGGTGGAGTACTGGTTTGGGCTGGTATCATCAAAGATGAGCTTGTGGGGCCTTTTCGGGTTGAGGATGGAGTCAAGCTCAACTCCCAGTCCTACTGCCAGTTTCTGGAAGACACCTTCTTCAAGCAGTGGTACAGGAAGAAGTCTGCATCCTTCAGGAAACATGATTTTCATGCAGGACAATGCTCCATCACACGCGTCCAAGTACTCCACAGCGTGGCTGGCAAGAAAGGGTATAGAAGAAGAAAATCTAATGACATGGCCTCCTTGTTCACCTGATCTGAACTCCATTGAGAACCTGTGGTCCATCATCAAATGTGAGAAGTACAAGGAGGGAAAACAGTACACCTCTCTGAACAGTGTCTGGGAGGCTGTGGTTGCTGCTGCACGCAATGTTGATGGTGAACAGATCAAAACACTGACAGAATCCATGGATGGCAGGCTTTTGAGTGTCCTTGCAAAGAAAGGTGGCTATATTGGTCACTGATTTGTTTTTGTTATGTTTTTGAATGTCAGAAATGTATATTTGTGAATGTTGAGATGTTATATTGGTTTCACTGGTAAAAATAAATAATTGAAATGGGTATATATTTGTTTTTTGTTAAGTTGCCTAATAATTATGCACAGTAATAGTCACCTGCACACACAGATATCCCCCTAAAATAGCTATAACTAAAAACAAACTAAAAACTACTTCCAAAAATATTCAGCTTTGATATTAATGAGTTTTTTGGGTTCATTGAGAACATGGTTGTTGTTCAATAATAAAATTAATCCTCAAAAATACAACTTGCCTAATAATTCTGCACTCCCTGTATAAATAGGTTACCCTATTAGTTGCATATTTACTCCTCATTATATGTTGAATGTAGCAAGTATATTTATTTAAATCAAAGGCTCTGCAGATCGCTATACATTAAACAGCTTACCAGCAAAGCTAAACCTTAATTGACAAAACAACAAACGATTACCGTATATACTCGAGTATAAGCCGACCCGAATATAAGCCGAGGCCCCTAATTTTATCCCAAAAAACTGGGAAAACTTATTGACTCGAGTATAAGACTAGGGTGGGAAATGCAGCAGCTACTGGTAAATTTCTAAATAAAATTAGATCCTAAAAAAAATATATTAATTGAATATTTATTTACAGTGTGTGTATAATGAATGCAGTGTGTGCGTATGTGTGTGTGTATGAGTGCAGCGTGTGTGTATGAATGCAGTGTGTGTATGAATGCAGTGTGTGTATGAGTGCAGTGTGTGTGTGCATGAATGCAGTGTGTGTGTGCATGAATGCAGTGTGTGAATGCAGTGTGTGCAGGGCCGGTGCAAGGATATTTGCCGCCGTAGGCAAAAAAAATTTTGCCGCCCCCTCCCCCCCCATATGTCCTGACTTCCCCTCCTCCTCCCTCAGTGGTCCTTACCTCCCCACCCCCGTGTTCCTTCACTCCCCCCCCCCAGTGGTCCTGACTCACCCCTCCCATAGTGGTCCTTACCCTCCCCTCCCCTAGTGGTCCTTACTTCCCCCTCCCCTCCCATAGTGGTCCTTATCCCACCCCCTCCCTCTCATAGTGGTCCTTATCCCCCTTCTCCCTCCCATAGTGTTCCTTATCCCCCCCATCCCTCCCATAGTGGTCCATATACCCCCCCCCTCCCTCCCATAATGGTCCTTATACTCCCCCTCCCTCCCATAGTGGTCCTTATACCCCCCTCCCTCCAATAGTGGTCCTTATCCCCCCCCTCCCTCCCATAGTGGTCCTTATACCCCCCTCCCTCCCATAGTGGTCCTTATACCCCCCCTCCCTCCCATAGTGGTCCTTATACCCCCCCTCCCTCCCATAGTGGTCCTTATACCCCCCCTCCCTCCCATAGTGGTCCTTATACCCCCCCTCCCGCCCATAGTGGTCCTTACCCCCCCCTCCCGCCCATAGTGGTCCTTATACCCCTTTTTTTTTATTATTAATTTTTTTTTTATTATTTTATTTCTTATTTTATTTATATATTTTTTTTTTCGTCCCCCCTCCCTGCTTGATATATGGCAGGGAGGGGGGCTCTCTTTTCCTGGTGGTCCAGTGGCAGTTCAGTGGGGGGAGAGGTGGGCTGTCAGAGCTGTACTTACCTCTCCTGCAGCTCCTGTCAGCTCTCTCCTCCTCCGCGCCGTCCGTGCAGCTCCCTCTGTCAGCTCACAGTGTAAGTCTCGCGAGAGCCGCGGCTCTCGCGAGACTTACACTGGGAGCTGACCGAGGTGCTGAACGGACGGCGCGGAGGAGGAGAGAGCTGACAGGAGCTGCAGGAAAGGGGTAAGTAACGCTCTCTGCCAGCCCCCCTCTCCCCCCAGTCTGTATTATGGCAATGCAAATTGCCATAATACAGACTCTGACTCGAGTATAAGCCGAGTTGGGGTTTTTCAGCCCAAAAAATGGGCTGAAAAACTCGGCTTATACTCGAGTATATACGGTACTTGCTTATCCATATCCAATATTTTAGAAGGAGTTGACTCACGTAAGGGATGTAAGTCAATCACCTGACGTAACAGGCATTCAACTCCACCTACATCGAGCTCACGTGGATACAAGGTGCCACGTCATCGATGACAACGAGACGACCTTCTCTATGATTGGCCACCTGACATTTAAATACCGGGGGGGGTTTGGGCGGCAATTTTCAACCCCTGACGAAGGAGTCTGTACTCCGAAACGCGCGTCGGGTCACAGCGGGATACCCAGTCACTGCACTTCGGCACATCACAGTGCACATCACTATGCACTAAGGGAACCCCTCTTCTCACTTTTTTGTTATGATCACTTTTCATTAACTCTTATGTTACTTTTGTAGTGTCTTACTATATTTGATAGAAGGACAGTATTTAGTTAGCCATCCTAGCTTAGAACACCCACAAAGGTGTTTATTAGCAGAATTTAGGGAATAGCAATAGAACAGCGATAGACTTGGTTAATTAGATTTAATCTTAGCAATTATAGATTACATATCCGGATTTCGCTGCTCTTCTCATGTCATTAGACATTTTCCTTCTATGCTATCTCTCTACAGCAGTTTTGGCTACATTTCTCTTAAGACTCTATACTGTGCTCTATATTGTCTTATCCGTTGATTTCATAGAGAGACTTGAAGGAATATTGCCATTTAGAGGATTATCACCTAAAAGCTTCCTTGGTATTAGCATCTAGAACGAAGTGTTCATTTATGCACCAAGGACAGATATTATAAGCATTTACAGGAAGTAATTCTATCGATATACAGGTGCTATTGTATCTCTTTTGTTTAGCAGTTAAATAAAGTTTCAGTGTATCACTGTTGATATAGAGATACATTCTGTGCACTGTATCCATACTACTTAGCATTGTCCTGTATATCTTTTTCTCCCCTTATTTTCCTATTTGTTTGACTCTAATAAGCTCTAAGATTTTTTTCGGCTTAAGATTAGTGTCTATTTATAATTTTACCAGCTTGCTTGGGAGTTCCTTCCCCCCTTCCAAAGGGGAACAACCCTAGCATTATGTGTTTTTTCATTAACATTGCAGTTTTAAAACATACATTTTTTTGGGGTCCTAAACTGCTAAATAGTATTTTAGTGGGGTGCACTTCATATCTGAGAATCAAATCGAAGCGTCTAATAGTGTGCTTACAGCGCAGTGGTAAACATTCTAATTGTTTTGGTGCTTAACTGCTAAATAGTACATTTTGGGGCCTGTTCTTCATATCTGAGAGTCAAATCGAAGCGTCTAATACTGCGCTTACTGCGCAGTGGTAAACATTCTAATTGTTTTGCTGCTAAACTGCTAAATATTACATTTTGGGGCCTGTTCTTCATATCTGAAAGTCAAATAGAAGCATATAATACTGTGCTTACTGCGCAGTGGTAAACATTCTAATTGTTTTGCTGCTAAACTGCTAAATAGTACATTTTGGGGCCTGTTCTTCACATCTGAGAGGCAAATCGAAGCGACTAATAGTGTGCTTACTGCGCACTTGTACACATTCTAATTGTTTGCTGCTAATCTGCTAAATAGTATATTTTGGTGCCTGTTTTTCAAATCTGAGAGTCAAATCGAAGCGTCTAATGGTGTGCTTTCTGCACACTTGTAAACATTCTAATTGTTTTGCTGCCAATCTGCTTCTTACATTGGAGTTTTAAAAAGTCAATTTTATTTTTTTGGGGCGCTTAATAGTATATTTGGGGTGTTCACTTCATATTTGAGAGTCAAATCGAAGTGTAACTTTGATTCGAATTTACTACATCGGTGTCAGGGTACCTGAAGTCTCTACCTCTGGGAGAGGTAGAGACTTAGACGTCTATCCATCCGGACGATCTGTTTCCCCTGTTCCTCGCGGTCCACCCGGTCACATAAACGCTGTCCGCGAGGGAGTCACTTCCTTTTGTAGCATGACGTCCGGAGGTCGACGTCATGACGCCAACCCGGAACGACCTGTCACTCAATTGTTTGGAGACTAATCAGGACTTGTCGGAGGCGTGTCTACCCTTCTGAGCCAGGGTATTTAACAGTGCTTCTCTCATTTGCTCATTGCCCTGTCGTGGTTCTAGTCTGCCTAGTCACACAGTGCTCTGGTATTTTCAGTTATCCCTTTGGTTCCGACCCGGCTTGTTTGACTTACTCTGTTTACCTCTGTTATCCTTGAACCGGCTTGTTCCTCGCTTACCTGTCCTCTCGTTCCCTCGACCTCGGCTTGTCTCTGACCATTCTCTATATTCTCCGTACGTTAGTCCGGCCATTCTAAGGTCCGGTATACGTATCCTGTACCTGTTTGTACTCTGCGTGTTGGATCCCTGTCCCGATCCTGACATTACGACAGGGCCAATGGATCCTGCAAGTACAAACAGTCAGCTTGGTCCCTCTGATCCTAGGTTCGAAGCCATGGAACACCGAACGGATCAAATGGCCCTAGCGCTACAGGCGTTATTATCTCGTGCCAATAATCCACCAGAGGAGACACGTACTACTTCTATCTCCCCTGTAAGTTCTGGCCTAGAGGTAGCCACTGTAGGTGCCTCCTTCCGCATTACCCCACCAGTACGTTATGGTGGTTCACCTGAGAAGTGTCGTGGTTTTTTAAACCAGATTAGTATCCACTTTGAGTTGCAACCTCGTTCCTATCCTACAGATAGGGCAAAGGTTGGATTTATTATCACTTTACTCATTGAGAAAGCTCTGAGATGGGCCAACCCACTATGGGAGAACGATAACCCGTTAGTATATAATTATAATGCCTTTGTAGCTGCCTTTAGAAGAACTTTTGACCCCCCTGGTAGAAAGGTCAATGCAGCCAGATTACTGTTGCGCCTGAGACAGGAGAACCAAACTCTTGTGGATTATGCACTAGAGTTCAGGTCTCTGGCGTCAGAAGTTAAGTGGAATGAGCAGGCTTATATAGATGTATTTTTGAACGGGCTATCAGACGTAATCCTTGATGAGGTTGCTACTAGAGAACTCCCTGAAAATTTGGAGGATTTAATTTCGTTCATTTCTCGTATTGATGAGCGTTTAAGAGAGAGACTAAACACTCGAGAGAGGAACCTTAGACCTTCCTTTAAATTAGCTCCCGCATTTCAAAGTCCTGATTCCACTACCTCACTGTTTCCTGAACCTATGCAGATAGGCAATACTCGCCTCTCAGAAGAAGAGAGACAGTACAGGAGAAGAGAGGGATTATGCATGTATTGTGGAGTCAGAGGTCACTTACGCCTGAATTGTCCTAATCGCTCGGGAAACGCTCGCACCTAAGTTTCTCTAGAGGACAGGCCTTGGGTGTTTCTATTTTGTCCTCTACTCATAATTATAAAGATCACAGGCTTCTGCTACCAGTTTCTTTAACTTGGGAGAAGGGAGTACTAAAGACTAAGCCTTTGATAGATTCCGGAGCTGCTGAGAATTTTATCGACCAAGCCTTTGCTACTAAACACACTATCCCATCCCAGTTAAGGGATACACCCTTGGCCGTTGAGGCCATAGATGGTAGACCTTTACTTGAGCCTGTTATCTTCCGTGAAACCATACCCGTTAACTTAACTGTTGGTATCTTACACGAGGAAAAGTTATCACTTATGCTCATTTCGTCCCCTTCTGTCCCCATAGTCCTGGGGTACCCTTGGTTAAAAAGACATAACCCTATTATCGATTGGGAGTTAGGGGAGATACTCTCATGGGGTCAGGGCTGCCAGGAGAGGTGTTTACGCAGGGTTTCTCCATTGGCTGTAATAAACACACCAGGTACTTCCACTCAGTCTACAGAGAGACAGATACCGTCTCTCTACCAGGACTTAAAAGCAGTATTCGACAAGAAGAATGCTGATACCTTACCTCCACACAGGTCATTTGATTGTAAAATTAAGCTTCTACCTGGTACTATGCCTCCGAGGGGCAATGTATATCCTCTATCCACTCAAGAGAACTCAGTTCTAGAGGAATATATTCGTGAGAATCTAGAAAAAGGATTCATTAGGAGATCCTCTTCTCCCGCCGGGGCTGGTTTTTTTTTTGTTAAAAAGAAAGATGGTACTCTGAGACCTTGTATTGATTACCGAGGTTTGAATAAGATAACCATCAGAAATGCCTATCCGATTCCTTTGATTACCGAGCTGTTTGATCGTTTAAAGGGCTCTAAAATTTTCACCAAGTTAGATCTCAGAGGGGCGTATAACTTGGTGAGAACCCAGCATGGACACGAGTGGATGACAGCGTTTAATACCCGTTATGGTCACTATGAATACACGGTTATGCCATTTGGTCTTTGTAATGCTCCGGCAGTATTTCAGGATTTGATTAATGAAGTTCTTAGGGAGTTTCAACATGATTGTGTTATTGTATACCTGGATGACATACTTATACACTCTAGGGACATTGAGACCCACCACAGACAAGTCAGAAAGGTATTGCACAAACTTCTGCAACATGGCTTATACTGTAAATTGGAGAAATGCAGTTTTGACCAGTCTCAGATAGACTTCCTTGGTTACGTGATTTCTGGGGAAGGCTTTAAGATGGATCCTGACAAACTCCAATCTATTTTAGATTGGCCATTGCCTAAGGGACTCAAGGCGATTCAGAGGTTTATTGGTTTCTCTAATTATTATAGGCGCTTTATTAAGGGATACTCTTCTATTATTGCGCCTATTACCAATATGACCAAACAAGGGGCTGATACTAAGACCTGGTCTACTAAGGCCCTTGTTGCTTTCAAGACTCTCAAGGAACTTTTTGCTTCTGCCCCAATTTTAGTCCATCCTGATACGACTCTGCCGTTCCTACTCGAGGTCGATGCCTCTGAGACGGGAGTAGGTGCTGTCCTGTCACAAAGGTTAGGGGTGGACAAACCGTTACACCCTTGTGGTTTTTTCTCTAAGAAACTATCTGGCCCTGAAAGCAGATATGACATCGGTGACAGGGAACTGTTAGCGGTCATTATGGCTCTAAAGGAGTGGAGACATTTATTAGAAGGGACCTTACATCCTGTTACGATTCTAACGGACCACAAGAACTTGTCCTATATTGGGTCCTTATTCCTGACTCACTTCAATTATGTGCTTACTTATAGACCTGGTTCTAAGAACTCTAAAGCCGATGCTTTATCTCGCCAATATGAACCGTCCACTATAGCTGAGCCAGTTCTTTCCTCGATAGTTCCCAAATGTAATATCATCGCTAACACGAATCTCAGGATTCATTCTCCGTTGCTTGCTGAGATCATGAAGTTACAACATCTAGCTCCTAAACAGACTCCTGGGGATAGACACTTCGTTCCTCCTGCTCTCCAACTGGAAGTGTTACGGTGTTTCCACAACAGCAAGGTAGCTGGGCATCCTGGCATTCGCAAGACGTATGCTTTAATCTCCAAAGATTTCTGGTGGCCTGCTTTACGTAAGGATGTTAAGGATTTCATCGGTACGTGTGAGGTTTGTACTAAGACTAAGCAACCTCATACACTCCCATGTGGGTTTCTGCATCCCTTAGAGGTTCCAGAGAAGCCATGGTCCTGTTTAGCTATGGACTTCATTGTCGATTTACCTATCTCTAAAAAACAGACTGTTATCCTCACCGTGGTTGACAGATTCACCAAGATGGCTCACTTCGTTCCTCTGCCTAAACTCCCATCTTCCCCCGAATTGGCAGAGATATTCGCAAGGGAGATTTTTCGTTTACATGGGATACCCTCCCAAATTGTGTCTGACAGAGGTTCCCAATTTGTTTCCCGTTTTTGGAGGTCCTTCTGCTCTCAACTGGGTATCAAATTGAATTTCTCTTCTGCCTATCATCCTCAGTCTAACGAAGCTGCTGAACGCACCAACCAAAAGATTGAACAATATTTATGTTGTTTTGTTTCTGAACACCAGGACGATTGGGTTGGTTTGATTCCTTGGGCGGCGTTTGCACACAACAATCTCGTTTGTGATTCTACTCATTCAAGCCCCTTCTTCATGAATTATGGCTTTCATCCATCTATTCTTCCCTCGGCTTCTCCTTCCCAAGGGTTACCGTCGGTTGATGTTCATGTTGCCAATTTGAGGAAGTTGTGGGATCAGACTCGACAAATTCTTCTGCACAATTCTATGCTGGATAAGAAACACGCTGATAAACGTAGAAGGGCGGCTCCGGTATTTGTTCCAGGTGATAGAGTATGGTTGAGTACAAGAAACATTCGTTTAAAAGTGCCTTCCATGAAGTTTGCTCCTCGTTATATTGGACCTTACAGGGTGCTGACTCGAATTAACCCAGTTGCGTATCGTCTAGCTCTTCCATCTGCCTTACGCATCCCTAACTCATTTCATGTTTCATTGCTGAAACCACTAGTCTGTAACAGATTTTCCTCCACGGTCTCCTCCCCTCGCTCTGTTAAGGTGGAGGGTCAGGAGGAGTATGAGGTTAACGCTATCGTCGATTCTCGAATCTCCCGGGGGAGAGTACAATATCTGGTCGATTGGAAGGGATATGGTCCTGAGGAGAGGAGTTGGGTGCCTCAAGAGGATGTTCATGCTCCTCGTCTCCGCAGGGCGTTTCACTTCCGCTTCCCATCTCGTCCCGGTTCATTCCGCCCGGTGGGCGTTTCTGAGAGGGGGGGTACTGTCAGGGTACCTGAAGTCTCTACCTCTGGGAGAGGTAGAGACTTAGACGTCTATCCATCCGGACGATCTGTTTCCCCTGTTCCTCGCGGTCCACCCGGTCACATAAACGCCGGCCGCGAGGGAGTCACTTCCTTTTGTAGCATGACGTCCGGAGGTCGACGTCATGACGCCAACCCGGAACGACCTGTCACTCAATTGTTTGGAGACTAATCAGGACTTGTCGGAGGCGTGTCTACTGCGCAGTGGTAAACATTCTAATTGTTTTGCTGCTAAACTGCTAAATATTACATTTTGAGGCCTGTTCTTCATATCTGAAAGTCAAATAGAAGCATCTAATACTGTGCTTACTGCGCAGTGGTAAACATTCTAATTGTTTTGCTGCTAAACTGCTAAATAGTACATTTTGGGGCCTGTTCTTCACATCTGAGAGGCAAATCGAAGCGACTAATAGTGTGCTTACTGCGCACTTGTACACATTCTAATTGTTTGCTGCTAATCTGCTAAATAGTATATTTTGGTGCCTGTTTTTCATATCTGAGAGTCAAATCGAAGCGTCTAATGGTGTGCTTTCTGCACACTTGTAAACATTCTAATTGTTTTGCTGCCAATCTGCTTCTTACATTGGAGTTTTAAAAAGTCAATTTTATTTTTTTGGGGCGCTTAATAGTATATTTGGGGTGTTCACTTCATATTTGAGAGTCAAATCGAAGTGTAACTTTGATTCGAATTTACTACATCGGTGTCAGGGTACCTGAAGTCTCTACCTCTGGGAGAGGTAGAGACTTAGACGTCTATCCATCCGGACGATCTGTTTCTCCTGTTCCTCGCGGTCCACCCGGTCACATAAACGCCGTCCGCGAGGGAGTCACTTCCTTTTGTAGCATGACGTCCGGAGGTCGACGTCATGACGCCAACCCGGAACGACCTGTCACTCAATTGTTTGGAGACTAATCAGGACTTGTCGGAGGCGTGTCTACCCTTCTGAGCCAGGGTATTTAACAGTGCTTCTCTCATTTGCTCATTGCCCTGTCGTGGTTCTAGTCTGCCTAGTCACACAGTGCTCTGGTATTTTCAGTTATCCCTTTGGTTCCGACCCGGCTTGTTTGACTTACTCTGTTTACCTCTGTTATCCTTGACCCGGCTTGTTCCTCGCTTACCTGTCCTCTCGTTCCCTCGACCTCGGCTTGTCTCTGACCATTCTCTATATTCTCCGTACGTTAGTCCGGCCATTCTAAGGTCCGGTATACGTATCCTGTACCTGTTTGTACTCTGCGTGTTGGATCCCTGTCCCGATCCTGACAATCGGTCACTTGTAATATTGTTTCACACCTACAACACTTGTTACACAGATCTAAGTGATAGAAAACAGATTGATATTTTCTACACTAGATAATACCAGATAACAAGCTGCTATATTTAAACCAGTTATCAATAGCTAAGAGGTACTTCAACAATATTGTAATTCGGGGACAATACCCTCACAAGTTAAACTGAGAAGTCAGTTTATAGGGAAAACTGTTGCCTGGAGGAAATTCTCAAATAATTTCCATATGTCCTTTGCAGACTTTACATGCTGGAAAAACACAGGTGCCAACTGCTGTGGCTTTCTGCAGTGTGCAAACCGGCAAGGAGGGCAAGGTTGAGGAGTGGGTGGAAGATGATGTGGAGGATGATTAGGTCCTAGGCCCCACATAGAATCAAGGTCATGCGAGTGACGTGTGCAGTTTGGAGGAAGAGGCGCTGTGACACAGAGGCAACAGCACAGCATAAGAGGGAGCAGGGTGCAAAAGCGGAGCGGCCGTCCCATAGCGCTCGTCGGCATGTATTAGCTCGAGAATTACCAGTTATCCAAGTAATACATGTAGTGATCAAAGGATCCATAATAGATTTGAGTGAACCCAAATTGCAAAGTTCAGGTTCGTACCAGATTTAACGATCCATTCGTAGTTTCACAGTGAGGTGGGCAGTCCGGTGACCAGGACCCAGACACTGTCAGGATGTGCATTCACTGTAGCAGCTGTGCGCGCTTTTGGCGTTGTCACCCTGCTGTTGATCACCTGTCTGTGCTGCAGCGTAACTTCGGCCTTCCCGCTCACCTCCTCATGAGACTTTGCGAGCAGCAGCAGGCGATAGTGGAGTTTCAGCTGCAGTACGCACGGGTCAGTGGCTCTGCACCAGACATCCCTCCAATTGATCAGAGTTAAAGGATTTCAAGCGGACTCATTGAAATTACAGGGCCTCTAAAGAGTCCTGTATTGTTATTTGTCGTCACTACCTTCCAGTGGGTCATTTGCGCGCCTGCTGCCTTCTTTGCATGTGGTAGCCGTTTCTCAGGGTCCCTGTACAGAATGGAACCCTGATTCCCCGTTACCCGTGGTCCCCATGGTAGGCACAGAAACTGGCATCGAAAGTTGAGATGGATGACATCCGCATGCAAAGTCGCCGCCACGGGGATGTGTGATTTGCCCGATGTTCTCTAAAGTCAACAAAGTTCCTGCGCAACTATAATGTCAACAGCTACTTGTCTTTTTATTAAATAAAAAGAATAAGACAGCGCTAGATAACTTTTGGCAGCAACCTTAAAAAAAGGGAATCCCTCAAACCCTTTGAAATAAGATAAATAAATACAATAAAAAAGGCTGCGCACAAATATAAAATCCAATGGTTAAACAAAAAAGGAGAGAAATAGTCCAGCTATTGTGTCCTTACAAGTGTCCTTGGATGTTGAGGTCTTCTACTTGTATAGTGGTATCACTTGATATGAAAGATAAAAAGGAACAAGGAACAACCAATGGTGTAGTACGTAAAATTCAGGTATAGGTGTGAAAAGAAATAGTATAAAACTCACATTTACCAGAGCTAATATCCAGCTCTGGAGTGAAGTGCGTACAGCGGTTTAATCCCCGCTTATGGGATATAAGGCAGGTTCCTCTCCGTGAGTGGTTTTCGATTCTCGGAATATTCCGAGAATCGAAAACCACTCACGGAGAGGAACCTGCCTTATATCCCATAAGCGGGGATTAAACCGCTGTACGCACTTCACTCCAGAGCTGGATATTAGCTCTGGTAAATGTGAGTTTTATACTATTTCTTTTCACACCTATACCTGAATTTTACGTACTACACCATTGGTTGTTCCTTGTTCCTTTTTATCTTTCATATCAAGTGATACCACTATACAAGTAGAAGACCTCAACATCCAAGGACACTTGTAAGGACACAATAGCTGGACTATTTCTCTCCTTTTTTGTTTAACCATTGGATTTTATATTTGTGCGCAGCCTTTTTTATTGTATTTACTTGTCTTTTTATGTCCCAATATTTTGTGGGCTACCCCAATTAAAATATATATATATATATATATATATATATATATATATGTATAAACAGTGTTGGCTACCTCATCCTCCTCCTCCTTATAAACCAGGAACACATTAGCAGAGGCTTGTGAAGGCCTTTTCTCCATGCATAAGGACTGCAAGAAATGCACCGCAGGGCGCAAATGTTTCTTTATTTGTATGTCCCTATATTTTGTGGGCTACCACAATTAAAAACAAAAACATAAAATACAGTGTTGGCTACCTCTTCCTCCTCCTCCACCGCCACGGTCACCACCTATGGGTCACTTAGTATAAATTAGGTACACATTAGCAGAGGCTTGTGAAGGCCTTTTCTCCATGCATCAGGAGTTGAGCATTTCTCCATGCATCAGGACTGCAAGAAATGCACCGCAGGCCGCAAATGTTTCTTTGATTGTATGTCCCTATATTTTGTGGGCTACCACAATTAAAAACAAAAACATATAATACAGTGTTGGCTACCTCATCCTCCTCCTCCACTGTCACGGTCACCGCCTCCTCAACCTATGGGTCACTTAGTATAAATTAGGTACACATTAGCAGAGGCTTGTGAAGGCCTTTTCTCCACCTATCAGGAGTTGAGCATTTCTCCATGCATCAGGACTGCAAGAAATGCACCGCAGGGCGCAAATGTTTCTTTATTTGTATGTCCCTATATTTGTGGGCTACCACAATTAAAAACAAAAACATAAAATACAGTGTTGGCTACCTCAAACTCCTCCTCCACCGCCACGGTCACCGCCTCCTCAACCTATGGGTCACTTCGTATAAACTAGGTACACATTAGCAGAGGCTTGTGAAGGCCTTTTCTCCATGCATCAGGACTGCAAGAAATGAACCGCAGGGCGCAAATGTTTCTTTATTTGTATGTCCCTATATTTTGTGGGCTACCACAATTAAAAACAAAAACATAAAATACAGTGTTGGCTACCTCATCTTCCTCCTCCACCGCCACGGTCACCGCCTCCGCAACCTATGGGTCACTTAGGTTGAAATTAGGTACACATTAGCAGAGGCTTGTGAAGGCCTTTTCTTCACGCATCAGGAGTTGAGCATTTCTCCATGCATCAGGACTGCAAGAAATGCACCGCAGGGCGCAAATGTTTCTTTATTTGTAGGTCCCTATATTTTGTGGGCTACCACAATAAAAAACAAAAACATAAAATACAGTGTTGGCTACCGCATCTTCCTCCTCCACCGCCAAAGTCACCGCCTCCTCAACCTATGGGTCAATTAGTATAAACTAGGAACACATTAGCAGAGGCTTGTGAAGGCCTTTTCTCCATGCATCAGGAGTTCAGCATTTCTCCATGCATCAGGACTGCAAGAAATTCACCGCAGGCCGCAAATGTTTCTTTATTTGTATGTCCCAATATTTTGTGGGCTACCACTATTAAAAAAACAAAAAACATAAAATAGAGTGTTGGCTACCTCATCCTTCTCCTCCACCACCACAGTCATCGCCTCCTCAACCTATGGGTCACTTAGTATAAACTAGGTACACATTAGGAGAGGCTTGTGAAGGCCTTTTCTCCATGCATCAGGAGTTGAGCATTTCTCCATGCATCAGGACTGCAAGAAATGCACCGCAGGGCGCAAATGTTTCTTTATTTGTATGTCCCAATATTTTGTGGGCTACCACAATTAAAAAAACAAAAACATAAAATACAGTGTTGGCTACCTCATCCTCCTCCTCCACCGCCACGGTCACCGCCTCCTCAACCTATGGGTCACTTAGAATAAATTAGGTACTGTGACGAAATGCCTTTTGTCACTGGGTTTATTGGTGACAAGCTGCCCTTTACCCCTGACTGTTGGAGGAGCCTTATTGCCAGCCTCTTACCTGTTGACTATGGTCCCTGGGAGATTTGGCCCTTCAGGTGCAACATTTGGGCATATTGGATTTGTATGGTGCTGCTGCTGGCCCTTAAAAAACCATTCCGTGGACATATTATGACTTTTAGGAACAATGTCCCTTTAAGACTGTGTAGCAAATTGCATTCAGGCTGTCTTCAATATTATGTATGCTATTATGTGTTCGGTAAATTGTAAATGTGTAGGTTCTATGTGATAAATGTAACAGTATGTATTTTTATGTCTTTTATTGTCCTTTGTCTGCCATGTGGCTAATGGAGTTTTGCCTCTGTCCTTGGAGATAATTGGATTACTTCCCAATTATCTCCAGGATAGAGACTCTGTGGAACTTGTTTTGGACAGAAAATCCATGCTTCATTTGGTCACAATGGACTTTCCCTTAACTTTTGTACCACTGGTTTGATTCGTGCCATTTTTTAATATGTTGTTCCACTGAATGGATTGATTGTGAATATGTATTTTTTATGGAGATTGGATGGTTGGATGGAGATATGGTTTTAGAGTTATGAAAGTTGTGTAAAAAGTATGTTTTAACTGTATGTGTAATTGGGTTACCTCCCAGGATAAGGGGAGGGAATCTGTGGGTTGTAACTGAGATGTTATTGGTTGTTTTATACCTCCCTGTGGGCGGTCCTGTATTGGCAAAGATTGTAATAAAAACCAGACTGGGTGTGCCAGCACCTCAGATCATCTTGTACCTTCATGAAGTTTTGGCTCATGTTTGGGGAATTGGAGAACTACACTCTGGGGATTGCTATAATCACTATACTCCCCAGGGTATAATCACTGAGCTCTGCTAAGAGCTTGTTCCTGTTCCTGCTCTCTGGAATTCGGAGAGGTCCACCTACTGGAAGCTGGACCCTGGTCTTGGGTCCAGAGTGGGTGGAGTCAGCGAGACCCCAACCAAGCTGCGGCGGTTTGCGGGGTCTACAGTGGTTATGGTGTGTCAGGCAGACTGCTTGGAGACCTCGGAAAGCACTAGGGGCGTCCGTCAGCGGAGGGTACCCGGTCGGGGTGCAGGCGGTTCCGTTACAGGTACACATTAGCAGCGGCTTGTGAAGGCCTTTTCTCCACGCATCAGGAGTTCAGCATTTCTCCATGCATCAGGACTGCAAGAAATGCACCGCAGGCCGCAAATGTTTCTTTATTTGTATGTCCCAATATTTTGTGGGCGACCACAATAAAAAAAAAAAACCATAAAATACAGTGTTGGCTACCTCATCCTCCTCCTCCACCGCCACGGTCACTGCCTCCTCAACCTATGGGTCACTTGGTATAAACTAGGTACACATTAGCAGAGGCTTGTGAGGGCCTTTTCTCCATGCATCAGGAGTTGAGCATATCTCCATGCATCAGGACTGCAAGAAATGCACCGCAGGCCGCAAATATTTCTCTATTTGTATGTCCCTATATTTTGTGGGCTACCACAATAAAATATATATATATATATATATAAAATACAGTGTTGGCTACCTCATCCTCCTCCTTCACCGCCTCCTCAACCTATGGGTCACTTAGTATAAACTATGTACACAATAGCAGAGACTTGTGAAGGCCTTTTCTCCATGTATCAGGAGTTGAGGGAGCGCTTTAGCAAGCCTCAGGTGGTGCAGCACTGCTGTATGGAGGGCGGCCGGATTTGAGTGCTCCCTCCTGCCGGTCTCTCAATGTAGCGTGGCCGGGCGGCGCGGGACACGGGACATGAACCTCTGTTTCCTGTACCCGGCCGCCGGTGGACTGACAGGAAGTGCTCACTGAATGAGCACTTCCCTTCAGTCCGCCGGCAGCCGGGTACAGGAAACAGAAATTCCTGTCCCGCATTCTGCGCCTCCGGCCATGCTACATAGGCAGGAGGGAAGAGGAGGGTAAGGACCACTAGGGGAGGGGAGTGGAGGAGGGGGTAAGGACCACTAGGGGAGGGGAGGTAAGAACCACTGAGGGAGGAGGGGGGAGGTCCACTAAGGGGTTTGGGAGAGGGAGGACCACTAAGGGGGGGAAGGACCACCAAGGAGGGAGGTCCACTAAGGAGAGGGGAGGATGGTAAGGACCACTAAGGGGGGGGGAGGATAATGACCACTGAGGTGGGGAGATTAACACTAGGGGAGTGGGGGGAGGAGGGAAAGGTCTACTAAGGGGTTTGGGTGAGGGAGGACCACTAAGGGGTTTCGGAGAGGGAGGACCACTAAGGGGGGGATGGAGGACCACTAAGGGGGACTGCAGAGGGACAGGGGGCCAAGGGAGAGCACTAAGGGACAGAAGGGGAGAACACGAAGGGACAAGAGGGAAGGGGAAATCAATAATTGACAGGAGGGGAGAGCACTATGAAAATAATTTAACAAAATAAAGAGCTGCTCCCCTCTCAGTCATTATTCTACCCCACAAACCCTCTCTTTTACACTACACACATACACAATGCATCCCCACACACACACACAGAAACATACAATGCATTCCTACTCACACACAGACACACCCGAAACACACAATGCATCCCTTACGTTCACACAAACACTTATTCTCTTACACACAGAAACAAGATGCATCTCTTACACAATCAATGCACCCCTTACAGACACACACTGCATTCAATTACATACACAGAAACACACCTTGCACCCATTACACACACACACACACACACACCTATAAACACACTACATCCCTTACACAAATTGGTATCCCTATACACTACATTCTATAAGAACACACATACATTGCATCCTCTACAATAACACATAAAACATCCCCTACACACATACACTCCACTTCCTGTGAGAGAACTCATGACCACCACATACCCACACTGACCACCACATACCCTTCCCCCACACTCCCCCTACACTGACCACCACATACACTGCCCCCACATACCCTGCCTCCCACACTGCCCCACGTGCTCTGCCCCCACACTGACCACCACATACACTGACACCACATACCCTGCCCCCCACACTGACCACCACATACCTTTCCCCCACACTCCTGCCACACTGACCACCACATACCCCACCCCCACATACCCCACTTCCCACACTACCCCCACATACACTGCCTCCCATACTGATCACCATATACACTGCCCCCCACACTGACCACCACATACCCTGACCCCCTCACTGACAACCACATACACTGCCCCCACACTAACCACCACATACACTGTCCCCTAATCCTATCACACTCATCTTCTCTCATACTGTCACACTCACCCCCAACCCTGTCACACTCATCCTTTTTCACATTAACCCTTTCAGTCCTGCCACTTTTCCTGCCCAACCATGGCACATTCACCCTGTCACATAATCCTGTCAGGCTCACTTTCCCTCGCCCTGTTATACTCCCTCCTCCAGCTGTGCAACACATAACCCCAACCCTGTCAAACTCATCCCTCTTCACCCTGCCACACTCACCCTATGACATTAACTCCTCCTATGCTGTCACTCATCCTGCCCAGCCATGCCACACTACCCTTTCACATAACCCTCCCTGATCCTGTCACTCTCACCTCCCCTCGCCATGTGACACTCCCTCCTCCAACCGTGCCACACTCACCCCAACAGTGAATACAGAGCCTAGTTCTCTGTATCCAGCGCTGCAAGCCTGCCCTTCAATATTAGTACAGCTCAATATTAATACAACAAGGGAGTTATAGTATTATTCTTTTTGTTGTAACTCCTATTTATATTTATTTTGCTGTAACTTCTTTCTTAATCATTCCCTAAATAGATCAGCAAAATCTTGTTGTTCAAATAGTTATATCTCATATGAATAAATTCGCCTACAGGAATACCTGTGAATACATGTTGAAGATGACAGCTCAATGCCAATAATAGATCATTTTCTGCTTCTGATTTCTGATATTCTAGAAAGTAGCCAATAGCCTTCTCACCTATCTTATGAGAATTTGATGAATAAAGAAAACCATCATGAAGAGATTTGAAAATAGGAATCCACCTGCAAACGAAAGTTCCCCACCTAAGGATCCTGCTTCAGCACTATAGGCTGCCCTTGAGGATCTGTAATAGGTTTATGATCAGTATCTCAGGGAAATATAAAACAAGTTGGGACTCTTTGGAGTTTTCCTTATAGGATTTAGAGTAACTAACTGTTATATATATATGAGTAGAGATGTCCCAAACATTTCGCCGGGAACTGTTGGCCTGCGAACATAGCTTGTTCGTGGTCGCCGCGGCGGGCGAACATATGCGATGTTCAGTCCGCCCCCTATTCGTCATGGAGGTGGGAGGGTCTGGGAGGGAAGGTCTGCTGCTGATTGGCTGGAATGTGTCTGCTGACTGTGAGGTACAGGGTCAAAGTTAACTCAATGATGACGAATAGGGGGCGGACCGAACATCGCATATGTTCGCCCGCCGCGGCAACCGCGAACAAGCTATGTTCGCCGGCGAATAGTTCCCGGGACATCTCTATATATGAGTTGCATTAACAACGAAACAGCTGTCCATGAGTGGTTTACTGGCTTTGCATCTTTTCCCAAGTTGTGTTTCAAGCTGTTGTACACAGCAAACACAGACTAAAAGGAATCCATGTTTAAAATGGAATGAGGCAAAAATGTGATTCTTTGTTACAGTAATTTGCATATGCCCACCCAGCATCCTTTGTGGTAGTAACATTACTGCAGATTTGTGATTTCTGTGGGAATAGGAAGTCTTATGGCTTGACTGGTGTGCAGATTTTTGTTTAACATTGTATTAACTATATATACCCATAAACTCAATGAGACAAACATATGCTTTGAAGTACCTTTTTACCATGTATTATATGTTTTGGAATGTTCTGATAATAACTTATAAAACTCTAAAATATAATTGACCACTAGATTTCATAGATTTAAAACATATGTTATAACTACTTTGTATTTTGGAAAGGTTACTCTAAACCATGGGTCGTCAACCTGGTCCCTACTGCCCACTAGTGAGCGTTTCAGGATTCTAGGTGGGCGGTAGGGATTTTCTAATTTTGAGAGATTGGGCGGGCGGGTGCGAGGCGGCGGTACCCCCGCGACCGGGTACCGCCATCACCACTTGCGGCCCCGGCCCACGCGGCAAACCACCGGGGCCACATATGGAGGGGTCCATTGGGTGGCCCATGCTGTCAGGGCCACCCAATGGATGTGGATTGTAAGGGGACCCGGTCAGCACTGGGCGCTTTAACAACGCGACCGGCCCCCTGTGATTACTGCACGTCACTCTTCCCAGCTAACACACAGACCGCGTGGGACTCTGACTCCCATCCACCTGAGCCACCACTGGACCTCAGGGAAAGTCACCCTCCTGCACCTAAAAGGTAAGAAACAGGAGGGTGACTAAAATATTTTGTGTGTGTTTGTTTGTGTATGTCCCTTTGTATGTATGTTTTGTCTGTATGTCTGTATGTATGTCTGTATGTTTGTGTATGTATGTGTGTCTTATGTATGTGTCTTTGTATGTATGTGTGTGTCTTTGTATGTGTCGTGTGTGTGTCTGTCTGTCTATATATGTGTTTCTTGTCTTTGTATGTATGTGTTGTGTGTGTATGTGTCTTTGTATGTATGTGTGTCATATGTATGTGTGTCTTGTGTCTGTCTGTATGTGTGTATGTGTCTTTGTATGTATGTCTTATGTGTGTGTCTTTGTATGTGTGTGTCTGTATGCATGTCTATGTGTGTGTCTGTATGTATGTGTACCTGTCTGTTTGTATGTATGTGTCTTGTGTGTCTGTATGTGTGCCTGTCTGTGTGTCTGTATGTACGTGTGTGCCTGTCTGTCTGTATGTATGTGTGTCTTGTGTGTGTGTGTCTGTATGTGTGTCTTGTGTGTGTCTGTATGTATGTATGTATGTGTGCCTGTCTGTTATAGTGGGCTATAGTAAGTAATAGTAAGTGGGATACCTAGCTCAGCCTTCATACTGGGCATTGCTATAAGGAAAGTTAAATTTTTATTTTATTTTAAAAGGTGGGGAGGGGAATTGGGGAGGGAGAGGAGGGGAGCTGATGCACAGATGAGAAATCATATTATGCGCAAACAGAGAAGTCGTCTGAATATCACCGAAAGAGGAGACCTTTGTTTGTTCCTTACGAAAATCAAACCAGATATCAAATATTTAGTCCTGCAGCATCCACCTCAAGGATCTCATTAATCACTAGTAAAGGTAATTTCAATTTACTTTATTGTTTTCTCATTAAACTTTATAAAGTTAAAAACATTATAAACATGCATTAAGTAGAAATAAAAAGATATATGTACGTACATTTTTTTTTTTTTTTTTAAACACTCGCCTTTCTAATAAATATTCTGCACTTGCGCGAAAACGGGTGGGCGGTAAGGAAATGTTTTAAACCAAAAAGATGCATTAGTGGGCGGTAGGTAGAAAAAGGTTGACTACCACTGCTCTAAACGGTCTTCATGGCATTAACAGAAAAGTACATGCATTGGTTTATAACTAATGGGGATTACATTAATGTGTTATCTTGGTTTTTTTTTACTCCATAATTAAAATGCGATATAACAGATATAAAACAGGTTTATTTTTACAAAGGTGTTAGGTAATACTATCAACAGTGCTCTCAAAATATTCAGTTAACCCTTTTTTTCTTCATCTGTACTTTTAATCCCGCAAGATGAACTGTTTGTTTTATCACTTGTTGAGTTTTCTTTCACATCTTGTATCTCTGCATCATCATTGAACGCTCTTTGAAGGGCATCATGAATGGAGTGATGAGATTTTTCTCTCCATTGTCTTCCCACAATGAAGTACATATATGGATTGATAGTACTATTCAGTGATGTGCTAAACACGCTGGCATAGAAAATACTAACATACTGAGCATCCAATCTCAAAAGTTGAAAGTACATTAAAAACCATATGAAGTTAAATGGAACGACTGACAGAATAAAAATAATCACAGCAATAATGATAATAATGTAGAGCTTTGGGGGGTATTTCCGCCGGAAGATCCTCCCTACTCTTATAAGTAGTGCGAAGCTACAAAGAACCATTAATGGCAAGCAGATACCAACACCTATAGTAAATGTCATTAGCTCAACTCCTGTACATACATTTGTCTGAGCTGCAAACATTTCTGGTGGACATGCAAGATTTTCAATGAGACTCTCTGAGCAGCCAACAAACCAGAGGACAAGACACACAATGGAAGATAAATTATTTGGTCGGTTACAATGATACCACATCGGAAACATCACTGAGAGGCACCGTTCCATGCTAATGGCTGTGAGGAAGAACATTCCTGAATACTGAGCGGTATCATAAAATATTTCTATAAATGTATAGAAAGTCTTTTTTCCGGTAAAATTAGAGTTTTCACCAATTAGTGTGTTTATATATATCATCATTATTAGAGCAGTAAATAATAGAAAGATGAAGTCAGCTACTGCCAGGTTGATAATATAAACAGTATATTTGTTTCTCTTTATCCTGAAGGCAAGAAACCAGAACACAATAACATTCCCCACTATTCCAAACAAGCAGAGAGCAATGGCAACTGCAGATGCTACAGTATAATGTATATACGCATCCGGATTATAACCACCATTGTCATTCGTGGTGTTATTCGGGTCAGTCATGTTTGTGTCATTGAAATCCATGTTGCTTGTTCTGTGAATTCTTAGCCTATAATAAAAATGCAACATAAAATACAAGAATACTCACAAGACAAAGGTGTAATAACAACTATATTAACTGATTTCACAGTGTGCTATATAATGTGGCATTTGTTTTTACAGTGGAAGTGATATGAATAAGCACATAGTTAACATTTTATTAGCCTATATATACCATTTTAAATAGCTGCTGTATGGGACTGTAACTCTCACTAATCTCAGGCAGCATAGGTGACATGTATTCCCGTAACAGTAAAAGCTTAATTTAACCCTTACAGTACTCTAACACACTACACTACACTACACATTAACCCCTAGATAGATTGATAGATAGATAGATAGATAGATAGGCACATAGACAGATGAACAGACAGATATAGAAAGACAGATAGATAGATAGATAGATAATAGATATATAGATATAGATATGTTTGTTACACTTGTAAAAATCCACATTATTAAAGAGACACTATAGTCACCAAAACAACTTTAGCTTAACGAAGCAGTTTTGGTGTATTGAACATGCCCCTGCTGCCTCACTGCTCAATTCTCTGCCATTTAGGAGTTAAATCACTTGGTTTATGGACCCTAGTCACACCTCCCTGCATGTGACTTGAGTGGCATTATCTATATACTAAAACTGCTCCATTAAGCTAAAGTTTTTTAGGTGACTATAGTGTTCCATTAATTTGAGTGACCATGACATGTAGGCAGGACTGAATTTACAATTTTTACTGATCCAAATCCAGTCTCCTTATTGTACCCCTCCATGGCCCTTTAGATACATCTAATTAGTTGAATGTAGGAGCACTCATAGGTATTTATGGGAGCTGGCAAAAGCTGAAAACTCAGGACATGATTTATAACCTGCCACCACTCCCTCATTTTCAGGCCCACCTACACAAATCATATATCAAAACGTTCAGCTATCCCTGCTGCCACCAGAAATGTCCACAGCTAAGCCATAGTCCTGATAGTTTTCACAATATGATCATTTGTTTGCAACTCACGCCGTCCATTGGCATTCATTGAAACTCCACTCTGCAAAGCTCACATTTGAAGGGCAATTTCTAAACTGTGACTGTGCCTTCATTGTTAATATCTCAGAGACATACATCAAAATGTAGGTCTGGGTCTTGTGATTCTCACAATATAAAGCTCTTCACTGTAGGATTTATAGTTTTTAAAATATGACCGTTTGAAGATGGCAACCGCAAAAATACTCTGACCTTTGCCAGGCTGCAGCAGCATGTGATGTCATAGACAGGGCCTTTTGCACCTGCTAATGTTTTTATAACTGTATGTTTTAATGTAACTGTGAAGCACTTTGGGCAACAACGTTGCAATTAAATGTGCTATAGAAATAAATAACAGTTACTCCGCCCACTCCAGTTGTAGACTACTGGTGGAGGCAAGAGCACTTCACACAATTTCCCCAGAAATTGTAGCTTTTCTATTTTTTGTATATTTTTACTTATATAAAGGGCATGAATCTAACAAATAAACAAAACTGAAAAATGATAATAGCTATGGCAATATTAGTTAAAGAGATTTGGTAGAAACAAAGTGCAAAATACAATTAAACACCCATGGAATTGCATGAATTTAAAGAATAGAAAAACATAAAAAAAAAGAGAATAATTATATATATATTACACACGTTTGTGTGTAATTTTAGGGCACATTAAGTTACACGAGAGAATAGGAAGAAAAATAAACAAATCAACAAAAATACATATTAGAGAAACAAGCAGCATTAGGGATTCTCACCTGTCAGGGCTATGTATCTGCTAGGCGAGGTGTGTTTACCAAGTCTACATTGCTGGAATGATCTAAACTTTCAGTCAAGTCACCATATTATAGTCTGTGATCCAAAGGCTTTAATAATGAACCAGTATTCAATGGGTGGAGTAGAGTGCTATATAGGTTATTCAACAAGAAGAAATGGGTGTGTACTGCATACAGACACAGATACCAAATACATTGTCATTGTCTTACTGTCAATTTTTTTAAGTATTGTGACACCAGGAAAATTCCAAGAGTTCAAACGTTTACTAATAATAGGTTTCATTGCCTACAACAAGTGGGATGATGTACTAAATGGTAAATTCATATACAGTGGGACCTCGGTTTATAAACGACTCGGTTAACATAATTTTCGGTTTACAAATGAAAATCCATTGAAAATAATGCCTCGGTTTACAATTTTGTTTCGCAAAACAAAACAAGTTTCCCCAAGATGCATTGCAACTGGAAGGTTTATAGCACTGCCCCCTGCATGCTGGAGCCTATGGGTAGTACGTGGCGAAGAGTGTGGAGGTGTTGGAGCGGCTTTTGCGTCAAGTTTTGGAGCCATTCTGGAAATTGTTTGCAGTTGTTTTGGGACTTTTTGGTGTATTTCTCAAGCTGTGGAAAGGTAGGGAGCTGAGCATTGTCGTTTGCATGCCTTTTATTGTGTGTTCTGCATTGTGGGTTAGTTTCCATGCCAGCTCATTCTGACTTTTTTTCTGACCTCCAAAACGGATTAATTGGTTTTCAATGCTATGGGTTACAAATTTTTCGCAATAAGAAACATCCCGGAGAATGCATTAAATTCGTAAACCAAGGTCCCACTGTATAGTACTATATTACACAACAATTCATCATACGTGGTAGTGTGGGTAGGAGTATGCTACAAAGTTGATATTCCACAGAGTGCATACAGTTTATTTGTGTGGCAATTCCAGGGCTAGAATACCTTCTAAATTTCCACTGAGACTGGTTGTTCCTATTGAGACTGGACTGGGCACCCTTATCCATTTACTTGTATAGTGTATGAATTTCTTATGTCATGCATTCCTATTTGTTATTTTGTATTTTAGTATACATCATTTATTGTTTTCTTCAAATAGGGACCATTTTGTGGTCTGAATTAATTCCCTGTTTGGAATATTAGTTATGTATATATATATAACTTATGCATAGTTTCTATTTTTGTAATGGGTGCTTTTTTATTGATAGTTTTTTTAAGTTTTAATTTATTTTTTATATTCCTAACTATCAGCTCTTGTTTTGTTTTTTTAATGAAGTTACTGTTGTCCATCACCTGCATATCTCAAGCTGGACCTTGGAAATACTTCCCTGGGCATAGAAGCTTGAGAATTCATTTTTACACAACCATCCAAGAGTTCCCAGCTTAACATGTAAATGAGCACAGAGAGGCACTGTGTTTTATAATACACTCTACATAGAGGACCATAATCCATGCTTTGGTTTACAAAAATCTGTGTTTAAAACAACATCCATTGGTAAGGGTACCTGCCATATGGCAGAGTGAAGTCTGAAACACAATGTCTGTCTGTGCTCATTTGCATCTCAACTAGGGAACTTCTAGGGAATTTCTCGATATATGTATATAAGAGACTAATGATGTTATAATCAAGAATTTTAAGACATCAAAACAACCAAAGTGAGGAAAAGGTGAGAGTGAGGGTGGTGATTGTGACAAACTGCCCTTTGCTACTGGGCACTAGAGAGGACTGATCGCTAGCCTCCTGCCCTGCAACTATGGCCCTGGAATGTATTGCCCTTTAGGAATTACCTTTGGGCATAATGGATTTTTGAATGCTGTTCCTGGCCCTTTAAATGCTTTGGAGCAGGGTTACAACTTTTAAACTGGCACTTCGAATGCAGTCGAAGTGCTAAAGTCATCAAAGTGCCGAAGTCGTTGAAGTGGCCGCCATTCGACAAACGAACACGTGGCGAACACGTACCCAATTGCACGAACACCGCTGACCCGTACCTTCTTCGACACCACGGCTGGAGACTAAGTCCCGTTCGAAGATTCGAACGCTCGTTCGAATGGGACTTGTAGCGGCACCCCGGTGTAGTAGGGGTTTACGCCGCTGAGAAGGTGTCCTTTCCCCCTCAAGCTGAAGTCAGCTAAAGCATAACAGGTTCCCAATAATTACGAATCCAAGTAATAGCCATCCCCTCCAAGCACGAGACGAGACTCTGTGTTGAGGGTCAAAGTAGGAATAACGTTTATTCTGTAGCTCGGGCTTTTATGCCGTACAACAACTCCTCCCCGTATCCGGAGGAGATAATACATTTACAGTGGGAGTCACTCCCACTGTACCGGGCAGAATATTTTACAATTATTACAGGTTTAATAACACACACAATATGTAACGAAAATACAATGTGCTACGTGTATTAGGGAACGGAGATCTAAGGGAACAAGATACGTGAAAATCCCCTAGATCGGTTGGGCCGTTCGCTAGATACACGTTTGCACCATTTACGCATGAACAATATAATATAAACAAAAAGTCTCTCTTGGATCCGGTGTCTTGATTTCGGTACTCTGGATCTGTCGACCAGCATGGACGTACGTTATCGGTAAGGGTGAAATTCGTCGTGTGGAAAGTTCGGTCATTAGTCCATGCGGTCAAAATGGCCGCGACCCATTGTTCTCTCCACGTGGCGGTGTGTACCGTACGGATCCATAAGTACCCGAAATCCCCAATAATCCACATACAACGGCAATTCTCCGAGATGGTATCTGCCACTCCAAAAGGGGTCTGTCACACGGCTCCCTCCTAGTGGTACACTCCGGCAGACCTGGCTTGATCCTTTCGGATTAACTTAGGGATGACCGGAATTCACTTGTCCGGAGAATTGTCAAGTTGTCGGGACAACCCATCGGCGTTGCCATTTAGCTTACCGGGTCGATAGCTGATGGTGAAATTGTACGTTTGCAGGGCCAAGCTCCATCTTAGCAATCGGCCATTGTCTCCTGCGACCTGGTTAAGCCATACCAATGGATTGTGGTCGGTTACCAATGAAAATTCTTGTCCATACAAATAAGGGGTTAGTTTTTTCAATGCCCATACCAGGGCCAGGCACTCTTTCTCTACGGCCGCATAACTCACTTCCCTCGGTAACAACTTTCGGCTGAGGTATGCGACCGGATGCTCCTTTCCATCTTCCCCGATTTGGCTCAGCACAGCCCCCAGTCCATACATGGAAGCGTCTGTATGTACAAGGAAACGTTTGTTAGGTACTGGGGCAGCCAAGACAGGAGCATTAACAAGTGCATGTTTGAGCGATTGGAATGCGGCTTCACAAGCGGGAGACCACAGGACCTGTCTGGGTAAATTCTTCTTGGTCAAGTCAGTCAAGGGCTTGGCTACCGTACTATAATCAGGGACAAAGCGCCTATAATACCCGGCGGTCCCTAAGAAGGCCAATACTTGGGTCTTGGTATTAGGTGTGGGCCAGTTCGCTACTGCTTCAACCTTGGCAGGCTCCGGCCTCTGGTTTCCACACCCTACTCGGTGACCCAGGTATTGGACCTCGGCCATTCCCAAATGGCACTTCTCGGGTTTTAGTGTCAGGCCCGCGGCCCGAATCTTATCTAATACTACCCCTACGTGGACTAAATGTTCTTCCCAAGACTCACTGTAGATCGCAATGTCATCCAGGTATGCACACGCAAACTCCTGGAATCCATCGAGGAGCCGATCCACCATTCGCTGGAACGTAGCCGGGGCATTTTTCATCCCGAATGGCATGACCTTAAATTGGTATAGGCCAAACGGGGTGACAAATGCCGACTTGGGGACGGCATCCTCGGCCAGGGGAATCTGCCAATAACCCTTGCAGAGGTCTATGGTAGAGAGATAGTTACCCCTGGCTATGCGATCTAATAGTTCGTCTACCCGGGGCATAGGGTAAGCGTCAGTGGTAGTTTTCTCATTCAGTCGTCGGTAGTCGACGCAGAACCGAGTGGTTCCGTCTTTCTTGGGGACTAGGACTACGGGAGAGGCCCAGGGACTGTCTGATGGTTCAATGACCCCTAGCTGGGTCATTTCCCGTATTTCCTTTAGCATCCCGTCCCGGACGGCTTCCGGAATACGGTAAGGGGGTTGTCGGAGGGGGGCCTGCCCTGGGGTTTCTACCTTGTGTATGGCCAGGGTGGTGTATCCTGGCTCCTGGGAGAAGGTACTCTGTTTCTCCCATAGGAGCTGTCTAGCTTGCTCCAGCTCCGTAGGGTTCAGTCGCTCTCCCAGCTTCACTAGGCTAACTGGGTCGGGGTGAGTCTCCCCTTCCAGCAGGTCAGGTAGGGGTAAGTTTTCGGGGTCATCAGTAGCTGGGGCACAAACAGCGTGAATATCTTCTTGCCGTTCTTGGTACTCCTTCAGCATGTTCACATGAAAGGATCGTTGGATCCGTTCATCTGCACAGCTGGCAATAAGGTAGGTGGTATCACAGAGTTGGGCTAAAACCTTGTAAGGACCCTGCCACGCAGCTTGCAGTTTGTTGTCCTTCACCGGTTTTAGCACCAATACCTTCTGTCCTATTTGGAATAGTCGTTGCCGGGCACCCCTATCGTACCATCGTTTCTGTCGCCCCTGGGCCGCCTGGAGATTCTCCCTTACCAATAGGGAGAGTTGCTCCATGCGGTCCCGGAGTTCCAGGACATATGGCACAATAGGTGTCCCTGCCTGTTCGGTCTCCCCTTCCCAGTGGTCCCGAATGAGATCGAGGGGTCCTCGCACCCTCCTCCCATACAATAACTCAAAGGGAGAGAAACCCGTAGATTCTTGGGGGACTTCCCTATAGGCAAATAACAGGTGGGGTAGGAATCTTTCCCAGTCTCTGCAACCGTCCGTAAAGGTCCTCAACATTTGTTTGAGAGTCCCATTAAAGCGCTCACAGAGACCGTTAGTTTGGGGGTGGTATGGGGAACTGAGCAGGGGTTTAATGTGGCACACTTTCCATAACTGCTGTGTGAGTATGGCCGTGAACTGGGTTCCCTGGTCGGATAGGATTTCTTTAGGGAACCCCACCCGAGTGAATATCTTAACCAAGGCATCGGCTACTGTCTCCGCTTCAATATTTGACAGGGGTACTGCCTCTGGGTACCGGGTCCCATAGTCCACCACAGTAAGAATGTACTTCTTACCGGATGGGCTGGGTCGTGCTAGGGGGCCTACAATGTCGACGGCGACCCTATAGAAAGGTTCCCCAATGATCGGCATCGACATTAATTTGGCCTTTGGGCGATCCCCCCTCTTACCCACCCGTTGGCAAGTGTCACAGGTTCTGCAATATTGTTGTACGTCCCGGTTAAACCCTGGCCAGAAGAAATTCTGGGTAATCCTATGGCCCGTGCGACGTACTCCTAAATGGCCAGCTAAGGGTATATCATGAGCTATCCTCATGATCTCTTGTCGGTACTTCTTCGGTAGCACTAGTTGCTTCTGTGGGACGGGGTTTTTACCTGTTGCGGGCTCCTGGGGGATCCTATACAGTCTATCCCCCACCCACTCGTAGCTTTCCCCATCCGTCCCTAGTTCCTTTTTGTCAGCTTTATCCCTATACTTCCGTAGAGTGGCGTCTCCCCGCGTCTCCCTCCCGAAAGTCTCAGGGGTATCCCAGTCTAAGGGGGTCTGTCCTAAGGTCACAGTCGGAGGGTTAGATCTTACCTGGGTCTCCACGACCGGCGGGCCGATTCCAATGGCACGAGCCTGAGCTCGGGTGGTGACAGGACAGGCTCCAGCAGGGCCTTGAGGAGCAAAAGCGGACAACAGTGGGGCTAAATCATTTCCCAAGAGTACTTCCGCTGGTAGCCCTTTCATCAGGCCCACATTCACTTGGCCAGCTCCCACCCCCCAATCCAAATGCACTCGGGCCGTGGGGAGGCGATGCACCGCACCCCCGGCCACTCTAACGGCCACCGTTTGTCCAGTATGCTCCTTTTCGGGGACCAGGTCGTGTTGAATCAAGGTTAAGGTGGCCCCAGTGTCTCGTAATCCACTGACAACTTGTCCATTTACTCGGACGGTTTGTCGGTGATGTTGACGGTTGTCTACAGCAGCCGCATATAGGGGGTTGGCCTCGTGCAAAATTTCCCATTGCTCTTCCCCCAGGGGCTGGGCTTCAATGCAATGGGTCGAGCTGGATCAAGTGGGCATTTGTCTCTCAGGTGGCCCACCTGTTGGCACCTATGGCACCGCCGGTGGTCCGGGACACTGGACTGGGCGAAGCGGGAGGAAGTGTTGTAGCTAGGTTGAGTAACGGGGGTGGTTGGAGTAGGGCCGACGGGGCGGCTTTCTACTCGGGCAGCTGCCTTTTGGACCGAGAGATCGGGTTTGCGGGCGTCTGCGTACTCGTCGGCCAATCGTGCGGCTTCGGGTAGGGTAAGGGGTCTCCTATCCTGAATCCACTCTCTGAGCTCCTTGTCCACCTTTTCAAAAAAATGCTCCAACAAAAACAACTGTAAGACCTCCTCCGCGGTGGTAGCTTGGCACCCATCCATCCAGTGGCCAGCCGTGCGTTGTAATCGGCAGGCCCATTCGGTGTAGGAGTCACTGGTTTGCTTTCGGGATTCTCGGAAGCGTCTCCGATATGCTTCGGGGGTTACCGCATATCGGGACAATAGAGCTTCCTTTACTAATCGATAGTTTCCCACCTCATGGTCCGGGATCGCCCGGAAAGCATCACTGGCTCGTCCGGATAATTTGCCAGACAAAATTTTGACCCACTCCTCGGAGGGTACTTTATGCAAGGCACATTGACGTTCAAAGTCCGCTAGGTATTGGTCAATCTCCCCCTCTGTTTCCACAAAATTTTTAAAAGCGGCAAAGTGTACTTTCCTCTTTTCCTCGGGAGTTTGGAAAGTCCCAGCAATTGGACTGGCGCTGGTGGAAGTCTGGCGCCGGTTGGCATCGACCGCCGCAATTACTTGGGTTACAATCCTAGGTGAGGGGTTTGGTCCGTAGTGAGCCAGTCTTACCCTCACCTCGTGGTCGAATCGTTCGTCTTCCGGGGTTCGGACCAATGCGATCTCCGGTTCTGGGTTTGGTTCGACACCCAGTTCGCCATTATGCTCAGCTAAGTCCAATGCGACCAACTCTGCCAAAATGTCTCGTTTCTTTTTGTTGCTAGCCGAACGACCACGGCTCTCCAACAAGTCTTTTAGGGTAGATCGTTTCAACCTTCCGTAGTAGGCCTCCATCCTGTTTGCTCTCGGTAGCTGTCCTTCTGGGGTGAAAGAACGATCCCGCCGCTGCCACCAATTGTAGCGGCACCCCGGTGTAGTAGGGGTTTACGCCGCTGAGAAGGTGTCCTTTCCCCCTCAAGCTGAAGTCAGCTAAAGCATAACAGGTTCCCAATAATTACGAATCCAAGTAATAGCCATCCCCTCCAAGCACGAGACGAGACTCTGTGTTGAGGGTCAAAGTAGGAATAACGTTTATTCTGTAGCTCGGGCTTTTATGCCGTACAACAACTCCTCCCCGTATCCGGAGGAGATAATACATTTACAGTGGGAGTCACTCCCACTGTACCGGGCAGAATATTTTACAATTATTACAGGTTTAATAACACACACAATATGTAACGAAAATACAATGTGCTACGTGTATTAGGGAACGGAGATCTAAGGGAACAAGATACGTGAAAATCCCCTAGATCGGTTGGGCCGTTCGCTAGATACACGTTTGCACCATTTACGCATGAACAATATAATATAAACAAAAAGTCTCTCTTGGATCCGGTGTCTTGATTTCGGTACTCTGGATCTGTCGACCAGCATGGACGTACGTTATCGGTAAGGGTGAAATTCGTCGTGTGGAAAGTTCGGTCATTAGTCCATGCGGTCAAAATGGCCGCGACCCATTGTTCTCTCCACGTGGCGGTGTGTACCGTACGGATCCATAAGTACCCGAAATCCCCAATAATCCACATACAACGGCAATTCTCCGAGATGGTATCTGCCACTCCAAAAGGGGTCTGTCACAGGACTTAGTAATTTTCTCGGTGCAAAATAGACCGACCGCACAGCCCAAATCCATGGAACTGTTTTGGGCATGAAAATGTGCTTGCGGTCGGTCATAAAGGACTTATACCTAATTCCCGAACGGCTAAACGGATTCGAATGATTTTTGGGTATGTTTGTATTTGGAATGTTGATTAATAATACGTAACTGGTATTAATATTGGATGTATGGATTTAGAGTTATGAAAGTTGGGTAAAAAGTATGTTTAAATTGTAAGGATAATTGGGTTACCTCTCAGGCTAAGGGGAGGGAATCTGTGGGATGTAACCATTGTGTGATTGGGTAATGGATAATTGCATGTGGGTGTCTCCCTTGCAGGGGAGAATTGCATAAAAGCAGAGTGTGTGTAATTAAACCAGAGTTCTTCTTCACCCTCAATCTAGAGTCCTGTCTCTTATTGGGGGAATTGCTATATCACTACAAGGGATTGCTATGCTCTGCATGCTCCCTTGGATAATCACTTCTAAGCTCTTTTAAGAGCTTGTTCCTGCTTCACTCTCTTGGAGGAGAGGTTCACCCACTGGAACCTGGAGCCTTGTCGTAGGTCCAGGGTGGGTAGGAGACAGCGAGACCCCAACCAAGCTGCGGCTGTTCGTGGGGTCTGCGGTGGTTGTGGTGTCTGCGGAGTGCTTGGAGCCCTCTGTAAGCGCTAGGAGCATCCTTCAACGGAGGTACCCAGTCGGGGTGCCAGGTGATCCGTTACAGTGATGTCAAGAGGACCCAAGAGGAGGATAGGTAAGTAACCATACACATAAAAAACAATCCTCATTATAAGATAGTGCAAAGTGATAGATTACCCAAGCAAAAGTTATAAGAACACCAGATAACCCTAAAGCAATGAGTAATGTTTAATAGGAACAGTAGATTAACGTATTGGTTAAAACAATGAAAATGACTTGTATTGCTAAGTACTCAAGTGGACAAGAAGATGAAAATCCAAAAGCATTTCTCCTTTAGCAATTCCCTAGCACTGTGAACAACTCGGGTGATTCAGGGACCCTGTCAATTGTCAGAAACCTTAAAGGGACACCATAACCATTACAGCTTAATGTACCTAAACATTTTTTCCAGCACTACATGTTTGTATTCATTTATTTATTTATTATTATTTATTTATAAAATATTTTACCAGGAAAGATACATTGAGATTTCTCTCGGTTTCAAGTATGTCCTGGGTCCACAAATCATTGCATTGTTACAATTAGGGTACAATAAAATACAAAAACAAAATTAATACACAATAAATACAAAATTTAACATAGAACAGGTAGGAAATATATAATCAGCCATAACACGTGCATTCTGTTTTGAGGTATGTAGAGAGGGATCTCTTAAAGGACATTAGGCTTAGGGAAGATTTTAAATTGTGCGGGAGGTCGTTCCACAATTGCGGTGCTCTGTAGGAGGTAGACTAAGTAAAGTGTTGGTACTGGATCGGAGGTTATAGGAAGTGGGAACAGCTGGGGAAAGCATTGTGTTCAGGTAGGGTGGCAGTTTCCCAGAAAAGCTATTAAACACAAGGCTGGAAAGATGAAGGGTGCGTCTGGATTCCAGCGACAGCCAGTTTAGTTATTTTAGCATGTCACAATGGTGGGTCCTGTAATTACATTGTAGCACAAATTGGCAGAACGAGTTATACAATGTGTTGAGTTTATTAATGTGGGATTGCGATGCAGATGCATATACTACATCCCCATAATCAATGATTGGCATCAGCATTTGCTGTACAATCTTTTCCTTTACTGTAGGGCTTAGGCAGGATTTGTTTCTGTACAGGGCACCTAGTTTTAGATAAAGTTTAGATGCAAGCTTTTCTATGTGCAGGCCAAAAAAATAGATTGGGGTCTAACATCATACCCAAGTATTTGAAAGAGTGGACTGCGGTCAGTGTGCCATTTGAATTTGTTTTGATGGATAGGTGGGAATTGTGTAATTTGTGTAATTTAGGTACTGTTCCAAAGATTCATTATACTATAGTGTCCCTTTAAGGCAGGCAGAAAATGTCTAACAATTGGTTTATTCAAGTGACCATCCCTGTATGCTGTACAGATAGAGGATCATTGTTCCCTAATCCTTTTCCCTCAACTCAGTGTAAGTTTTGGTCACATATAGTGATGTCGCGAACATAAAATTTTCCATTCGCGAACGGCGAACGCGAACTTCCGCAAATGTTCGCGAACGGGCGAACCGGGCGAACCACCATAGACTTCAATAGGCAGGCGGATTTTTTATTTTTTATTTTCAATTCTTTATTTATAATTTTTGGTGCAAGATATTTTAGTTTCTCAGACAGGTGTGCACGTGAGTGCTCCAAAAACAGTTTGATAGAATATCGTTTAAGTTTTGCACCAAATTTTGGGTCAAGCAATAACGTAGTCAGAAATAACATCAACATATGAAACTGTATATGAGGCGCTATCTAGATGTGTCCGTATGTTTTGTATACCCTCGTGAGTAGGGTGGAGCTGAATGTTTGGTGTCAGCACGTGCGGATTGTGGGTCTGCTGGTATTGGCGCTCCGTGTGGGCGGTGGTGAGTTAGTGTGGTTATGGTGTACCTGTGTTGCGCTTAAACCGTGTTCGTAAGTCTAGCTCTTTATGTGGAGCTGAGTGAGGGAGTCTGTCGCAGGTGGTGCTTTAGCATCGATTGAGTACCCCTAACCAAGAGGGCAGCGGGGGGGGGGAGGTTTGGATGCGTGGACGCCAAGTGTGTGGGCACAGGTTGTGCTGAATCTTGTGGTGCTAACCATTTTGTGGCCCTCTGGTAGAAGGTTAGTAGGTCTTGGACCTGTGGTGGTGAAGCCTAAATCTAACTAAAGCGTTAGTAGGGAGTGTAAGATAAAAAACAAAAAACAATATCAAACGAAATGAACATTAATGTCAGAACATGGAAGGTATGCCACTGTTGTGTTGGAAAGGCTGGTGGTGACAATTCACACCGGTCACGGGACGGGGTGTTGTGATCCGCTGTGTCCCGGCTCAAACGGGACGGTGTTCTCCAGGTCCACGGCCGTTGTCTGAGGTCTGTGTCGTGTAGCGTTCGTGGAGCTAGGCAGTCCCAGGGTGTCCAGGAGGGGTGTTGCTCCTTCCACTGAGGTCAGAACATGAGTGGTTCCATTATGTGTTATCTCCAAAGTTCCGTTAGCGCCCCACCTGTAGACTATATTCGCTGAACGTAGCTGTGTGGTGAGCGGTCCATAGGATTTGCGCCACAAGAGGGTAGCTTTTGACAAGCCCTGGAAGAATGTCAATGAGGAATTCTCAAATAGCAGTGGTGTCTTGCCTTTCAGCCCCGTCATTATGTGTAGTTTGTCTTGTACAGAGACACATTTGAGGATGACATCTCTGGCTGGTGGAGTATTTCTGTGTGGGGCGCTAGGTAAGCGGTATACTCCATCGATTATGATTTTCTTTATGAGTGAGTGTGGTAACACAGTATTCAAGAGGCGCCTGACATAGTGCGGCAGCTCGTCGGCAGAAATCGCCATGGGTATGCCTCGGATTTTAATGTGGGAACGGCGTTGTCGGTCTTCCAAGGTCGACATTTTAATCGCCAGGTAGGTGTGCTGTTGCTGGAGTTGTCTGATGGTGTCTTCCATTTGATTCATGTGAGTGTGAACTGACACTACTTCTTCCGCCGTGGCTCTCACCCTTTCTGTGACTGTGTGTAGTTCAGTCTTGAGGATGGCTGAGTCAGCTGCCAGGAGTTTGTGGATCTCTGCTAGGAGAATTTTGAGGTCTCGTTTGGTGGTTGGAGCTGAGTCATCTGTGGACTCCAGTGGACGTGCCTGTGGCTCTTGTGAAGGCCCTGGGGAGTCAGGTCTGTGCAATATTGTAGTGTGTGCACTTATCTGCTGCAGAGCCTGGGGGTGCTCCTGAGAATCAGAGCCCAGGCTTTCCCGGATTTGTGGCCTTGCAGGTGGTGGTGCCTGGAGGGGCTCAGGGGAGGCAGGATCAGGCTGTCTCATGCTGGGTGCCTTGTCCGGCTGTCTATTCTGTGACAGGCCAGATGGATTAGGGCTCTGGTGGGCTGTGTTGGGTGCCCGGGCGAAGTCCGGCCTGTCTGGCATGGCTTAGAGGTAGCAGGCCGTTGCAACATGGCCCCTATATCCCTGTCCCCAGGCGTACCTTGTGGTTTTTGGGAACGGCGCCCCATGGCTGGTGTGTGAGCAGGTATGATGGGTAGTTGGAATCCCCGAGTTGCACCGGGTGTCCGCGCAGGATATCCGCGAGGCCGGGGCTCGACGGCGTTTGGTAGGCCCCGTTTTTGCGTCTCCTTTTCTGTGGCCGTTGCGGCTGGAAAAAAGGCATCGGGTGGTACAGTGAGCTGTGCTTGTGCCCGTGCGGTAAGTGGCAAGGCTGGATGGGCGCTGGAAATATTGATATTGGTAGGATTAGGCTGTGAGAGTTGGGAGCTAAGTGAAATGGCGTCCGTTCGGGTCTGGTAGCAGGCTCCGCCCCCCAGGCAGGCAAATTTTAAAACCCACAGGGACTCTTTCTGGCCACAATAGTGTGGTTTTGGATCCCTTAGGATGTATGTTGAAAAACTTTAAAAAGGGATATACTGTATATGATTTTGGGGTAAAGATGTCTCCAACACGCCTGACTACTTTATGTAGTAGGGAATGGTCTACTTTGCCGCATGGCCACCACGTGGTAGTTTGGATCCTAATCTGGTACACGTGGCTGTATTAGGTAGGCCTGAACTTTACGGTCAGTTTCCATATATTGATTGTTGGAAGCAGGCCGTAAATGACTCGCCAAAATGGATCCGAGTATGCCACGAGGAACAATGTCGCCTCATGGTGGCCAGAACTCGCCTGTCCACTAAGGCCGTAATCACGCCCATTTTGGACATGCCTCCTGAGTCTGAGATCCCCATGCCGCCCCCTTACTCCTCCTCCACCGGAAGAGGAAGAGGAGGTGCTGTTGGAAACGCTCCTCCCCTTGCCCCGTTGTCCCCACCTACCCCTTCCTCTAGCTCAGAGTCCAACCCCCTTGTTTTAAACCCTCCCCTTCCGGTACCTACCTCCGTTAACTCCACCTACCCAGATTTGGCGCCATATCTAGTTTCTGGTCAGGCTCCTCCTAGCCCGGCCCGGAATATTTTACTCACCGACCTCCCCCTTAGTAAAGCGTCCCCATCCCCTTGTCTTACTACCCCTCGACCGGAACCCCTAACTGACGTATCTAAACAAAGCCCCATACTAACCCGACAAATGACTGGTACCCTACAACCCCGACATTATCAAATGCCTCTTCGACTCCTGGCCCGACACACATTAACGGTGATGGCCAGATACAGTATGCTGATCCAGTCTTCGTCTATGTCCCTTTTACAACCACTGATCTATTTAATTGGAAGACCCATAACTCCTCTTAAACCGAAAAGCCTCAAGCCATGACGGATTTGTTTACCACCATAGTCCAGACACATAATCCCACTTGGGCTGATTGCCAGCAACTATTGATGACATTGTTTAATAACGAGGAAAGGACAAGGCTAAATCAAGCGGCAATTAAAGCGCTGGAAGAAGTGGCCCGCACACAAAATCAGGCCAACCCAGCAGCATGGGCCGCAGCCCATTATCCAAACACTGATCCGAATTGGAATGTTAATGGCGCAGACATGGTCCATTTAAAAGCTTACAGGGACGCTATTATTGCTGGCATGAAAGCCGGAGGGTAGAAGGCGATTAATATGTCTAAGACGGCTGAGGTATTACAGAAATGTGATGAATCGCCCAGTGTCTTTTATGACCAATTATTGGAGGCATACCGTCTGTATACCCCCTTTAATCCAGAGGCTCCTGAGAATTCCCGGATGGTTAACTCTGCCTTTGTCAGCCAAGCCTACGGAGATATAAAGCGCAAGCTGCAGAAGTTAGAGAGGTTCGTAGGGATGTCTATAACCCAACTCATGGAGATAGCCAATAAAGTATACATGAATAGGGAGACAGAGACAAAGAAGGAGGAAGAGCGTAAGATGCGTAGGAAAGCAGATATGCTAGTGGTAGCTATCGCAGGCGTAGATAGAAGGGAAAAGGAAGTGTATAGGGGAACGGATAAAGGCGAGAGTAAATGGAATGGGGAACCTTTGAGTAGGAATCAATGTGCGTACTGTAGGGAAGAAGGGCATTGGAGAAGTGAGTGTCCGCGAAGGGAACAGTATGAGAGAGACAGACCTAGGGCAGGATATAGTAATTATAGAGGCAGAGCGAGAGGTAGAGGAGGTCCTGGAGGGAATAGTGGGAATAATAGAGGAAGTGTTAGTGGAGACAGGTATTATCCAGCAGCGCAGAGACCCCGCGATAGAGAAGATAGGGACTTTGTAGGTTTGGCGGACACAGTCATGGAGGACCCTTGGCCGAGCGGAGCCTATGGTCGATGTAGCAATAGGGGGAAAAAGGAGTGCTTTCATGATTGATACTGGTGCTGAACATTCGGTGGTGACTGACCTAGTTGCTCCTCCATCTGGAAGAACTATCACCGTAATAGGAGCAACTGGAAGGAGTGCTGCTAAACCGGTTCTTAAAAGTCGACTCTGTACATTGGGAGGCCACGTAGTGAAACATCAATTCCTTTATATGCCTGAATGTCCAGTCCAACTGCTAGGACGTGATTAGTTGTCAAAATTACAAGCTCAGATTACGTTTCTACCTAATGGAACAACATCTTTAAAGTTCAATGGACCTTCAGGTATAATGACAATATCTGTACCAAAGGAAGAAGAGTGGCGACTTTATACAGTGTTGACTAGCCAAAACCCTAAGAGTGATGAATCCTTGTTCAATATACCAGGAGTGTGGGCAGAGAACAACCCACCAGGACTTGCTCGCAATATTCCACCAATTCGAATTGAACTAAAACTTGTGGTCTATCCAGTGAGCTTAAGACAATATCACATCCCACAAAAGGCCAAGAAAAATATACAATCCTATCTGGATAAGTTCATAAGGTATGGTATCCTAAAATTCTGTACTTCCCCCTGGGACACCCCATTGTTGCCTGTTCAAAAGCCCGGTACAGATGAGTATCGCCCTGTGCAGGACTTGAGAGCAGTCAATGATGCGGTCGTAAGTATACACCCAGTTGTGCCCAATCCATATAACCTGCTTGCTTTAATTCTGGGCGGGGCTACCTATTTTACTGTCCTAGATCTCAAAGATGCCTTCTTTTGCCTTCGAATTGCTGCGGAAAGCCAGTGTATCTTTGCATTCCAATGGGAAAATGCTGTAACGGGCTTGAAACGCCAGATGACTTGGACAAGACTGCCCCAAGGGTTTAAAAATTCACCTACCCTATTTGGATCAGCTTTAAGTCAAGACTTACTGGATTTCAAGTCCATCCCAGGAGAGTGTGTACTATTACAATACGTAGATGATTTGTTGATAGCGGCAGTTACAAGAGAAATATGTCAGCAAGCAACACATGATTTACTACACATTCTTTGGAAGGCAGGATACAAGGTGTCCAGGAAAAAAGCTCAGTTGTGTCAGCCAACTGTCAAGTATCTGGGATTCCATATCTCTGAAGGTCAAAGGATAATGGGGCCAGTGTCAGGATCGGGACAGGGATCCAACACGCAGAGTACAAAGAGTGGAAAGGTACGTATACCGGACCTTAGAATGGCCGGACTAACGTACCGAGAAATATAGAATGGTCAGAGACAAGCCGAGGTCAAGGGGTAACAGAAGACAGATAAGCGAGAGACAAGCCGAGGTCAAGGGATAACAGAGATAAGCGGGGTAGTACAACAAGCCGAGTCAAAACCAAAGCGAAAACTAGAATACCAGAGCACTGAGTGACTAGACAGGCTAGAACCACGACAGGGCAATGAGCTGAAGGAAGAAGTAAGCTTAAATACCCTGGCTCTGGATAGCAGACACGCCTCCAAGCAGTACCGATAGGATATCGGACAGTTGAGTGGCAGGTCGCTCGTGATTAGCGTCATGACGTCACGTGCCGAGCGTCCCGTTAGAAAAGGACGTGGATTCCTCGCGGCCGGTGTTTAAGTGACTGGATGGACCGCGAGGAACGGAGGAAACTGTTCGTCTGGACGGATAAACTTCTAAGTCTCTACCTCCTTTAGAGGTAGAGACCTCAGGTACCCTGACAGTACCCCCCCTCTCAGATACGCCCACCGGGCGGAAGGAACCGGGGCGAGAAGGGAAGCGGAAGTGAAACGCCCTGCGGAGGCGAGAAGCATGAACATCCTCCTGAGGTACCCAACTCCTCTCCTCAGGACCATATCCCTTCCAGTTGACCAGATATTGCAGCTTTCCCCTTGAGAGTCTTGAATCAATGATGGAGCTGACCTCGTACTCCTCCCGACCCTCCACCTGAACAGGACGAGGTGAGGAAACCTTAGAGGAGAATCTGTTGCAAATAAGAGGTTTCAGCAAGGACACATGGAAGGAGTTAGGAATGCGTAAAGCAGACGGCAGAGCAAGGCGATACGCAACCGGGTTGATACGAGTGAGAATCCTGTAAGGACCTATGTAGCGAGGAGCAAATTTCATAGACGGAACTTTTAAGCGAATATTCTTAGTGCTCAACCACACCCTATCCCCAGGAACAAAAACAGGAGCCGCTCTTCTATGTTTATCAGCGTGTCTCTTAACTAACGAGGAATTATGTAAAAGAATTTGTCGAGTCTGATCCCACAATTTCTTCAGGTTGGCGACATGATCATCAACCGACGGTATCCCCTGAGAAGAGGAAACCGAAGGAAAAATTGAAGGATGAAAGCCATAGTTTATGAAGAAAGGGCTAGAACGAGTAGAATCACACACAAGGTTATTGTGTGCGAACTCCGCCCAAGGAATCAAACCGACCCAATCGTCCTGGTGTTCGGAAACAAAGCAGCGTAAATATTGTTCGATTTTTTGATTAGTACGTTCAGCAGCTCCGTTAGACTGAGGGTGATAGGCAGAGGAGAAGTTCAACTTGATTCCCATTTGTGAACAGAAGGATCTCCAGAATCGTGAGACAAATTGAGAACCTCTATCAGAAACAATTTCCGAAGGAATCCCATGTAGACGAAAAACCTCTCTTGCAAAAATCTCTGCCAATTCAGGGGAAGTCGGGAGTTTGGGTAATGGCACGAAATGGGCCATCTTAGTAAATCTATCCACCACCGTAAGAATAACAGTCTGTTTCTTGGAAGCAGGTAAATCTACGATAAAGTCTATGGACAAACAGGACCACGGTTTCTCAGGAATGTCCAAGGGTTGTAACAGGCCACATGGAGACGTATGAGGTTGTTTAGTCTTGGCACAAGTCTCACAAGCTGCGATGAACTCCTCAATATCCTTTCGTAGTGAAGGCCACCAGAAATCCTTGGATATCAGAGAGTATGTCTTGCGAATGCCAGGATGGCCAGCTACTTTACTTTCGTGAAAGCATTGGAAGAGCTCCAGTTGGAGTTCAGGAGGAACAAAGTTTCTTCCCTCAGGAGTGTGTCTGGGTGCCAGATGTTGTGACTTTAAGATCTGGTCAAGTAGCGGAGAATGGATTTTGAGACTGGTAGTAGCAATAATATTGCACTTGGGTACAATGGAGGACAGAAGTGGTTCAACTGAAGCAGAAGGCTCAAATTGGCGAGATAGCGCATCGGCTTTAGAATTTTTCGACCCAGGTCTGTAAGTGAGAACATAATTGAAATGGGTAAGAAATAAGGACCAACGAGCCTGCCTGGAGGACAATCGCTTGGCCTCTCCAATATAAGATAAATTTTTGTGGTCTGTTAAAATGGTAACAGGATGTAAAGTACCTTCCAATAAATGTCTCCATTCTTTTAAAGCCTTGATAACCGCTAGTAACTCTCTGTCACCAATGTCATATCTGCTCTCGGCACCAGACAATTTTTTAGAGAAAAATCCACATGGATGTAACGGTTTATCAACACCTAACCTTTGAGATAGGACAGCACCTAAACCAGTCTCTGATGCGTCTACCTCAAGTAGGAAAGGCAGAGAAGTGTCAGGGTGTACTAAAATTGGAGCGGAAGCGAAAAGCTCCTTGAGGGTTTTGAAAGCAAGGAGAGCTTCAGTAGTCCAATTCTTAGTATCAGCCCCCTGCTTGGTCATATTGGTGATAGGCGCGATAATTGAAGAATAACCCTTAATAAAGCGCCTATAATAATTAGAAAAACCAATAAATCTCTGGACAGCCTTAAGACCCTTAGGCAAAGGCCACTCTAGAATGGACTGGAGCTTATCCGGGTCCATCTTAAATCCCTCCCCAGAAATCACATAGCCGAGAAAGGTTACTTGGGTTTGATCAAAGCTACATTTCTCCAACTTGCAGTACAAGCCATGTTGGAGAAGTTTGTGCAAAACCTTCCTGACCTGTTTGTGATGAGTCTCGATCTCACTAGAATGTATGAGTATATCATCTAGGTATACAATGACGCAATCCTGCTGAAATTCCCTAAGAACCTCGTTTATCAAATCCTGGAATACAGCAGGTGCATTGCATAACCCAAAAGGCATTACCGTATATTCATAGTGGCCACATCGAGTATTAAACGCCGTCTTCCACTCGTGTCCCTGCTCTATTCTCACTAAGTTATATGCCCCTCTGAGATCCAACTTGGTGAAAATCTTAGAACCCTTCAAACGATCAAAGAGTTCGGTAATCAAGGGAATCGGGTAGGCGTTTCTAACTGTAATCTTATTCAGGCCCCGATAGTCAATACAAGGTCTTAAAGAACCATCCTTCTTTTTAACAAAAAAAAATCCAGCCCCGGCAGGGGAGGAGGATCTCTTAATGAATCCCTTTTCTAAATTTTCGTGAATATAGTCCTCTAACACTGCGTTCTCTTTAGTAGATAACGGGTATACATGACCCCTGGGTGGCATGGTACCAGGGAGTAGGTTAATTTTGCAATCGAAGGACCTGTGTGGAGGTAAGGTATCGGCTTTCTTTTTATCAAATACTGCCTTTAAATCAAGGTACTGAGGTGGTATTTGTGTCTCCGTAGGATTGCAAGAATTAGCCGACATGTTAGCTAAGCAAAGGGGCGAAACCTTCCGCAAACATCTCTCTTGACAGCTCTGTCCCCATGAGACTATCTCTCCTGTCTCCCAATTAATGCTAGGGTTATGTCTCTTCAACCAGGAGTACCCCAGGACTATGGGAATAGATGGAGAAGAAATGAGCAGTAAGGACATCTCCTCTTTATGTAAGATGCCAACAGTTAAGGTAACCGGTATAGTCTCACGGAAAATGACAGGCTCAAGTAAGGGTCTACCATCGATGGCTTCAACGGCCAGTGGTGTCTCCCTTAACTGAAATGGAATAGCATGCTTAGTAACAAAAACTTTATCAATAAAGCTCTCAGCAGCTCCAGAATCGATTAATGCCATAGTCTCTACTACCCCTCTCTCCCAAGTTAAAGAAATGGGTAACAGAAGCCTATGCTCTTTGTAGTTGTGAGTAGAGGACAAAATAGAAACACCCAAGGCCTGTCCTCTAGAGAAACTTAGGTGCGGGCGTTTCCCGAACGATTAGGACAATTTAGGCGTAAATGACCTCTGACTCCACAATACATACATAAACCCTCCCTTCTCCTGTACTGTCTCTCCTCCTCTGTGAGCTGAGTATTGCCTATCTGCATAGGTTCTGGAACACGTAAGGTCTCGAACTCAGAAGTTACAAAGTTAGGAGCTAGTTTAAAGGAGGGTCTACGGTTCCTATCTCGAGTGTTCTGCCTCTCTCTTAGGCGTTCATCAATACGAGATATAAAGGAGATTAAATCCTCCAAACTCTCAGGGAGTTCTCTAGTAGCGACCTCGTCGAGAATTATATCTGATAATCCATTCAGAAACACATCTATATAAGCCTGTTCGTTCCACTTAACCTCTGCTGCCAAAGACCTGAACTCTAGTGCATAATCCACAAGGGTTCGATTCTCCTGTCTAAGGCGTAATAGTGATCTAGCTGCATTAACCTTCCTGCCAGGAGGGTCAAAAGTTCTTCTAAAAGCAGCTACAAAGGCATTATAGTTGTATACTAATGGATTATCATTCTCCCATAGAGGATTGGCCCATCTCAAAGCTTTCTCGATGAGTAAAGTAATAACAAATCCAACCTTTGCTCTATCTGTAGGATAAGAGCGGGGTTGTAATTCGAAATGAATGCTAATCTGGTTCAGAAAGCCACGACACTTCTCCGGTGACCCGCCATAGCGTATTGGTGGGATAATACGGGAAGAAGCACCTACAGTGGCCACCTCTAGACCTGAGACTGCAGGAGAAATAGAAGGAGTACGTGTCTCCTCAGGTGGGTTACTAGCATGAGACAAAAGTGCCTGTAGTGCTAGGGCCATCTGATCCATCCTATGCTCCATGGCGTCAAACCTGGGATCAGAAGAACCAAGCTGACTGTTTGTACCTGCAGGATCCATTGGCCCTGTCGTAATGTCAGGATCGGGACAGGGATCCAACACGCAGAGTACAAAGAGTGGAAAGGTACGTATACCGGACCTTAGAATGGCCGGACTAACGTACCGAGAAATATAGAATGGTCAGAGACAAGCCGAGGTCAAGGGGTAACAGAAGACAGATAAGCGAGAGACAAGCCGAGGTCAAGGGATAACAGAGATAAGCGGGGTAGTACAACAAGCCGAGTCAAAACCAAAGCGAAAACTAGAATACCAGAGCACTGAGTGACTAGACAGGCTAGAACCACGACAGGGCAATGAGCTGAAGGAAGAAGTAAGCTTAAATACCCTGGCTCTGGATAGCAGACACGCCTCCAAGCAGTACCGATAGGATATCGGACAGTTGAGTGGCAGGTCGCTCGTGATTAGCGTCATGACGTCACGTGCCGAGCGTCCCGTTAGAAAAGGACGTGGATTCCTCGCGGCCGGTGTTTAAGTGACTGGATGGACCGCGAGGAACGGAGGAAACTGTTCGTCTGGACGGATAAACTTCTAAGTCTCTACCTCCTTTAGAGGTAGAGACCTCAGGTACCCTGACAGCCAGAGAGAAAAGAAGCTGTATGCCAAATACCAATACCCAAGAATAGAAGACAAGTGCGGGAATTCTTGGGGGCAGCAGGCTTCTGTAGGATATGGATTCCCAGTTATGCGATATTGGCGAAACCTCTTTATGCAGCTATGAAAGGTACAGAACACGATCCCTTCCTGTGGACCCCTGAACAGCAAAAGGCATTTGAAGATGTGAAGAAGGCTTTGATGAGTGCCCCAGCATTAGGTCTACCTGATCATACACGCCCATTCTACTTATATGTACACGAGCAAAGAAGAATGGCTGTGGGAGTATTGACACAGTACTTGGGATCATGGCAACGACCTGTCCAAACAACTGGATGCAGTGGCCAGTGGTCTTCCACCTTGTCTAAGAGCCGTAGCTGCCGCCGCCCTGCTTGTAGCTGAAGCTGATAAACTCACTCTGGGTCAGGAACTCTATGTGCGAGTCCCGCACGCAGTACAAACATTGCTAGTCTATAAAGGCAATCATTGGTTTAGTAACAGCCGCATGACTAAGTATCAAGCTATGTTGTGTTAAAACCCAAGAGTGCATCTAGAGACTGTTAATACCTTGAATCCAGCTACCCTTTTGCCACAACCTACTGAGAGTCAACATGACTGCCTGGAGGTGATGGATGAAGTGTTCTCAAGTAGACCAGATCTTCGTGATTTTCCCATCCAGAACCCTGATGTCCAGTACTATACTGACGGCAGTAGTTATGTAAAAGAAGGGATTCGCTATGCAGGATACGCAGTGACAACTATAGACAAGGTGATAGAAGCTCGGCCATTGTCAAAAGGAACATCGGCACAGAAGGCAGAACTAATTGCACTCACACGAGCGTTACAATTGGCTGAAGGTTTAAGAGTGAACATCTACACGGACTCCAAGTATGCGTTTGTATAAAGAAAGAGGACTACTGAATTCAGAGGGTAAAGAAATCAAGTACGCAGCTGAGATATTACAACTACTGGAAGCCGTATGGGAACCGAAAGAAGTTGGTATCATACATTGTCGGGCGCATCTGAAAGGTGATGGTGATGTAAGCAAAGGAAATCGGATGGCAGATAATGCAGCTAAGCATGCCGCTGAATCAGGAAAACAGGAGTATGTGGAACATATACTGACCCCACTGTCTCAATGGACTCCAGTTTATACAGCTCAAGAAGAAGAGTGGTTAAAGACTGAAGCTGGGAAATACCTGGAGAACAATTGGTATCAGTTAGAAGATGGAAGAATAGTCATTCCAGCATCACTAGCTGTAGAAATTGTCCAGAATTATCATAACGGGACACATTCTGGAAGAGATAGTATGGAAGAATCTCTCAGGAAACATTTCTACATACCGAGATTGTCCAACTTGACTCAATCCATTGTACGAAGATGTGTGATATGTGCCAAGAATAACGCAAGGCAAGGACCAGTGAAACCACCGGGAGTCCAGTATATGGGGGGACTCCCTATGTCCGATCTTCAAATAGACTATGCGGTAATGCCTAAATCCAGTGGGCATCGCTACCTACTAGTAGTTGTGTGTACCTACTCAGGTTGGGTAGAAGCATGTCAGACTCGTACAGAGAAAGCAGGAGAAGTTGTGCGATTCCTGTTGCGAGAAATAATACCCCGATATGGACTACCATGTTCTATAGGATCAGATAATGGTCCAGCCTTTTTTCACCAGTGCCTACAACAACAAACTCATATGCTTGGTATTAAGTGGAAGCTTCATACAGCATATAGACCTCAGAGTTCTGGGAAAGTAGAAAGGATGAACAGAACTATTAAGAACCAATTGGCAAAGATGTGTCAAGAGACTCAGCTTAAGTGGAATGTTCTTTTGCCCATAGCTCTGTTGCGTATTCGTAGTACACCTACCAAAAGGATGGGTCTCTCACATTTTGAAATCATGTCCACCTCCCGTACTTGGTAACTTAAGGGGGGATTTGAGTCAGTTGGGAGAAGGAATTACCCGGCAGCAGGTTGTAGAGTTGGGTAAAACTATGGAGGAGGTACAGAAATGGGTACAAGATAGATTACCTGTGAATATTTATCCACCTGTTCATAGTTATCATCCAGGAGATCAAGTATGGATAAAAGAGTGGAACAGTGTACCGTTGGGGCCTAAGTGGAGGGGTACTTATGTTGTTCTTTTGTCTACCCCTACAGCTATAAAGGTGGCTGAAGTGACTCCGTGGATTCATCACTCCAGGGTTAAACCAGCATCAGTAGATTCTTGGCAAGCTACACCAGATCCAGAGAATCCCTGCAAGATCCGGTTAAAGCGCACAACTCAGTTGGAGTGACGAGGAGATATTGGGGTTTCAAGTATAATTAAAGAGATCAGCAAGTAAGTGTTTTGACGGCCATAATAAAGCCTGACCACTTACCCACGTGACATAGCCAGAGTGTCTTGAAGGGACCTCTGTGAAGGGAAGAGAGGACTTGAAGAACTCCATTCCTTGCAGCCCTTACATCCTGGAAGCTGAGGTGCCATCGCACGGACGAAGAATGAGGATGAAGACGTCAAGAGAAATGCACTTGATAATGTATATATTTGTGTTTTTAATTATTCAGGAAGGTAGAGGTACCGACACACCTGGCTGTGAGGTTTGCATTAAGACTACTATAACAGGTAATCATATTTCCCAGACCCTTATTTGGCATTCACAATGTGAGTGTAAAGGATATGTATCTAGGTGTAGATACTTAGGTATAGATTATAGTGTATGCCATTTAGGAGTAGGAGAACCTAAGTGCTTCAATACGGAGTATCAACCCCGTACAATTTGGTTGACCCTCCGGAATGGAGACTCACAGGGGACCCTAATATATAAGACAGTATTAGAAACCGTACATTCTTCGGGTGTTCTGCTATTTGATGCGTGTAAGGTGATATCAGGTGGTAGAAAACCGTGGAATGTATGTGGGGATCTTAAGTGGGAGAGAACGTATGGGTCTAATGATAAGTATATTTGTCCCAGTAGTAAAAACAAGTATGTAAATCCAAAATGCCCAAATAAGGATTATAATTATTGTCCATATTGGTCTTGTGTAGGGTGGGCAACTTGGGGACAGACAGTAGATAAGGATATGACTGTTACTAAGTTGCCTACCAAACCATATTGTAAGTCTATGGAATGCAACCCAGTCCATATACTTATTAATAATCCTGAACAGTTTATAGATAGGTTCGGAAACTTATTTGGGTTCCAGATATATGGGACAGGTTTGGATCCTGGGACAATATTATTTATAGGGATAGAGACCGATACTGTGGCAGCCCAGACTCATCAGGTTTTCCATTCTTTCTACGACGAGATTTAATACATCTGTAGGAGAATTGACTTTTCTAGGGCAAAAAGCTTATGATGATAATACAAAGAATACAACTTGGTGGTCGGCTTCAAATGTCTCAGAACCACCTAACCCGTTTGCAAGTTATACCAATTTAAAGGATGTGTGGTTTGACCTATCTATTACATCTAGTTGAAAAGCCCCAGCAAATTTGTACTGGATCTGTGGTAAGAAAGCCTATTCGGAGTTACCACAGGACTGGGAAGGTGCATGTGTGTTAGATATGCTCAAACCATCCTTCTTCTTGTTGCCTATTGAAACAGGAGAGACTTTGGGAGTTAAAGTATATGATGTGAATCATAGGAAGAAAAGGGGACCCCTAGAGATAGGTACCTGGGAAGATAATGAGTGGCCTCCCCAGCGTATTATAGATTTTTATGGACCAGCTACATGGGCGGAGGATGGTACTTTTGGATATAGAACCCCAATATATATGCTCAATCGTATTATAAGGTTACAGGCAGTGGTTGAGATAATTACCAATGAGACATCGTAAGCGCTCAATCTCCTAGCGAAGCATAATACTAGGATGAGGACAGCCGTTTACCAAAATAGATTAGCTTTGGATTACCTATTGGCAGTAGAGGGAGGTGTATGTGGGAAGTTTAACCTAAGTAATTGCTATCTTCAAATAGATGATGAAGGGCAAGCAATAGCTGAGCTTACTAGCCATATGGTTAAACTAGCGCATGTGCCTACTCAGGTATGGAAAGGGTATAATCCAAGTAGTTGGTTTGGTAACTGGTATGAGCAGTTTGGAGGACTTAAGGCATTGGTAGGTGGAGTCATGCTAATCTTAATGCTGTGTCTTCTCCTGCCATGTCTTATTCCTTTGGTAGTTAGGTCTGTGCAGGGCATTATAGAAAATATAGCAGAGAGAAAGGCTGCTGCACAGATAATGGCTATATATAGATATGAGGCTCTAAATCAGGGAGAACAAGTACAGGAAGAGGAATGTTGAGGGATTCATGTCTTTAGGGAGTCGCAAAGTCTGGTCTGGTTCATGGCAACCTGAGGTGTATGCAAACTATGGTTAAGTGATGCCTCTGGAATTGTGAAAATATCAGAAGCATCAAAGGGGGGAATGTGGTGGAATCTCGGTAAAAATAAATTTAGTAGGCCGAGATTACCACGTGGCATGTGTACGTGCATATACTGGTGTATCGGTCGGTTGGTTGCACGTGGCAAAGATACAATCAGTAGTGTACGGAGCATGTGCGAGAATACAGGATGTAGTATTCCCCTCCTCCATTGTGCTGGGAAAGCCATGTGGTCAAACAGGAAGTTAGTTCTTGTTCGATTGATTGGGTAAGAGTATGTGTGGCTGGAGCTTATTATGGGAGGCGTTACATGCCTATATAAAGGAGCCTACACTATTGTTTGGGGCTCAGATCTTGTTGTATTTTGGTGACATTAGTCCCTCTGAGTCCCGGTCAGTGAATCGAATAAAGAATCTCTTCCTTCCTGAAGAAACCTGTGTCCATCTCTCTGTGCTTGGCTTCCGTCAGTTTCTCCGGTATCAATACCTCCCCCTGGGTGTGTCCTGTATGTGCATAACCATAATAAAAACCAGGCTGGGTGTGCCAGGACCTGAGATTCTGCTTGACCTTCAAACCGATGTGTCGTCTCGTTTTTGGGGGAATTGGATTGTATGCTGACTGCCAGGAGTGTAAGCGGATTGTATGCTTTTCCTGTTCGGCTGATTCCAGGGTTCGTGTGTTTCCAGTTCAGGAGTTTCCAGAATTCGTACAGTTTGCAGTTCGGGAGATTGGTGATTGCTGTAGCTGCTGGTCTATGGAAAAGGGGGATATCGCCTAAACTGGGTTTTATCCTCTTGTAAGTGAAACGGTCCGTTACAGGGAGGTTGATGTATAATAAACACAGGTTACTGGCTATGGGGAGGATAATGTATAATAAACACAGGTTACTGGCTATGGGGAGGATAATGTATAATAAACACAGGTTACTGGCTATGGGGGATAATGTATAATAAACACAGGTTACTGGCTATGGGGGGATAATGTATAATAAACACAGGTTACTGGCTATGGGAGGATAATGTATATTAAACACAGGTTACTGGCTATGGGGACTAATGTATAATAAACACAGGTTACTGGCTATGGGGGGATAATGTATAATAAACACAGGTTACCGGCTATGGGGGATAATGTATAATAAACACAGGTTACTGGCTATGGGGGATAATGTACAATAAACACAGGTTACTGGCTATGGAGGATAATGTATAATAAACACACACAAAAAATAATAATACAAAAAAAAAGAATGCAGCTTCAGAATTAATCTAAATTGTATGCTGTCTAGGAGGTGGGAGGGTCTGGGAGGGAGGGTCTGCTGCTGATTGGCTGGAATGTGTCTGCTGACTGTGAGGTACAGGGTCAAAGTTTACTCAATGATGACGAATAGGGGGCGGACCGAACATCGCATATGTTCGCCGTCCGTGGCGAACGTGAACATGCGATGTTCGCCAGGAACTATTCGCCTGCGAACCGTTCGGGACATCACTAGTCACATATAATAGCCCACACAAGCATTGCAGTGTATAAATCAAAAAAGTCACTGTACAAGATGCATGATGGAATTATAATTTATACATAAAATATAACTGTATGATGGAATTTTGAGATAAAAGACAGATAGACAGACAGAGAAACCAATTGAGACCAGGAGACTTAAAGTCTCCAGATTACCAAGATGGTATTATTTTCCTTTATTTCATATACACATATTAAAGGCCCACTATAGTGCCAGGAATACAAACTTGTTTTCCTGGCACTGTAGACTCATTAGGTCCCCCCCACCCTCAGGGTGCGCACATTCAAACCGCCCATAGGAAAGCATTACTTAATGCTTTCCTATGGACGTCCAGCGTCTTCTTACTGTGATTTTCACAGTGACAAATCGCAGAAGTGCCTCTAGCGACTGTCAGTGAGACAGCCACTAAGGGCTGGATTAACCCTCAGTGAAACATAGCAGTTTCACCGATACTGCTATGTTTTCAACTGCAGGGTTAAAACTAGAGGGACCTGGCACCCTGACCACTTCATTGAGCTGAAGTGGTCTGGGTGCCTATAGTGGTCCTTTAATGTTGTGATCCAGTAAAGCCTGTGCTAGAGTATGGCTCAGATTTTGAATATATACCATAATTAAAAAGATCTCAATATCAATGTAGTCGTTTTAGTGTTTCTTTTCTTGGACAATGTAAAACACTGCCATTTTTCCACAAAGAGTAAGTGTTTACATTTGTCCAAAAATATGCCTCTAGTGACTATAAGACAGCCATTAGGAACACTTTCTCCTCACATTCAGTGTCATCACACACAGCCTGATGACACTGAACACAGTGTGTGCTTTTTAAAGGGAAGCAATGGCTTTAAAGCTTCTCAATGGGGTTTTTTGGAGTGGTGGAGCATGCTGCCATAGGTCCTCAATGCTTCACTGTGAGAAACATCAGATTGTACCAGAAATCATCAGATATGTTAGCTCACAGAACACTTTGTTCATTTATAGAATAAAGATTTTTTACTGTAAGAACAATAAGGATGTGGAATTCTCTGCCTGAAGACGTGGTTTTATCAGAGTCCATACAGATGTTCAAACAGCAACTAGACGACCGATGGAGTGAACGGACGCATCCCTGTATAGCTCCCGATCAACCTTGCCTTAAAAAGCCGCCAAATTGCCGTTACTCCACAGCATGGGGAACAAAAAAAGACAAACTGTCTCCCAGGAGACCCCAGGGCCACCCTCTGGCAAAAAATCCGGCGATCTGGACCGATACTTTAGAGAGAAAGTGCGGATCCTGACGGAAGAAGAAATGGCGGAGGCGCCATCTTCCCCACGTGAGTCAGATCCCTCTAGCCCGGCGAGCACTAGTTCGGCGCCTGAGAACGGTAGCCACTTGCTGCAAGAAATCCTGCAGAAGATCCCCTCAAAGGAAGAAATAGCTAGCATGCTGGCGAAACTGGAGGCTTCCGTGCAGGACAAACTCTCTGCTCTGAACACCGAGATCCGTCAGGTAGGCCTGAGAGTGGGAGACTTGGAAGGGGACAGAGATAATATGCAAGTTAAGTTGCTAGAAATTGAACAGAGACAGGACGCTCAGGACATTAAAATCACACAATTACTTCGCAATAATGAGGACCTCGATAACAGGGGTAGGCGAAATAATCTGCGCATAAGAGGTATCCCAGAACCCCAGGGGGACACAGAAAATGTGAAGGTCGTCCTACAAACTCTATTCAATAAGATTCTGGACCGCCCTGCAGACACCCACATAGAACTGGACAGGGCCCACAGAGCATTGAGACCCAAGGGTCTGCCGCAAGACATGCCACGAGATATTATATGCAGGGTGCATTACTATACCCTGAAGGAAGATATTCTGCGATTGTCTCGAAACTCACCAGCTTTAGCAACCCCTCCTTCACATATCCAGATTCTGCCGGATTTATCCTGGCAAACACTACAAGGCAGGAGAGCTCTCCGCCCGATTACCCAGGCCTTACAAGCTAAGGAGATTAGATACCGGTGGGGATATCCTTTCTCCCTAATGGCGACACATCAGGGTATACACGGTAGCATCTCCACTATACAAGATGTCCCTGAATTCCTTAAATTATTCGACCTGCCTCAGGTGGACATTATAGACTGGTACAATCCTGGACCCCAGGAGGCCGCGCAGGCTCTACCACAAAGACTCAGATGGAGAGGAATAGCCGAAAAACGGAGAACGCCAGGAAAACGTCTCCCATTTACACCGACTACAAGACCTCGTTGAACAACTTAGGACGCTTGATTATCTCACCTAAAGTGTAAGATTTTAAAATATCTAGATGACTCTTTTGGAGAGACCCAGCCTTAAAGATCGAGGCTCCGGCTAGTCCACTAAATATTGCTTCTGTATTGAAAGAATCACCTCAATAGGTGTAAACGGACTGCACCACACACCGAGGACGAATAGACGTAGAAGATGCATGTAATGTATATAGAATGTATATAGAATACCTAATGTGGAGGTTAGGCCACTGTTATAAGCCTTTGATAGGGGAATTTACCCATCAATGTCTACCGGTATAACTTAGTGTTACTTTTACAAGAACAAACTCAAAAAAAAAAAAAAAAAAAAAAAAAAAAAAAAAAAATACTAAAATTAAAAAAAAAAAGAGAGAATTTATGTACAGGAGTAGGGCAAACTAGGTGAAACTCACCCTTGAGGGATATGTATATCCACATCCAAGTTATAAGTCGTATTTAAAATATTATGTTTGGCTAAACTCAGGATGTTCATGCATATATGTTTGTCATGCTATCTGTATGCTATGCTTTTTGAAGGGAGGTGCAACATGGCGCCACTAGACAAAATAGAGTTTGAGAACACCTTTACTTCCTATTTAGATATTATGCGAGACTAATCTATACCCCCATTAGCGCTTGGCGGCGCGACATTGTTAAATTTCTTCACAAGGTTGTAGGGAGCTACAACAACTGTACAAACACTGTAAGAAACTTCCGTGAATAGCTACGATACTAATTATTGGTTTATTAATCGATACCATCACATACCCCCGAAGTAACCGACGGCGGTTACGAGCAGTGCACTCACAAACCATATACACCATTTAATAGTATTCCCGTTTCAGCAAGTGAAGCTGTCGGAGTAAGTCATAGAGCACTGACTCCTGATATACTGGTACGTGTACCAGCTCACACTTGTGGATCCTAGGCCTAGGATTCACAAAGAAGTGTAAATAAGTTCAGGTTCTGAGTTTATTTGATTGTTTCTTTTTATTTAAAAAAAAAAAAAAAAAAAAAAAAAAAAAATTCTTTTAATTTTCTATTGGTTCCATAATTCTATATTCTCCCACCATACCTGGACAAGACGTTCTAATAGTAACACACCTACATAGCACCTAAAAGTAGACTTTAGGATAAAGATACGGTCATACTGCTTAAATCTCATTGAATAAGAAATGGAGAAATCCTCCAAGAATACGGTAGAAATAATTGATACACTGAATATACTCTCTTATAATGTCAAAGGCCTAAACTCACCAATTAAGAGACATATGGCACTTAGGGACTTTCACAGACTTCAGGCAGATGTGGTGTTTATACAGGAAACACATTTCAGAGACCCCGGAGCCCCGAAATTACACAACAGACACTTTCCCAAAGCATACTATAATAACTTCAGTAGTAGCAAATCGAGAGGAGTGGCAATTCTAGTGGGAGCCCAAACCCCATTCATATACCAATCACATGATATTGATAGATCGGGCCGATACATCATCCTCCAGGGCACTATTTACAATCAACCTATCACTTTGGTAAATATCTATTTGCCAAACACAAAACAATGTCATACCCTGCGCAGAATTCTGGTTAAGGTCCAAAAACTCACAACAGGGATAACCATTATAGGAGGAGACTTCAACATATCTATAGATGGGCAAAAAGACAGCACTGCTCCTAATTCAAATCATTTAAAATCAGTTAGATCACAGATGAGAAACCTAATGCATGGCCACCAACTAGTGGATTGCTGGAGAGCTTTGAATCCCACTAAGAAGGACTATTCCTTTTACTCTAAATCAGCTGACACATATACGAGAATAGACATGTTTTTAACACCCCAGAGAGACCTCTCTCTGATACTGTCAGCGTTCATTCATAACATTACATGGTCAGACCATGCTCCAGTGCAAATCAAAGTTAAGATTCCCTCTATGGCACAGGGGAAAGGACAATGGAAGCTAAACACATCCATATTACACAACGACAAAGCAAAACAGGCAATAGCCAACACTATTTCCCAATACTTTGAAGACAACGATACCCCGGACACTACTCCTTTCACACAATGGGAGGCTCATAAATATGTAGTAAGGGGAGAATTAATTAAATGGGGTTCTTTTCTTAAAAGAGAACGTAATAAGGCACAAACAGACCTTTTAAAAGAAATTGCACAACTAGAGGAGACTCACAAAAACAACATGACAGAAGCAACTCATCGCAAACTCATAGCACTGCGGTCTGATTTAACAATATTGTTGCAACACCAATCTAAGAAATCTCTGCTATGGAACAAACAGCTCTTTTACGCACAAGGAAACAGATGCGGGAAACTACTAGCTAATGCGATTAAAAAGAAAAGAGAGAAAACTTGTATCCCTCAAATTAAAACAACTACCAATCAGATAGTACAGACGAATGAGGGGATAGCAAAGGCCTTTACGGACTTTTATGACTCCCTGTATAATATCACAAAAGACACCTTAGACAAGGAACAGATAATGACATATCTGGCTGATAAGTTTGACAGGGTTCTCCCGAAAGAAGTAGCGAACTCCTTGGATGAACCCTTCTCATACATGGAACTCACAAATGCAATTAAATCCACGCCATCGGGCAAGAGCCCGGGCCCAGACGGTTACTCAGCATCCTATTATAAAACATACATGACAGAATTGGGTCCTCACTTGCTGAAAGCCATAAACTCCATAAATACAGCCAACCCAATTCCTAAATCGAGCTTAGAGGCCAATATCACTCTTCTCCACAAACCCGGGAAAAATCCAGATAACTGCGGCAGCTACAGGCCAATTTCATTGATAAATGTGGACATTAAGATTTTCACTAAAATGTTAGCATTAAGATTAAAACCTCTTCTTCCCTCCCTGATTCACCCGGACCAAGCCGGATTTGTGCCCTCGCGAGAAGCGAAGGATAATACCACGAAAATAATAAACCTAATCCATTGCGCACAAGAGACAACCCGCCCTACACTATTGTTAGCTATAGACGCGGAGAAGGCGTTCGACAGGGTGGATTGGACTTTTCTCCTGTCGACGCTGGAGACATTAGGATTTGGCAATAGATGGATGCAATGGATCCAAGCGATCTATTCAAATCCTTCAGCCAGGCTTAAAATCAATGGTACACTTTCGGACCCATTTCAAATAACAAACGGGACGAGGCAGGGATGCCCCCTCTCACCACTACTGTTTATCATAGGGCTCGAGCCGCTTTTACAGGCAACCAGAGCTCAATCAAAAATTGAGGGTATTAAGGTAGGGGACTCCCAATACAAAGTTTCAGCATTCGCTGATGACTTACTATTCACATTAACTTCCCCCAAGTCATCTCTCCCAGCTTTGATGGACACCCTGTATGAATATAGCACCCTATCAAACTTTAAAATAAATGCAGATAAATGTGAAATTTTAAACCTTACAGTACCTGAGACGGACAGGTCATTCTTACAGAGGACATACCCCTTTCAATGGGCAGCCAAATCTATTAAATACCTAGGACTAAACATAACCCCGCACACTAAATCCTTATACGGGGCCAACTTCCCACAATTGTTAGACTCCATTAACTCAGACCTAGATAGCTGGAACAAACCCCACTTCAGGTGGTTCGGCAGGGTCAACATATTAAAAATGAACTTACTACCAAGACTACTCTATCTTTTAAACACTCTCCCGATCTACATTCCGCGCATATTTTTCAAGAAAATACAAACAATATTCACCAGATTCATATGGGCCAATAAACGACCGAGACTCAGTTATGCCATTCTCACTAGGCCTAAAGACAAAGGAGGGATAGGCCTGCCAGACATATGGGTATATTATCAGGCCATCCACTTGGGGCGAATAATCGATTGGGTACGCCAATCACCATCTAAACTATGGATACCTATAGAAAGAGACCAATTAGGGATATCACTCCGGATACTGCCCTGGCTCTTTACTGCTCCCAGTCACTGGAAAATTCCAAACCATCCAACAATATCCCCCACCATTAAGATATGGGAAAAAAACCTATCCAGCAGAGACATAGCTCCGACTCCCTCACCACATTACCCAATTACTGGGAATCCGAACTTCCCGGCTGGGATAAACGGTTTACTATTCAAACCCCGGGATAACATAGACTCATCGGGTCATCTGACACTAGCAGAGGTCATAGCAGACGGCCAACTAACTCAACTGTCCCACCTGATGGCCAACACTCCTTCTACTCTAATGCACAACTTCCAATACGAACAACTAAGACATTTCCTAAGAGCACAGGCCCTACTAAACTGGACACATAGGGAGAGGACAAAGTTTGAACAACTTTGTCTACAGGACAAAACTCCACCCAAGCAAACTTCTACATGTTACAAATTACTACAAGATCAAACACATAACCGACTACCATACTTCACAAGAACTTGGGAAACATACTTACAAACTGAACTGGGGGAGGTAGAATGGAACGCTATATTTAAGAACATTTTCCATGCACACTCTAGTGTCCCACTACAGGAGATAAATTACAAATTTATATCAAATTGGTACACTACGCCAGTAGACGTACATAGATATGACTCGACCCAATCCCCAGAATGCTGGAGGTGTAAGCTGGAGAGGGGTACATTTCAACATTTATGGTGGTCATGCAATCTAATTACAGGTTTCTGGAAGGAGGTATGGAACGCAATTCGACTGATAACAGATTTAAACATCTCATTTAGCATTGAAGCACTCCTATTACTACACCTACCTACACCACCAAAAAGGTTCAAGTACTCCCTTGCATACTTCATGTTGACGGCAGCTAAACACACCCTAGTTAAAAACTGGAGGACTTCTACGACTCCAAATAAAAAAGAATGGTACAATAATGTGGAACATTTCCACACATTGGAAGAACTAAGGTGGGGAGCGTTAGACAAATACCATAAATACCAAGATATCTGGCAACCGTGGAAACAATTTCTAAAAGGTGCACTGACGTCTTAGAGAGGTTATCACACACGACTTGGAGGGAGTAATTAAGGCTCCTATTTCTACCTATCACAAATATTAGATTTCATGAATCATATTGTTCTCGGGAGAATATTTTGTTTTGTTTTACTATCTTATGTTATTACGTATTAATATATGCTTACAATCTAACATTACTGTTTATTCTGTTTAACTCTTCTTAACATCACCATGCTAAGTACTTATACTTAATGTATTGCATGTTAACTAATGAATCGCACATTGTACTCCAGTGCTATACCTTGTATATGTATTATGTATGAAAGAAGAAAAGACAAAAAATAAAAAATATATAAAAAAAAAAAAAAAAACAGCAACTAGACGCTTCCCTCGCCTGTGCAAAGTAAGAGGGATAACCCCTGGCCACCGTAACAAGACAGACTTGACCGCTGCATTAATGGAAGATGACCTGATGCGCAATGGGGCAGCGACCCTCCAGCCAGGGGCAGGTGAAGATGACGAGGTGCACAAGGAGGTGGCCCGGCACCTGACATATTACAAAGAGCCACCCTCAGAGCAATCCATGTATAGCATATGTCCTTGTCAAAAGGAATGGTGTGACCCTGACAAGGACAGAGTAGAGGTCGCCAGGAGTCACAGCAACGACAGCCCACAAACTACCATACAATGCTTTCAAGCAATTCAAGGAAGCAGAGGAAGGCATTGATGACTTCCTACAAGACTTTGAGTGCCAGTGCCTGCTGCAGGCAGCTGACCCCACCGACTGGGTACCTTGAAGCCTAGTGGGCTGTACCAGACAACCATATCCGGGACTGTGCATTCATCAAACGGATCCTACTGCCCAGGTATGCTGTCAATACCACCAAAAGTTCAGGGAGACCAGGAAGAGGGAGATGCGGGTGCCACGCACATGGTATGATCGGGGTACCAGGAGCCGTTGCTTTCAAGTCGGTAAAAGGTTTTGGTGCTGAAACTGGTCCTACATGATAGGTTACAGGCTGGCTGGTAGGGCCCATACCAGGTAGTGGAACAGAAAGAGGACACTACCTATGTGAACGGCCCGTGCTCGGGCCGATACCTCTCAACTATTGACCTGTGTAAGGGGTACTGGCATATTCCCTAGCGGCGGACGCTGTCCCCAAATCTGCCTTCGTCACCTCCTTTGGCCTGCACCAGTTTAAGGTAATGCCAATCGGGATGAAGAATGCTCTGGCCACTTTCCATAGGATGGTGGACTGGCTGTTAGATGGCCTACAGCAGTATGGGATCAGACCGTTGGGATCAGACTGTGTATGCCAGCTTGTGATTAAGGGGGAGCTCTGTGGCGGGACCTCTGCCTATCTGTGAATTGTTAGGAGTTGGTCACTGTGTTTTCCCTTGTAGTATGTTATGTTTATGTGTTTTACTTGCTCCCCATTAGGGAGGGCTTAATGCAAACGAGATCCATTAACCTCCCGAATGGAGATCACTAAGAACCCTCAATTCAAATGTTGTCTTAGAACGTTCACACCTCGTAACCAGGTGTGAAATCCATGAACCGCAAGGGAAGCGTCGGCACGTGCCCACCCTGGGTGGCGGCCCATTCATTAGATGAACGCCATCCAGGGGGAGCATTTGTGGATCAAACGAGGGCCTCCACAGTGCCCCTTGGAGTGTTCACACCAATCAATCAGGGGGAGACGCTTCCCTCGCCTGGTTTCACCCAGGGATCCCACGGCGGCAGTTACCATTCGGGGGGGATCCCTGAGATTGGTGGGGACACTCTCTTGGGGACAATGGCGGTTTGGTGGGCTTTCTGTGCCTGGGAGTCCCAGAGGCTGGAAACTATCCCATGCTAGGTCTCCCAGGTACTGAGGCTTATGGGATGAAGATGGCCACTGGAGGTGGGAAACCCTGAGGATAGGTGGCGGGAACAGGAGACAAAGGGTTTGGAGTTCCATTTCCGTCAGGGGACCCCTGGGAGTGGGAGGGCCCTGGGAGGGACCACTGAGTGAAGGGAATAGAGGAAAAAGGGACTGGGGTTTCAGATCCGTTATACGACCCCTGGGAGGGGGAGGACCCTGGGAGGGGACATTGTCTTTCTGTGTCAGCCACCTCTTGCATGGGGAACAGTATAAAGCTGAGTGTGGCCAATAAAGTGGTTGTTGTATCCCGGGAGCTGTGTAACATCCAGTTACTGGGGAAGATGCATCTCTCGAGTCCTTATAGCGGGGGTAACAAGCTTGGTTAACCAGGGCCTGCTACGTTTTTTTTTTTTTTTACAGATAACGGAGGCCATCATGGGCACCACATTCACCCTCAGTTATGCCAACATATATATGAGGAAATGGGAGGACCTTTGGATATGGTCGGATAATGCCTGGAGGGCGAATCTGGTGCTCTGGCGGCGTTTCATAGATGATATTCTAATCACCTGAAAGGGTTCCCCTCAAATGTTTAACTCATTTGTTGGTTTTTTAAATCAAAATTATTTTAACCTGAAGTTTACCCCAGAATGAAGTAACGAAAAGATCAATTTTTTGGATGTCATCTTGTTTAACGAAAATAGAGATGTGAAAGCTTGCTGTTTCTGTAAGCCAACAGATGGCAAAAGCTACGTTCATCGGACCAACAGTGGCTGAGGGGAATAGCGAGGAGTCAATTCACAAGAGTGAGATGAAACTGCTCAGATATTTGGGATTATGAATTATAGGCTAACCATATCAAGAAAAAACTTTTACACAAAGGTTACAAAATAAACCCTATAGAAAAGGAGATTAAGTTGGCTAGGAATGAAGAAAGGAATTTGCTACACATGGATAGATCTATCAACACTAGAGCTGAGCGGACACCTGGATGTTCAGGTCCGACGGGTTCGGCCGAACTTTGAAAAAAAGTCTGGGTTCGGGTTCGAACTTGACCCCTAACCCAAACCCCATTGAAGTCAATGGCGACCCGAACTTTTGGCCACAAAAATGCCTCTAAAAAAACTCCTGGAAAGAGCTAGAGAGCTGCAAAAGGAAGTAAAGTGGGTGTAAGAGTAGGACAAGTGCCCTGCAAACAAATGTGGATAGGGAAATCACTTAAAATGACATAAAATAGCACTAGATGGAATCTTTGATTTTAGCTTCGGAAGAACATAAATCAAAATCTAAAGCGTGCCAGAAGAAACTGTTCTGAGGACAGTTCCTTTTATCAAGAATGCCAACTATTAAAAACTTGTTTCAAGTCACTAGGTTATCCCAATAGGGTCCTTAAAAAGGTGTTTCAACATGCAAGTCAAACGGATAGAGTTACAAGTCTCAGATCCACGCGCACCAAGATCTCTAATTCCACTCCTAGATGCATTGCCACCTTTGATAGTGGTTGGGCTACTATGTCCAACATACTATCAAAAAATTGGCCCATATTATGCCACAACCCAATATTACAAAACACGTTACCTGACCATCCAGAACTAACAGCTCGGCGAGCAACTAACTTGCAGGACATGCTTGTACATAGCCATTTGGCATCTCCACCTGCTACTCCCAATTGGCTTACACGCACCAAAGGCACTTTTAGGTGTGGACACTGCAAGGCCTGCAAGTACATTCTTCCATCCAAATCAGCTCAATCAAATCGTTCCAAAATAAATGTTTATACTAATGCCCTTATTTTATTTTATTTTATTCTTTATTTTTCGTGCATTCAGGTTTAACAGACATGCTCGTGGTACCCCAAAGGCAGTCCACTCACTTAAATCAAAGACTTTTGTTGCAGTGGGGTGTACATAGACATATGCACATTTTATATTTAAAGTGAGAGTAAGTGGTGATAAAGCAAGAGTAGTGCCAGTGAGCACGCTTAGATGTAGAGAGTACGTTATGTGTGGAAGTCAAGCTTGATTAAACAGTATTTGTGTCAATATTAAATGTAGTGGAATAATTAACTTTTAACATCGTTGAGTTAAATGTGGTAATGTAGTTGTAAAAGAGCTTAAGTATCTTAGCAGAATATTGTTAAGGGGTGGTACTGCGCAGCTTGGAACATGTAACCTGCTGTACATGCATGGGGACACTATATACATTAAAGGCAATATAGGTGAGTGTCGTTGCTCTCATTATGTGTATATATGATGCACAGCTCATTTATGAATTAAGCTACTGGTGGGATGAGAGTTGTGTGTGTAGTAGTTCACTGGCATTAGCTGTCATGTGTGGTACAAAAAATTTTATTAGGCATTCAGCAGGTAAGACAGGGTTAGTATGGCATAACTTATAACATGTTAATAACTTGTTTCTGATCCTGGGTCTGGTGAGTCTGCCGTGTCCAATAAGCTGGTGTCGGGATTAGCCTGAAGTCAGCCCTCCTCTCATGTGGGCCACAGTAGGTAAATATTCTCATACGTGTTAGCGTGGGGCAACCTATGTGCAGGTTATACATTCATGCAGGGCCCAGAAAATTTGGATAACATATGAAAAACATGTAAAGAGTGAAAAATACCGCTGGTTGGAAATGATTTGGTATGCCTGTGGAAGTCTAGTCATTGTGGCTGGTAGGTTGCGGAGAGTCAGTGGTTCAGCCCATGCCCGTCAGATAAAGTCCCAGTAGACAGGAAGAGTGTTCATTAGTGAGCATTGTCGCTGATCTCCACCAGCTTTGCGTCGTAGCTCCTTGCTGCTTAGTCGCCTCGCTCTTCCTCCTTGCACTCGTGTGCAGGGCCTTGTTTCGGGGTCCGTCTCCGGTATTCAGTGGATTGTTAATCTGTGTGGTACCCCGGTTTGCGGCTGCATCCTGGAGGGATGGGGTCGAGCTCTGCTGAGCGCCGGTTCTCGGATCAGGTGAGTAGCTGGCATGGAAGGCTGGTTTAGTTGTCCCGCACCCATTAAAGTGTGAACGGCGGTGTTTGCGTAGTTTGGCAGCCTTTCTGGATGCCTGTGGTGGGTGCCTATAATGGCGCCGACGGGTCGCTGGACGAATCCATGTAGCCACTAGTCTTGCTGCTCGGTGAGAAGCCATTCCACGTTTGTACACCCCAGGGGGTGCGTTGGTGGTTGGGCGTATGCGCTCCGCTTTTAGGGCCTTCGCTGGGTGGCCATCTTAGCTGCGTCCCAGTGGCCTGATGGTTGCTGGTGCTGTTCTGGCTGTGTGGGGCAGACCCTGTTTCGGTTTTGCTGCTGTGTCTCAAGCTTTAAGTTTTATGTGCTGGGATATCCCTCACCGGCAGGGGGGGGGGAGGAATTGTACCGGGGAGACCTCCAGGTTAGTGGCTGCAGGCGGTGTGGAGATCGGCCGCTTCCCTCGTTTTGTCTGAGTAGGCCTCGGATCTATCCCCGGTTAGATGCCTCCGATTTCGGTTAGCGATACTTGAGTCTGGGCTCCACGGTTTGGTGCTCACTTCCCTAGGTCACCCAACCGTCAAATTGGTGGGTTTTTGCCCTAATTCTGGCTTATCAAGAGCGTTTTTGCACGGAGCTTGTCTCATGTGCGACCTCTCAGCATGGTAGCTTGGCTACGCCCCCCACTAATGCCCTTATTAATTGCAGTACCACTCACATTATTTATCTTATAACTTGTGACTGTGGGATGCAATATATAGGCAAGACTTTTCAACAATTTAAACGTAGAATTTTACAACACATTGGTTCTATCAAAAATACTATCACTCCTACTCCTATTGCTAGACGTGTTCAGAATTTCCACAATGGGCAAGTGGAGTGCCTGAAATTCCAAGCAATAGAAAAGCTTCTTCCAAACCCAAGAAAAGGAAATTTAAATAGACTTTTATTACAAAAAGAGTCACAGTGGATTTTTACATTTAAGACACTGACACCTTCTGGCCTGAATGAAGAATACAACTATACTCCATTCATAAATAATGTAATTTTGTTTTCTTCTGGCACCATTTTCATCGTAATCCATTGTATTAAGAATAATTTCTTTATATTTTGACCTCTAGATCTGACTTCACTACAACTTACTTTGTATCGCCTCAACACCCTTTGACCCACTGTTACTTTCTGGATACTTTTTATATGGTGCCTTCACTTATTAATATCTTTGGTACCAATCCAGAAACTTGTATTAATTCCTGTTGGCTCAGCCCTGAGGAGTGTATTACTCATATACACAGTGGCGTACACACAACCCATGGGGCCCCGGTGCGAAAACTGATCCGGGCCCCCCCTCCCTCCCCCACGCGAGCGCTTACTCTGCGCAGGCAGGGGCCGCAACACATGGCGGCGGGCACCTGGTCGCAGGGCTGCGACCCGTGCGACCGCGGTATGTATGCCAGTGCATGCATAAACATAAACACTTAAAGGACCACTACAGACACCCAGATCACATCAGCTCAATGAAGTGGTCTGGGTGCCAGGTCTCTCTAGTTTTAACCCTGCAGCTGAAAACATAGCAGTTTCAGAGAAACTGCTATGTTTCACTGAGGGTTAATCCAGCCTCTAGTGGCTGTCTCATTGACAGCTGCTAGAGGATTTTCTGCGATTCTCACTGTGAAAATCACAGTGAGAAGACGCTGAACGTCCATAGGAAAGCATTGAGTAATGCTTTCCTATGGGCGGTTTGAATGCGCGCGTGGCTCTTGCCACGCATGTGCATTCGGAGCTGAGAGGCGGATGGGGACGGAGAGATCCCCAGCGTTAAGGGAGTCCGGCGCTGGAGAAAGGCAAGTGCTTAAGACACACACACACACACACTCATGAACAGACGCACACATTTACTGACAGACACTCAGTGACAGACACACACACTAACACACTCACCAACACACACACACTCACCAACACTAACACACACACTCACCAACACTAACACACACACTCACCAACACTAACACACACACACTCACTAACACTAACACACACACACTAACACACACACACTCACTAACACTAACACACACACACTCACTAACACTAACACACACACACTCACTAACACACACACTCACTAACACACACACTCACTAACACACACACTCACTAACACACTCACTAACACACTCACTAACACACTCACTAACACTAACACACTCACTAACACTAACACACACACACTAACACTAATACACACACACTCACTAACACTAACACACACACTCACACTAACACACACTAACACTAACACACACTCAAACGTTTGTTTGTTTTTAATCCCCCCAGCCTCCTTACCTGTGGGAGAGCTGGGGGGATTCCCTGGGGTCCAGTGGTGTTGCTGGCCCTGCTGTCACCCGGCTGGCTGGCGGGCGCGCGAGGGAGCACTGTCCCCAGAGTGCTCCCTCTTCAGCTCCCTCGCGCGCTGCGTACTGATGCCGGAGCCGGAAGATGACGTCATCTTCCGGCTCCGGTTTCAGTGCGGTGCGCGAGGGAGCTGAAGAGGGAGCACTCAGGGGACAGTGCTCCCTCGCGCGCCCGCCAGCCAGCCGGGTGACAGCAGGGCCAGCCTCGGGGGGCCCGGAGGTGGCCGGCTCCTGGGCCCCCCAGCAGAAGAGGCTGGCAATGTGGGTACATACCTGGGTCGCAGGGCGGCAGGGCCCCCTGGTGGGCCGGGCCCGGTCGCAGCCGCGACCCCTGCGACCCTGGTATGTACGCCACTGCATATACACCAAGCTAAATTCCATCACCCTGTACAAGTTTCTCATATTACAACCTGATTTACATCCTCATTGTTTGTGGGATTCTGCAGGAATTGAGTCCTGCACCAGTCACTCACATACTGTGTACCTGTCAATAACATGATCGAACATCTCAATAACCAATTAAGTAATATCATCATGTCAAAATAAGTAACTAATTATTTTTGTATTATGTCTACATCACCTTCTGATGATAAGTGTCACTTTTTAAATATGTATTCTATAGTATACTTCTATTTTATTCATTTTAAGAGATTTAATACTATGGGTCTTTTGTGATACTGAAGGAGTTCATTCTACAATACCTAGCTCCTCCCACCAACCAATCAGGTTTTTAGGCGCCTTATTTAAACCGAGTATACAAGGGTATCACTTAACCCTTGAAGAGCCGCTTACAGGCGAAACGCGCGTCGGGGCTCCTATGTGTAGCCGTACTTTGCCGTTTCTTTAGACTAGCAAGTTTTATTAGTTATTTTTTGGCTCATGAGATTAGTCTGATTAGCAAATCTGTAACCACAAACTTAGGTCTTTGCAGCTTTAGTAGCTTAGCAACTCGTTAATCAGCTATTAGAGACTTAGGTTTTGGCAGCACTATCAGTTCAGCCACAGATAGGGAAAGACGGATATCCCTTCCTTATACTTAGCTTAGTCAGATATCAGCAACAAGCTACATTAGTTTTCTCAGTCCAGGGCAGATCAGCAAATCCTTCTGACAGGGCTACTTTTTGTTGTATTTACTTCATTATTTTGACTACCCTGGGTTACTAGTTTATTCTATAATCTCTCCGGTTATGTGTTCAGGTCTGACAGTAGACTGTGATGCCCCTTAAAGGCACTGTTTAGACCAGGGATAGGTAACCTTCAGCACTCCAGATGTTGTGGACTACATCTCCCATAATGCTCTTACACCTATAATGCTGGCAAAGCATCATGGGAGGTGTAGTCCATAACATCTGGAGTGCCAAAGGTTGCCCATGCCTGGTTTAGACATTAAAGGGACACTATAGTCACCTGAACAACTTTAGCTTAATGAAGCAGTTTTGGTGTATAGAACATGCCCCTGCAGCCTCACTGCTCAATCCTCTGCCATTTAGTAGTTAAATCCCTTTGTTTATGAACCCTAGTCACACCTCCCTGCATGTGACTTGCACAGCCTTCTATAAACACTTCCTGTAAAGAGAGCCCTAATAAGGCTTTCTTTATTGCAAGTTCTCTTTAATTAAGATTTTCTTATCCCCTGCTATGTTAATAGCTTGCTAGACCCTGCAAGAGCCTCCTGTATGTGATTAAAGTTCCATTTAGAAATTGAGATACAATTATTTAAGGTAAATTACATCTGTTTGAAAGTGAAACCAGATTTTTTTTCATGCAGACTCTGTCAATCATAGCCAGGGGAGGTGTGGCTAGGACTGCATAAACAGAAAAAAAGTGATTTAACTCCTAAATGACAGTGAATTGAGCAGTGAAATTGCAGGGGAATGTTCTATACACTAAAACTGCTTTATTTAGCTAAAGTAATTTAGGTGACTATAGTGTTCCTTTAAGTGCCGTTTGGGCATCAGATTGTGTCAGGCTCTGCACTAACCACACATTAACTACTGTCTCAGTTAGATCATTAGCTAATATTAGGACAGATACGCTATTTATATGCCTGTGCTATTGTGTTCTGGCTTAGCTTATATTCCAAGACTCGCTAGTATCAGCTCTGTATCACTCTATTCTAGTCAGTCTGACTTACTCTACGAATTTTTGATCCAGCTACTGCCATCCACGATATATTGTCATTTCAGTCTTTCAGAAAGACGGACTAATCTGATACTTTGTTTTCACGATCAGTGTTTCAGAGAAACAGTTACAATCTTTCATTATCGATCTTAGCAGCAAGAACTCATATTGCAGCAGGATAAATAGCCAAGCCACCCTGCTTCAATTCATTAGTCTAGCTGAGATAACAATAGTATTTTACTATCCTATATGTATACATTTTCTTTGTACCCTATATGTCTCCCCTTCCCTCTCCTTTTTGGTTAATGTAGTGCTATATTTTTAGAACTAGGTATATCTCTAGCCCTTCTTAATTTTTGATATATTAAAAGTTAATTTTTAAACCACCAGAGAGGTCACTGGACAGTTCAGTCTTTTTGTATTTGCCACTAATTTCTAAGGGTTATCCCCTGTTATTTCTGTCCAGTATTTTCTTTAATCGCTTCTAAAACCCCTCTTTTCTGGATAGGGAAATCACTTAAAATAACATAAAAATTTAATATACAGCTGAGCCATAAAATAGCACTAGATGGAATCTTTGATTTTAGCTTTGGAAGAACATAAATCAAAATCTAAAGCATGGCTGTCAGGAGGATCACCAGGATTATCCATTTGAGAGAGGGTTGGAGTGCAGGGTATTCTCTTTCATTGTTCAAACTGAGCTCAACTCCTGATACATGGAGAAAAGGCCTTCACAAGCCTCTGCTATTGTGTACATAGTTTATACTAAGTGACACATAGGTTGAGGAGGCAGTGACCGTGGCGGTGGAGGAGGAGGATGAGGTAGCCAACACTGTTATTTATGGGTTGTTTTTTTTTTAATTGTGTTAAAAATATTGGGACATACAAAAAAATAAACATTTGCGGCCTGGGGTGCATTTCTTGCAGTACTGATGTATGGAGAAAATGTCTTCACAAGCCTCTGCTAATGTGTACTTAGTTTATACTAAGTGACCCATAGGTTGAGGAGACGGTGACCGTGGCGGTGTAGGTGGAAGCAGCGGTGGAGGAGGAGGATGAGGTAGCCAACACTGTTTTTTTATGTTGTTGTTTTTTTTTTTAATTGTGGTAGCCCACAAAATATTGGGACATACAAATAAAGAAACATTTGCGGCCTGTGGTGCATTTCTTGCAGTCCTGATGTATGATAAATGCTCAACTCCTGATGCATGGAGAAAAGGCCTTCACAAGACTCTGCTAATGTGTACCTAATTTATACTAAGTGACCCATAGGTTGAGGAGGCGATGACCGTGGCGGTGGAGGAGGAGGATGAGGTAGCCAACACTGTTTTTTATATATAGAAGGCATATGCCTGAAGTTGTGGGAGGTATTTAATGCATCTATAACCCCAGTAAACCCCTTGCTTACCTGTCTTCGTCGATTCTGGAAATTCCCGCCTTCGCTTCCGGTTCCCGCAGACCTCTGACGTCATTTTGCCGCAACGCGCCTAAACGACTGTCAGGAACTTCCACGCTAAGATTCGTGAGTATAACACACGAACGGGACCCAGTCGTCAAGTTCTACCTTAACTGTAAGTCTTTTCGGTAATACGAACAAGGGCTCATTCGTGTAAAACTTCCTTTCGTGCATTTAGTCACCCTACTATATAGGAGCTAACATTCGTGAAAAACCAACAGATCAATAGTCGGTAAAGCGTTCCTATAAACCATTTCGAAAATCTAATTCAAATGTCAGCTCAATTCGTATGTTTCATTTTCTTTAAACCCTCATAAATTATATTCTGTACTCTGTTTGGCTAATCTTTTGTGTTAAATAGCTACATTTCACATATGCCACTACAAGAATATCTCTTTAATAATCTCTTTTTTCTTAGGGTAAATCTAAGATTTCTTATGCAGAATTGATATGATTTGGTGGCTCAACATGTTTTATTTTATGCATTTTTTTTTATTTTATTTTAAACCTGTATATCTTCTCTCACGTTGTTGCTAAGATATTAAGTCATGGGGTTTACCATGTGTAATTACTCTCCTTTCGTTTCTAGGGATAAAACTTTCGGAATACCTTACTATCAATTACGCTGATTTACACAAATACGGTTCAGTTACTGATAATCCCTTTCGTTTAAGATATTTTTTTTTCTCTTCACTGCTCCTCTAACTTCATAAACTAACTAGAAAAGCTACAATTTCTGGGGAACTTGTGTGAAGTGTTCTTGCCTCCACCAGTAGTCTACAACTGTTATTATTTATTTATATAGCACATTTAATTGCAACGTTGTTGCCCAAAGTGCTTCACAGTTACATTAAAACATACAGTTATAAAAACATTAGCAGGTGTACAAAAGGCCCTGTCTATGACATCACTTGCTGCTCCAGCCTGGCACAGGTCAGAGTATTTTGGCAGTTGCCATCTTCAAACGGTTGTATTTTAAAAACTACACATCCTACAGCGAAGAGCTTTATATTGTGAGATATAATCACAAGACCCAGACCTACATTTTGATGCATAGTATGTCTCTGAAGTATTAAAAAAAAGGCACAGTTGCAGTTTAGAAATTGCCCTTCAAGTTTGAGCTGTCTAGAGTGGAGTTTCAATGAATGTCAATGCTATGAAGAAAGGTTAACAAATTTAAACCTATTTAGTTTAGAAAAACGTCGCCTGAGAGGGGATATGATAACATTATACAAATATATTCGGGGCTATGAAGAAAGGTTAACAAATTTAAACCTATTTAGTTTAGAAAAACGTCGCCTGAGAGGGGATATGATAACATTATACAAATATATTCGGGGCCAATACAAACCATTGTGTGGAAATCTATTCACAAACCGGACTTTACATAGGACACGAGGCCATGCGTTTAGACTGGAAGAAAGAAGATTTCGTCTAAGGCAAAGGAAAGGTTTTTTTACTGTAAGAACAATCAGGATGTGGAATTCTCTGCCTGAAGAAGTGGTTTTATCAGAGTCCATACAGATGTTCAAACAGCTACTAGATGCATACTTGCAAAGACAGAATATTCAAGGATATAATCTTTCAATGTAGGGTAATAACTGCTTGATTCAAGGATAAATCTGACTGCCATTCTGGGGTCAAGAAGGAATTTTTTTGTCCTAGCTTGTTGCAAAATTGTGCTTCAAACTGGGGTTTTATTTATTTTTTTTTCCTTTTGGATCAACAGCAAAAAACAGGTGTGAGGAAGGCTGAACTTTATGGACGCAAGTCTCTTTTCAGCTATCTAACTATGTAACTATGTAATGGACGGCGTGAGTTGCAAACAAATGGTCATATTGTGAAAACTATCAGGACTATGGCTTAGCCATGGACATTTCTAGTGGCAGCAGGAATAGCTGAACTTTTTGATGTAAGATTTGTGTAGGTGGGCTTGAAAATGAGGGGGTGGTGGCAGTTTAGAAATCACGACCTGATTTTTCAGCTTTTGCCAGCTCCCACTCTAGTTTTGAACATTTTGCCCTTCATTCCTATGGGACCAATTTCGCCACAAGAACGACGATATTCCGTGAACCATTCGGCGAAATGTTCCACAAAGTAATAGCACACCAATCGGGAACAATCCGCACGTTTCGGTATATTACTGTCTATGTAGTGTAAAAACTGTGGGAGAAGTTAGGGTGCTACATTTGGCTATAATAAGAATAATAATATATATGTGAGATAACCTTAAGTGGTCTTGCTATGCAAAAACACTTAATAATATATATGTGAGATAACATTAAGTGGTTTTGCTATGCAAGAACACTTAACTAGAAAAGCTACAATTTCTGGGGAAATTGTGTGAAGTGTTCTTGCCTCCACCAGTAGTCTACAACTGGAGTGGGCGGAGTAACTTATTATTTAATTATATAGCACATTTAATTGCAACGTTGTTGCCCAAAGTGCTTCACAGTTACATTAAAACATACATTTATAAAAACATTAGCAGGTGTACAAAAGGCCCTGTCTATGACATGACTTGAGTAACTGTTGTGTGGTTGGAGTGGCTGGATTAACTGTGGAAAGGTTGGACTGGGCAGAGTAACTGTGTGGAGTGTTTGGAGTGAGTAAAGATAGTAAACATTACACTAACCAATTGATTGATCAAATTTAAAAAGTGGGGGGGGCGGGCCCTGACCGCTATGCAGACAAGTCGCACATGAAGGGAGCTCCTGCAAAGGGAAAGCAAACAAATTAAAAAAAGACTTCTCACCCGAGAAACAGGGCTCTGATCCGACTAGAATCGCTCTGCAATCCTGAGAGACACCTTGTGAGACGTCCCGTCACTCGACAGGTGGTCAGAACCCGAAGCTTCCCTTTGGACCTGCATGCGGGCACAGCGGAGGAGATACGGCCGGTCTCCCTGCAGCCAGCAGCGCGGCACATGGGAGGTGGAAGGGGCTCCGGTACCCCCCCCCCTTTTTGCCAGTGAGGGATATCACGGCACCTGCACACAGACTAAAGCTTCCCACTAAGAGGGTATTTAACACCCCACAAGCGACCTGAATTCCGAGGCCTACCTGGGTGCACCAATCAAAATGGCGAACGCCATGAATGCCTCCCCACGAGACCCGCTGGACATAGGCGGGGGCCCTCCCGGTCCCCACGTGAAAAGCAGATTGCGGCAGCAGACGACACGCTTACCGGCGTCTCCACCCGCGGGGAAACCGCGCCTCCAAGGCCCGGCCAAGATGGCAGCTCAACAGCAACCCGACTCAAAAGCCGAACACACCACGCCAAGGGCCGGGTCCCAGGACACTTTTGAGCAGCTCTGTGAGAGCTTCTGGACACTACTCTGTCAACAGGGGCTAACCCACAACCAAGCAGTGAGAACGGTGGCCCCCTGGATCCGCCCCACAACCCGGCGCCGCCACTATAGGCTCCTGCCACGAGCCCACAAAGCCGCCACCCGCTCCCGCCCACAAACGGTGGCAACCAAGCACCCGCTCCCACGTCTTTGCAAACGGGAATACCGGGCAGCCACAAAGCCCCAGCAATACACCAGAACACAGCATCTCTGGCCAGCAAGCCAACACTCTGCAATCCAGGGCTAAAGAGTCCTACCAAGCCACGGTACAGCAGACTACCAGGAGAACCCACGCCGGAGAGGGGCCCATAACCTTGCCAGTCACAGAGACTGTCCATCTCAAGTGGCCCATGTGTGGGGTCAGCTGATCGAGGACAGGAGCTGGTACCACCGTAAGGGGCAAGGCGGACATTCCAGTTCAAAGAGAGGTCTCAAACTGTTGAATTTCATTTTCTTTTCTTTTTTGTTCGCACTAATTGACTTTTAATACCCCATTGCTGGATGGCATATTACCACCACGTCCCTGCAACTGCAATGGACTTTGCCCCACATCGGTATAGTACCGCAAGATAAACTCATAATGACATTACTTTCAACAGCATAAATGTGTTCACGCACACCTCTCCATGTCTCACTACTGGCAAGCTCCCACACTGTAAGCGAACAATTTATGCTCTAATTACTTGCTCATAGTCTAGACGGAGTCACTCACATAATGCTTACTTAATTTAGTAAGAAATGTCGGCACTGAGATATAGCTAAGGTTACGAGTCTACTGTCTGTTAAGCAACTCTGTTAGCTCAGCGACCCCTGCTTTACTTTATTTAAGAAAAATTCCGTGGCTAGCATCTCGGTTAACTGTTAGTCAGCTCTAATTAGCCTGTCCATGGTTACCAGCCATCTACTACAATGTTGAAAGCATGTTTATTTTTTATTCTTGTTCTTTTATCGCTTAAAGTGCATATTCTGACTAGGCATACCTCATGCATCTTATCAATATAACCCAACCAATGTATGACTTAACGTAAACTGACATACTCAACATCAGCATGTGAACCCTTTAAAAATGAAAAATGCTTAGTCTAACTTGTCTATCTTAACTATAAAATGTGCATGAAAATCTATAATGTATATTCTTGTTCGTGCTATCGTGGCACACCATGCATGATAGTAATTCCCTGCACACTATAAATAAAGAATTAAACAAAAAAAAATGTAAAAAGTGCACATGGCAAGCTTGATAGAGTGAGAAATGCATTTCAACTTTTATTTATTTATATAGCACATTTAATTAAAACGTTGTTGCCCAAAGTGCTTCACAGTTACATTAAAACATACATTTATAGAAACATTAGCAGGTGCACAAAAGGTCCTGTCTATGACATCACTTGCTGCTCCAGCCTGGCACAGGTCAGAGTATTTTGGCAGTTGCCATCTTCAAACGGTCGTATTTTAAAAACTGTAAATCGTACAGCGAAGAGCTTTATTTTGAGAGAATCACGACATTTCTAGCTGAACATTTTGATATAAGATTTGTGTAGATGGGCTTGAAAATAAGGGAGTGGAGGCAGTTTAGAAATCATGTCCTGATTTTTCAGCTTTTGCCAGCTCCCACTCTAGTTTTGAACATTTTGCCATTCATTCCTATGGGACCAATTTCGCCACAAGAACGACGATATTCCGTGAACCATTCGGTGAAACGTTCCACAAAGTAATAGCAATCCGATCGGGAACAATCCGCACGTTTCGATATATCACTATGTAGTGTAAAAACTGTGGGAGGAGTTAGGGTGGTAAATTTGGCTATAGTAATAGTAATAATAATAATAATATATATGTGAGATAACATTAAGTGGTCTTGCTATGCAAGAACACTTAATAATAATATATATGTGAGATAACATTAAGTGGTCTTGCTATGCAAGAACACTTAATAATTAGTGATGTCACGAACATAACATTTTCGAACGCGAACTTCCGCAAATGTTCGCGAACCGGCAAACCGGGCGAACCGCCATAGACTTCAATGGGCAGGTGAATTTTAAAACCCACAGGGACTCTTTTTAGCCAGAATAGTGATGGAAAAGTTGTTTCACAGGGACTAACACCTGGACTGTGGCATGCCGGAGGGGGATCCATGGCGAAACTAACAATGGAAAATTACACAGTTGATGCAGAGTCTGGTTTTAATCCATAAAGGGCATAAATCACCTAACATTCCTAAATCACAATGGATATGGATTGACACTTGACATATGACATATTGACACCTTGACATATGGATTGACACCTGTCCTCAGAGACCCTGATGTAGGGGGAACAGTCCCTAATCTTTCCTATCCAAATAATTGATCTCCCTTCGATATCTGTTTCAGAATAGTCGCATGAATAATTAATCGAATTAGAAAACAATATTGCAACCCCCTTTTTTTTTTTAAATTGATCTGAAGCTTCAGCAATAATATTAAACTTTTTATAGTTCCAGTGATGATTATCTTTTTTTTTCCAGTGTGTTTCTTGGATAAAGGAGATTTGGGCTTTTTCTTTTAATAAAGTATTATATAAATAAGCTCTTTTGTTTGGGGAGTTAAGTCCCTGCACATTAATTGATATTAATTTTAACATTTTTAGTAGTTGGTTTCCATAACGAACACCTTAGTTTAGCAATTCCCATTAACCATTCCCTTTTCAACCAGGTATATATACAACAACATTTAAAAACAAACAACAAATCACTCAAGATGCTAAAAAGCATCCAAGCTGCGTAGGTGCTGACAATTTTGCAGCACCTCCGTATTGGAATACAACTAGATTCCAACATCAAAGTATCATATAGATACCCACAGGGAGGGAGCCTTGTTGGAGACAGGAGGGGATAATATGTCACAAAAAGGAAAAATTGCCAAATAGTTAAATTGTTCCCTGGTGTTACCACCTTGCCTTTTTTCTACTTCAAAACAATTATAATTTTAGACTTCTAGTGCGTACTTCCTGTGCTATATTACTTTAGCGTAGCCTCATTTCTAATACTATATTTCTTTAACTTACAGTGTATGATTTGTCTTATTATATCACCTTAGATTAGAGTGCGTGATTTCATATGTTATGTTTCATTAACTTACTATACATAATTTCCAATGTTTTCTATCATTAATTTACAGTGCCTAATTTCTAATAATAAATTGCAATAATTAACATTTGTGATCTCTTACATTAATTCATTAACCTTAATTAACAGTGTTTAATTTATCGTGATATATTGCTTTAACTTCCATTGTGTAGATAACCGTACTACTTTCCATGAATTAAAAGTGCATAGTTTCTCGTTATATTTTGCGCTAGCTTACATTACTTAATTAACAGTGCATATTTTCCTTGTGTTATATTATATTCAATCAAATCTTATACTGTAATAATACATTATGGTATATATTTTCTATTTGAAATTCTGCCAAAATATTTTCAAACAAATTGTGATTCAAGTGTTTAGTGTTTGGTGGAGAATTACGGTAAGTCTAATCTTATAGTCCTGTAAATAGCCTATAATGTATGGATACTTTAGATATTTTTCAACTTTTTTTTTTTTTTTTCTTCCTTTCTTTAATATCCTTCCAGGACTATGATGTTAATATGCTATTAATATGATTTTAGCGTTTGATACTCATGATGGAGTAGTAGGCAATTTGTAGTGAATGTCTGATGTTTTAATTTTCCAGTCCGTTCTTTTTTTTTTTTTTTTTTTCTTTTTTCTTCCCCTCTTGCTGTTTTTCTTTTTTCTTTTTTTTTTTCATCCTTCCTCTCACATCCACTTTCCTTCCTTTTCTTTGTCTTCTTTATTTCTTTTTTCCCTTCTTCCTATCATTCCAATCTTTCGTTTTTAGTTTTCTATTAGTTGTAATAGCCACTCATTGGCTTCCTCATATGTTGTAAATGAGAACCATTCATTCTGGTGATATATTTGGAGAGAAGAAGGATGTCGCCACCTAAACCTCAGATTGTGTTTTATTAACGTTTGAAATATTGGTGAGAATTTTCGTCTTTTGGCTCTTGTGTAATAAGAGATATCTGGAATAGCAAATATCTCTTTAAATTTTCCTTCTGTGGATCTATTATTTTTTAAGGCCAACAGAATTTGGTTTCTAGTATCATATGAATGAAACGCCACTATTACATCTCTTGGAAAGTCGTTTTTGATATTTGTAGGTTTAAAAATTCTGTGGCATCGATCCATTGTTAATTCATGGGGGTCTGTTGATATCTTGAGAGAAATGAATAATTCTTTTAGGAAATCCTTTAATTTTTCATTTGTTATACTTTCTGGAATATTTCTAAATTTTAAATTTGTTCTTCGAGTCCGATCTTCCAAGTCTGCCAATTTGACTTCCAGTTGTTCCAATTTGCGCTCCATTTCTTTATGAGAATCTTTAAAGGATTGGATCTGAAATTCTGTATGATCCTGTTTTTCTTCTATTGTTTGTATTCTAGTTAGTACTTTAGAAATATCATTTTTAAGGTCGATAGAATTATCCTGGATCTCTTTTTTTATCTCTTTTGAGGTGTTATCCAATTGTGATTTTATGATTTCTATAGAGATAATCGGTGGTTCTATAGCTGGCAGGATCATCTCATTGAAGGAGTCTGGAGAAGGTTCTTCGTTGGTATCTTGAATTTTTTGAGGAGAAAAAAATGTGGAAAGTCTCTTTTCTTGTTTTAAAGATTTCTTTTCAGTTTTTGATGAAACTTTAGGTTCCTGCGATCGTTTTAGAAGCCATTTTAGGAGGAGACTAAGGTGGGTATGGCTTTAAATTCAGACTTAATATCCGAGGTTTTTTTTTTTTTTTGTTTTTTTTTGGAGTAGAGTTTACCGTTCTGGGCTCGTCTTTGTATAGACTTCTCCTTTATTTTCTTTATTTTCTTGCTTTTATATTATTTCTCCGATTATTTTTAACAATTTTTAGCAATTTAGCCAATTTTTAGCAATTTTTAACAATTTAGGCGATATGTCCATTAACTGTTTTTCGTCTTGGTGTCTTGCTCCTTTTTTTTTTTTTTTTTTTTTATGAAAGCAGTTGTTTTAGAGCTATCGGAATTGTATGGGAATAAGTCCTTTGTTTAAATATTGGGGTGTGGGGTATATATGGAGTATATATTTTTCAATTAATTTCGCCCCTTGTTCTTACCCCTTCTTACCCCTTTACTTTATCTTTTTCCCATTTTTTCCCTTTTCGTCCACTTTCTCCTTTCCCTTTTTCTCTCTTTTCCCCTCTTTCTTTCTTTGCCCTCTTTTTCAGGCAAGTATATATTATATATATTTTTTTTTTTTTCCCCCAAAGAAATACCTCTATGAGATACACTTGCCCTTTTAGTTCCACCTTCTCCTTCGATGCCTTCCTTCAAATGACCACGGGACAATAAACAGCGCTGAACCGAATCAGTACAGGTACGCTGGGAGCTTCATCCCTCGATCCGCATAACGGCGGCAAACAGAAATCTCCTTCGTGTAGGGCAGCCTTCCTCAACTCAGCCCCCGACAGGCAAGACAAAGTAGGAGGTAGGTAGGGTTATTTAACGATTATTTAAGCCGTCCTTCCACTGGGGATTAAGCGGTTTAAGCAGTGTGCTCGGCATGTACCATAATATCATGCTTGGCGTGGTTTGGCGTGGTTTCATGAGGCTGCTACCAAGCATCGATCATCTCCAACGGCTCCCTCCCCCTTGCGGTCCGTACACCTTACGGTCTACGTCATCACGTCCTCCTTGATACACACTGACACAGAGCAGAATAGGGACTGTTCCCCCTACATAGGGTCACTTGGCAGATATGGATTGACACCTGTCCTCAGAGACCCTGATACACACTCACACAGAGCAGAATAGGGACTGTTCCCCCTACATAGGGTCACTTGGCAGATATGGATTGACACCTGTCCTCAGGGACCCTGATACACACTGACACAGAGCAGAATAGGGACTGTTCCCCCTACATAGGGTCACTTGGCAGATATGGATTGACACCTGTCCTCAGGGACCCTGATACACACTGACACAGAGCAGAATAGGGACTGTCCCCCCTACATAGGGTCACTTGGCATATATGGATTGACACATATCCTAAGGATCCTTGATACACACTGACACAGAGCAGAATAGGGACTGTTCCCCCTACATAGGGTCACTTGGCAGACATGGATTGACACCTGTCCTCAGGGACCCTGATACACACTGACACAGAGCAGAATAGGGACTGTTCCCCCTACATAGGGTCACTTGGCAGATATGGATTGACACCTGTCCTCAGAGACCCTGATACACACTGACACAGAGCAGAATAGGGACTGTTCCCCCTACATAGGGTCACTTGGCAGATATGGATTGACACCTGTCCTCAGGGACCCTGATACACACTGACACAGAGCAGAATAGGGACTGTTCCTCCTACATAGGGTCACTTGGCAGATATGGATTGAAACCTGTCCTCAGAGACCCTGATACGCACTGACACAGAGCAGAATAGGGAATATTCACTAAATGCCAAACATTTTTATACAGGGGAATATTCAGTAAATAAGGATAAGGGGGGGGACTACTGTCCTCCCCCCTGGCCCCCACCCCTGCGCGGTGGGTGGGGGCCATAAATCACAATGGGGGGACCTACTGTCCTCCCGCCCGCCCCCACCCGTGAGCGGTGGGTGGGGGCCATAAAAATAATGAGGGGGGACCTACTGTATGATGTTGTATCGATCAGGTAGTGTAAGGGTTACGCCCGCTTCACAGTGACAGACCAAACTCCCCGTTTAACGCACCGCAAACAACCGCAAACAGTCCATTTGCACAACCGCAAACTCCCCATTTGCACAAGGTTGGATACCAAGCTAGCCATGTCCCGTTCCTTGTCCTCAGTGATGTCATTGAAGGTTTCTTCCTCCACCCAGCCACGTACAACACCAAGGGTCCCTGAAAGGTGACAACAAGCCCCCTGGGACGCCTGCTGTGTTTGGTCTTCCACCTCCTCAAAGCCACCTTCCTCCTCTGACTCCTCTTCTTCAGACTCCTCTCTCTGCATTGCCTCTCTCTGCGTTATTATAAGGTGTGTTAAGTAGTACTATTCTTATCAGTTTAATCCCTGTTACGAGTAGAGGACTATTTCCTTGTTTCGCCAAACCCCTTCAAAGATGTAAAAAGCCGTATGAGTGGAAGAAACGAGGAAATGTGGTCAGGTGGTGGTGCCAGCCCCACCGAGGGCTTGTACCCATGTATGCTAATAAACTGAAAAAAACTCCCAAGAAGGAGATCTAAAACTGGCATAGGAAAAGGTTAGACAACTATAATAAGTGATACCTACAAATCCTAGTGAGCATAGTTGTATAATAGAGGGAGAAAGGGAAAGCAGAGTAATGCTTCCTAATACCATGGTTAGTACCCTTTGTTAAAGTAAATTGAGTAATGGACAAAAGTCTTTATTGTATCATTTATAAATAACAAAGGGATACTATACTCATTCCCCTATAGTGGCTAATTGTGTAATAATGGTAATACTATTACCTATTATATAATATTGCCAGGGGCAAGGAAATTTCCTCTAAATAGATGGGTATAGGCAGAGAGTATGGAGACCGGAGTGATGCTGTCATAAAAAGTGTCAATAAGGTGATATAAAGTTAAATGTATCACAGACACACAGCCACCCTTTCTCTTAGCTAGTTTCCAGAAATGCAGGATAGGTAGAAGGGCTATAAAGACTCAGAGAGGTCTAAGAAGAATCCTCTAAACTAGCCCTAATCTCCTTAAACACCTTCAAGGGTGTTCTAAGCTAAAGCTCAATCTAAACTGATTTCCCATCACAGATGCTGGCTAGGAATAACACTGTGCAAGACAAAGAGTGGGTCTAAGTGCCTATAGTGCAGTAAAGTGTCCCTAGTGAAGTGAAAAAGAGAATAATGAGCTGGCGCCCAAGAGAATAACGGTCTGGCGCCCTATCAGGGGACGTGTATATGGCATCGATTTTAGGAACCGGGAGATGGAAAAAGATGCTTGGTCGGTCCTCCTACTTCAAATTTGGGGCACTGCGCGTGCAATCTAATGTGCCACCAGATAGGAATAGTACTACTTAACACACCACTCCTATCAGTTTAATCCCTGTTATGTGCCCTTTTTTTGGTTTGGTTTTTGAAGCCACAGTGCAGCACCAGAGGCCCGAAAAATTAGGCATGTACACATGCCTGAAAAATTAGGTATTGTTGCATCCGCTGCTGTAGCAGCGGCCAGAAAAAATTATGTTTGTTTCCCAGGCAGAAAGTGCCCTAAAACATTGCGGCTTGAACCCTAGTTGATGGCGGATAAGTCACGCAAGTCAACCGGCATTCAGAGCTAAAATACAGCAGCGTGTGGACCATTTTTAGCCCAAGGCAGCTCATCTCACCAGGCCTTTTTTAGTTGAATGTACGCTAACTGTCAGTCCCTTCGGGATCCATCCCTCATTCATCTTAATAAAGGTGAGGTAATCTAGACTTTTTTTACCTAGGCGACTTCTCTTCTCAGTGACAATACCTCCTGCTGCACTGAAGGTCCTTTCTGACAGGACACTTGAAGCGGGGCAGGCCAGAAGTTCTATCGCAAATTGGGATAGCTCAGGCCACAGGTCAAGCCTGCACACCCAGTACTCAAGGGGTTCATCGCTCCTCAGAGTGTCGATATCTGCAGTTAAGGCGAGGTAGTCTGCTACCTGACGGTCGAGTCGTTCTCTGAGGGTGGATCCCGAAGGGCTGTGGCGATGCGTAGGACTTAAAAAGCTCTGCATGTCCTCCATCAACAACACGTCTGTAAAGCGTCCTGTCCTTGCCGGCGTGGTCGTGGGAGGAGGAGGATGACTTTCACCTCTTCCCCTGTTAGATTCCCGTTGTGCTGTGACATCACCCTTATACGCTGTGTAAAGCATACTTTTTAATTTATTTTGCAAATACTGCATCCTTTCCGACTTGTTGTAATTTGGTAACATTTCAGCCACTTTCAGCTTATACCGGGGGTCTAGTAGCGTGGACACCCAGTACAGGTCGTTCTCCTTCAGCCTTTTTATACGAGGGTCCCTCAACAGGCACGACAGCATGAAAGACCCCATTTGCACAAGGTTGGATGCCGAGCTACTCATTTCCCGTTCCTCCTCCTCAGTGATCTCAATGAAGGTATGTTCTTCGCCTCAGCCACGTACAACACCACGGGTACCAGATAGGTGACAACGAGCACCCTGGGATGCCTGTTGTGGTTGGTCTTCCTCCTCCTCCTCAAATCCACATTCCTCCTCTGACTCCTCTTCCTCACAATCCTCTTCCAGCGTTGCGGCAGGTCCAGCAAGCGATACTGATAAGGCTGTTTCTGGTGGTGATGGTGACCACAACTCTTCCTCTTCCTCTTCACGCTCATCTATGGCCTGATCCAGCACTCTTCGCAGTGCACGCTCCAGGAAGAAAACAAATAGTATGATGTCGCTGAAGGTGCCTTCGGTGCGAGTGACTAGGTTTGTCACCTCCTCAAAAGGACGCATGAGCCTACAGGCATTGCGCATGAGCGTCCAGTAACGTGGCAAAAAAAATCCCAGCTCCCCAGAGGCTGTCCTAGCACCCCAGTCATACAAATATTCATTAACGGCTTTTTCTTGTTGGAGCAGGCGGTCGAACATTAGGAGTGTTGAATTCCAACATGTCGGGCTGTCGCAAATCAAGCACCTCACTGGCATGTTTTGCCGCTGGATATCTGCAAAGTGCGCCATGGCCGTGTAGGAACGCCTGAAATGGCCACACACCTTCCTGGCCTGCTTCAGGACGTCCTGTAAGCATGTGTACTTATGCACAAAGCGTTGTACGATCAGATTACACACATGTGCCATGCACGGCACATGTGTCAACTTGCCCAACTTCAATGCCGCCAACAAATTTGTTCTTTGTCACAAACCACTTTGCCGATACCCAGTTGCTGCGGAGACAGCCACTTTTCCACCTGTACGTTCATGGCGGACAGGAGTGCTTGTCCGGTGTGACTCTCTGCTTTCAAGCAAGTCAAACCCAAGACGGCGTGACACTGCCGTATCCGGGATGTGGAATAGTACCTGGAGATCTGGGGGGGTGCCGTTGATGTGGAGCAAGACGCAGCAGCAGAAGAGGAATCAGCCGAGGAGGTAATGGAAGAGGGAGGAGTAGAGGAGGTGGCAGCAGGCCTGCCTGCAAGTCGTGGCGGTGTCACCAACTCCTCTGCAGAGCCATGCATTCCATGCTTGGCAGCAGTCAGCAGGTTTACCCAATGCGCAGTGTAGGTGATATACTTGCCCTGACCATGCTTTGCAGACCAGGTATCAATGGTCAGATGGACCCTTGCCCCAACACTGTGTGCCAGACATGCCATTACTTCCTTTTGCACAATTGAGTACAGGTTGGGGATTGCCTTTTGTGCAAAGAAATTTCGTCCAGGTACCTTCCACTGCGGTATCCCAATAGCCACAAATTTTTTGAACGCCTCAGACTCCACCAGCTTGTATGGTAAAAGCTGGCGGGCTGATAGTTCAGACAAGCCAGCTGTCAGACGCTGGGCAAGGGGGTGACTTTCTGACATTGGCTTCTTACGCTCAAACATGTGAGTGACAGACACCTGACTGTGGGCAGATGAGCGGGAACTGCTCAAGGCGAGAGACGGAGTGGCGGATGGTTGAGAGGGGGCAAGAAGGACAGCAGTGGTTGGCGTGGCTAAAGATGCTGGACCAGGAGGAGGATGGCGGCTTTGAGTTTGTGTGCTGCTTGTACTCATGTGTTGATCCCATAGGCGTTTGTGATGTGTGATCATGTGCCTACGCAAAGCAGTTGTACGTAGGTGGGTGTTGGACTTCCCACGACTCAGTTTCTTTTGGCACAGGTTGCAAATGGCATTGCTGTTGTCTGTGGCAGACACACAAAAAAAATGCCAAACTGCTGAGCTCTGCAATGACGGCATTCTGGTGGTGGACACAGCATGCGTTGATTGGCGTGCTGTCGGGCTGACCCCGGGTGCCGATGCATGCTGTCTGACTGTGCTCCTTGTGACGACCTCCCCCTGCTTACAACTCGTCTCCTCCTCCTCCTCTCTGTCTCCCCATCTGAACTTTCGCCCTGTTCTTCTTGCCGAGCGGGCACCCACGTGACATCCATGTCAGGATCGGGACAGGGATCCAACACGCAGAGTACAAACAGTAGCCAGATACGTATACCGGACCTTAGAATGGCCGGACTAACGTAAGTAGTACAGTATAGAATGGTCAAAGACAAGCCGAGGTCGAGGGTAACAGAAGACAGGTAAGCGAGAGACAAGCCGAATCAAGGGTAACAGAGATAAGCAGAGTAAGGTAAACAAGCCGGGTCAAAACCATAATAATAGAATACACAAGCACTGAGTGACTAGAACAAGCTAGAACCACGACAGGGCAATGAGCTAATGAAAGAAGCTCTGTTAAATACCCTGTTCAGAGCAGTAACCACGCCTCCGAGGCGTCCTGATTGGTCCTGCAGCAATTGACTGACAGGTCGTTCCGGGGGAGTGTCCTGATGACTACTTCCTGCCTAGATGCTGTAAAAGGCAGTCACTCCCTCGCGGCCGGCCTAGCATGACCGGATAGACCGCGGGGAAGGGAGCCATCAGACCGTCTGGATGGAGGAACAGCTAAGTCTCTACCTCTTTCGGAGGTAGAGACCACAGGTACCCTGACAATCCATGGACGCATCGTCATCATCAACCACTTCACTTGTATCTGACAACTCAGCAAAGGAAGCAGCAGCGGGTACAACATCATCATCATCACACCGTACGTCCATGTGTGTAATGCTGCCTGCCTGAGACATATCCCTGTTATCTACATCCTCTGGCAATAATGGTTGCGCATCACTCATTTCTTCAAACGGATGTGTAAATAACTCCTCTGACATACCAAGTGAAGCGGCTGTGGTGCTAGTGTTGGTGGTGGCGGCAGGCGGGTGAGTGGTATCTTGAGAGGTGCCCAAAGCTAAGCTGGAGGATGGTGCGTCAATGTTCCGAACGGAAGCTGTAGAACATTGGGTGTCCTGTGTTAGCCAGTCAACTATGTCCTCAGAACTTTTCAAGTTCAGGTTACGTGGCCTCTGAAAACTGGGCATTATTCTAGGGCAAAAGGGAATCACAGCACCACAACCACGATGGCCCCTGCGGGGTGGCCTGCCTCTGCCTGTCATTTTTTTTTGGATTAGTAGTACTATGCGTGCAAGCTACTGTGAGACCAGATATGAGTGGCAATGTGCACTGGCAGAGGTTGGCAGATTACACGCTGTAGGCCTGACACCCGCTTGAAGACAACTAACTGCTATTCAATCTATAACAGTGGAAAACGTTTTTGGGTTTTAAATGCACGCTATAGTGACACCAGATATGAGTGGCAATGTGGACTTGCAGAGGTTGGCAGAGTACACGCTGAAGGCCTGACACCCGCTTTAAGGACACTGACTGCTATTAGCTTACAGTGGAAAACTTTTTTTCTTTTTAAAGGCACGCTATAGTGACACCAGATATGAGTGGCAAAGTGCACTTGCAGAGGTTGGCAGAGTACACGATGAAGGCCTGACACCCAGACGCTTGCAGACAACTAGCTGCTATTAGCTTACAGTGAAAAACTTTTTTTCTTTTTAAAGGCACGCTATTGTGACACCAGATATGAGTGGCAAAGTACACTGGCAGAGGTTGGCAGAGTACACGATGAAGGCCTGACACCCAGACGCTTGCAGACAACTAGCTGCTATTAGCTTACAGTGAAAAACTTTTTTTTCTTTTTAAAGGCACGCTATAGTGACACCAGATATGAGTGGCAAAGTGCACTTGCAGAGGTTGGCAGAGTACACGCTGAAGGCCTGACACCTGCTTTAAGGACACTGACTGCTATTAGCTTACAGTGGAAAACGTTTTTTCTTTTTAAAGACACGCTATAGTGACACCAGATATGAGTGGCAAAGTGCACTTGCAGAGGTTGGCAGAGTACACGCTGAAGGCCTGACACCCGCTTTAAGGACACTGACTGCTATTAGCTTACAGTGAAAAACGTTTTTTCTTTTTAAAGGCACGCTATTGTGACACCAGATATTAGTGGCAAAGTACACTGGCAGAGGTTGGCAGAGTACACGATGAAGGCCTGACACCCAGACGCTTGCAGACAACTAGCTGCTATTAGCTTACAGTGAAAAATGTTTTTTCTTTTTAAAGGCACGCTATAGTGACACCAGATATGAGTGGCAAAGTGCACTTGCAGAGGTTGGCAGAGTACACGTTGAAGGCCTGACACCCACTTTAAGGACACTGACTGCTATTAGCTTACAGTGAAAAAGTTTTTTCTTTTTAAAGGCACGCTATAGTGACACCAGATATGAGTGGCAAAGTTCACTTGCAGAGGTTGGCAGAGTACACGCTGAAGGCCTGACACCCGCTTTAAGGACACTGACTGCTATTAGCTTACAGTGGAAAACGTTTTTTCTTTTTAAAGGCACGCTATAGTGACACCAGATATGAGTGGCAAAGTGCACTTGCAGAGGTTGGCAGAGTACACGCTGAAGGCCTGACACCCGCTTTAAGGACACTGACTGCTATTAGCTTACAGTGAAAAACTTTTTTTCTTTTTAAAGGCACGCTATTGTGACACCAGATATGAGTGGCAAAGTGCACTTGCAGAGGTTGGCAGAGTACACGATGAAGGCCTGACACCCAAACGCTTGCAGACAACTAACTGCTATTAACTTACAGTGAAAAACTTTTTTTCTTTTTAAAGGCACGCTATTGTGACACCAGATATGAGTGGCAAAGTACACTGGCAGAGGTTGGCAGAGTACACGCTGAAGGCCAGACACCCGCTTTAAGGACACTGACTGCTATTAGCTTACAGTGAAAAACTTTTTTTCTTTTTAAAGGCACGCTATTGTGACACCAGATATGAGTGGCAAAGTACACTGGCAGAGGTTGGCAGAGTACACGCTGAAGGCCTGACACCCAGACGCTTGCAGACAACTAACTGCTATTAACTTACAGTGAAAAACTTTTTTTCTTTTTAAAGGCACGCTATTGTGACACCAGATATGAGTGGCAAAGTACACTGGCAGAGGTTGGCAGAGTACACGCTGAAGGCCTGACACCCAGACGCTTGCAGACAACTAACTGCTATTAACTTACAGTGAAAAGCTTTTTTTCTTTTTAAAGGCACGCTATTGTGACACCAGATATGAGTGGCAAAGTGCACTTGCAGAGGTTGGCAGTGTACACGCTGAAGGCCAGACACCCGCTTTAAGGACACTGACTGCTATTAGCTTACAGTGAAAAACTTTTTTCTTTTTGAAGGCACGCTATTGTGACACCAGATATGAGTGGCAAAGTGCACTTGCAGAGGTTGGTAGAGTACACGCTGAAGGCCTGACACCTGCTTTAAGGACACTGACTGCTATTAGCTTACAGTGGAAAACTTTTTTTCTTTTTAAAGGCACGCTATTGTGACACCAGATATGAGTGGCAAAGTACACTGACAGAGGTTGGCAGAGTACACGCTGAAGGCCTGACACCCAGACGCTTGCAGACAACTAACTGCTATTAGCTTACAGTGGAAAACTTTTTCTTTTTAAAGGCACGCTATTGTGACACCAGATATGAGTGGCAAAGTACACTGGCAGAGGTTGGCAGAGTACACGCTGAAGGCCTGACACCCAGACGCTTGCAGACAACTAACTGCTATTAGCTTACAGTGGAAAACTTTTTTTCTTTTTAAAGGCACGCTATAGTGACACCAGATATGAGTGGCAAAGTGCACTTGCAGAGGTTCGCAGAGTACACGCTGAAGGCCTGACACCCAGACGCTTGCAGACAACTAACTGCTATTCAATCTATTACAGTGAAAAAAATGTTTTTGTTTTTAAATGCAAGCTTAAGCTATTGTGACACCAGATATGAGTGGTGGCACTGGGCAAGTGGGCACAGTATCCACTGTGAGCCTGACACAGAAGCTGGCAGGCAGGCAACTGCAATTACATTACAAAAAAAAAAAGCAGACTGATGTTCTAGCCCTAAAAATGGCTTTTTTGGGGTGCTGTCCTTACAGCAGAGATCAGATGAGTCCTTCAGGACTGTAGTGGACACTGAATACCCTAGCCTAGCTATCAATTTCCATATCAAATGAGCAGCAGCTACACTTTCCCTCCTCTTTCTAAGAATGCAGCTTCAGAATGAATCTAAAATGGATGCTGTACAGGAGGTTCTGGAAGGGAGGGTCTGCTGCTAATTTGCTGGAATGTGTCTGCTGACCGTGAGGCACAGGGTCAAAGTTTACTCAATGATGATGAATAGGGGGCGGATCGAACCGCGCATGTGTTCACCCGCTGTGGCAAACGCGAACACGCTATGTTCACCAGGAACTATTCGCCGGCGAACAGTTCGGTACATCACTACCCACCAGTGCCTCAGTAACTAATTTTATAGCACAAGTGCGAGGGTTTTTTTAAAAATATATCTATTTTTTTCTTTTTTTCTATTCTACTTTTTTGTGTGTGTGTCTGTGAGGTGCTGTGTGTGTGTAAAGGGTGTAGTGTGTGTGTGTGTGTGTGTGTGTGAAGAGTATAGTGTGTGTGAGAGGTGTAGTGTGTGTGAGAGGTGTAGTGTGTGAGGGTGGTAGTGTATGTGAAAGGTGGTGTGTGTGTGTGTGTGAGGAGTGCAGTATGTGGGTGAGGAGTGCAATAGGTGGGTGAGGGGTGCAGTATGTGGATTAGGGGTGCAGTGTGTATGTGATGGATATAGTGTGTGTGAAGGATGAAGTGTTTGTGTAAAGGGTGCTGTGTGTGAGGGGTGCTGTATGTGTGTGAAGGGTGCAGTGCATGTGAATGTTGTTGTGCATGTGTTGGGGTAGTGTGTGTGAGGGGTGTGTGTGTGAGGAGGTGGTCAGTGTGTGTGTGTGAGGGGTGTAGTGTGTGAAGGGTGTGAAGGGTGCATAGGGTCTATGCTGTGTGTAGGTGGGGAGATGTGAAAATCTATCCTAATGTCTACCCCTCCATCATAGGCGTGCGCAGCCTATTGCATTAGGGTGTGCACCCTAAAGCACAAGCACACGCGGCGTATATATATATATATATGTATATGTATGTATATATATATATATATACACATATATACACACACAGACACAAAGCTGTGTGTGTGTGCTGTGTGAGGGTGCTGTTAGTGTGATGTGTGTGTGAGGGTGTTGGTAGTGTACTATGTGGGTGAGGGTGTTTGTGTGTGCGTGCTTGTGAGGGTGCTGTGAATGTACTGTGTGTCAGGGTGCTGTTTTTGTGTGTGCACTTGTGAGGGTGCTGTAAATGTACTGTGTGTGAGGGTGATGTTTGTGTGTGAGGGTACTGTTAGGGTCCTGTTTGTGTTTGTGAGGGTACTGTTAGTGTGCTGTGTGAGTGTGAGAGTGCTGTTTGTGTAATGTGTGTGAGAGTGCTGTGTGTTTGTGAGGGTGCTGTATGTGTGTGGGTGCTGTATGTGTGTGGGTGGGTGCTGTATGTGTGTGGGTGCTGTATGTGTGTAGGTGCTGTGTATGTGTGTGGGTGCTGTATGTGTGTAGGTGCTGTGTATGTATGTGTGTAGGTGCTGTGTATGTCTGTGGGTGCTGAATGTGTGTTGGTGCTGTGTATGTGTGTGGGTGCTGTGTATGTGTGTGGGTGCTGTATGTGTGTGGGTGCTGTATGTGTGTGGGTGCTGTATGTGTGTGGGTGCTGTATGTGTGTAGGTGCTGTGTATGTATGTGTGTAGGTGCTGTGTATGTCTGTGGGTGCTGAATGTGTGTTGGTGCTGTGTATGTGTGTGGGTGCTGTGTATGTGTGTGGGTGCTGTATGTGTGTGGGTGCTGTATGTGTGTGGGTGCTGTATGTGTGTGGGTGCTGTGTATGTCTGTGGGTGCTGTGTATGTCTGTGGGTGCTGTGTATGTCTGTGGGTGCTGTATGTGTGTGGGTGCTGTATGTGTGTGGGTGCTGTATGTGTATGTGTGTGGGTGCTGTATGTGTGTGGGTGCTGTGTATGTGTGTGGGTGCTGTGTATGTGTGTGGGTGCTGTGTATGTGTGTGGGTGCTGTGTATGTGTGTGGGTGCTGTGTATGTCTGTGGGTGCTGTGTATGTGTGTGGGTGCTGTGTATGTGTGTGGGTGCTGTGTATGTCTGTGGGTGCTGTATGTCTGTGGGTGCTGTGTATGTATGTGGGTGCTGTGTATGTATGTGGGTGCTGTGTGTGGGTGCTGTATGTGTGTTGGTGCTGTGTATATGTGTGTGTGGGTGATTGTGGGGGTACATTACTTAATATCCCCCCTCCCTTCTTACTTTATGTAGGGAGGAGGGATCTTTCCTTGCTGCTTTCCCTGGTGGTCCAGTGGAGGTGGGGGCAGATCAGTTATCCCCCCTCCCTTCTTACCTTATGCCTGGGAGGGGGGATCCTGCTGCTGCCATCCATCCCTGGTGGTCCAGTGGAGAGTGAACTCTAGCCCCGCAGGGCTAGAGTTCACTCACGCGAGATCTGAGCGTTGCCGCGGCAACGCTCAGATCTCGCGAGAGGAACCCGGCGGAGCTGCTGGCAAGAGCTCCGCCGGTCCTCTCCTGCCTCCCTCCCTGCCTGTGAGCCGGTGAGGGGAGGCTGAGAGCAGAGCCGGCGCTCGGATAGCGCAGGCTCTGCATGAGCCGGCAGGGGAGATCCTGAGATCTCCCCTGCCGGTCTCAATACATAGCACGTGCCGCAGGGATTAGGGTGTGCCCAGGCACACCCGGCACACCCCGTGCGCACGCCTATGCCCTCCATTCTTTTTACCTTTTACCAGGGAGGGGGGACATAATGCTGCCATGGTAACAAGCGGCAACGCTCCTTACCAGCCAGCTCGTGGGGGAACACAGAGCCTCCCAGGCCCTTCCCTCTCTCTGCTGGAACTAATTGCCAGTGGGCCGGTGAGGGAGATCTGTGAAGATGATAGTACCTAAGGATCGTGCAGGAATTATGAGTATGTAACCAGTGTATACCCAATATAACTGGAAACAGTAGGAAAGGTACTAATTCAAATGACAGTCTTTGTGTGTTCACCTATAGTCACTTGCACAGGAGGGGTACGTTGATAACCAGGACCAGATTTAAAAAAAGAACCATCAATGACTTGAAAGAAAATGGGTGACATTGAAATCCATAAAACAGCCACTGGCACCTGAGTCAACCAAACTTTGCCAATCATAGGCAATCCTGTTCCTCTGTAACAGAAGAGAAACAGATAATAGGTATGGCAATGATGGTAGCAGACGTTTGTATCATCTGAGAGGCCCACTTACCCAAATGGGTTTTTTCCTTCTCAGGACATGTTTTCACCAAATGATTATGTTTCCAACAATGAAGACTTTGTGTCTGCTTTGCAATTTGGCTGGGTGAAGAAGACCCTGGATGAGGCTAATCTGTATAGGCTCTTCTTCCATGGTAGGTTGAGGGTTAACGTATCTCGTGGAAGAGGTTCGAGGAACGGCGGGGTAGGTGTTAGCTTTTTCCAAACATCTTTCTCTTCGACAACAATCAAGTTGAATAGCTTGCTGCTAGAAGGTTTCCAGGGAATTGAGTATCCCCAAAATGAGCAAAATCATCCTTCCGTGGTTCAGATAGTCCTATATGAAAATGTTTTATAAGACCAATTTCTTTCTAGCATGTGTCATCATCATAATGTTTAAAATCTGTTTTGTACTCCTCCACAGGTCTGCGGCCTTGTCTTAGGGCTCTAATGGTGATTTGTACTGTTTTTTTTGTCTGTTGGGATCATCATACATAGAGGGCATAGCATTGATAAAAACATCTCAGGACTGTACAGCTGGATCATTAGTGTGTAGTAAAGTAGTAAATTATGAGCACATTCTTGTGGAGGACCTGAGTGATACCAATAGCTTTATAATGATATGTGCAATGTTTTAAATCAAACATAAGTGCGCAGGCCATGATGAAGGTTCTGTATTTTGCTCAGTTAGCACAAAATCTTTCACGTAGTACATGTGATTGGAGCTCATTGAGGCCAGATACTTGTCTAGTCAGAGCGGGCACAATCTCGGTCAATTCTACAAGCTCTATAATTGGCTAAGTATTTCTGTCACAGTTTACTAGATAGATTCCAAAATGCAGTAATCAACTGAGACTGTCCAAAGCGAAATACAGTTAAGGATTGGCAAAAGCGAGGTCAGGCAAGCAATAGGTCAGGTCAGGCAGCACAGTTTCATAGATGGGAGACAAGCCAGGTCAGGTAACAGATAATCAGAACAGGGACAAGAATGTGACTGATGGTAGCACCTTCTTAGGTGTTCTACCTATCTTTGTGGGACCTTTCCTTAACGCAAAGCCTCCTTCCCCTTTAAGAAGCATTGGGTTTGGCGGGCGCTTGAATAGTTTGGCCTTCGTGTGTGAGCATTCAGCCTGGCTAAGCGCTCAGACGTGGCCATTTTCAGCATCAGCAGACACAAATGTAGCATTGACCGTCGGTGCAGTGAGGTTTGTGGAGCGGTGAGTGTCGGGCAGGGTGTGGGTTTAGAATTAAATATCTGGACTTTTATAGTAATGTATTTAATATAATTCAATTTCCTTATTGAGATTAACATGCAATAGGATTTCTAAATACACAAAACTTTGTGACTCATTAAACTCATACTAAATTCATAGACATCTTTAAAAAAAAAAAAAAAAAAAGAGGTGAAGTTGAAATACAAGATAGACCTGATTATTCATTGCTAGTAATTCACATAATATTACCAAATTTACACTAATTAAATCTAAACTTATCAATGTACTAATCTGATAATATACACTGCTCAAAAAAATAAAGGGAACACAAAAAAAAACATCCCAGATCTGAATGAATTAAATATTCTTCTGAAATACTTTGTTCTTTACATAGTTGAATGTGTTGACAACAAAATCACACAAAAAATAAAAGATGGAAATCAAATTTTTCACCCCATGTTGGTCTGGATTTGGAGTCACACTCAGAATTAAAGTGGAAAAACACACTACAGGCTGATTCAAATTTGATGTAATGTCCTTAAAACAAGTACAAATGAGGCTCAGAAGGGTGTGTGGCCTCCACGTGCCTGTATGACCTCCCTACAACGCCTGTGCCATCTCCTGATGAGGTGGCAGATAGACTCATGAGGGATCTCCTCCCAGACCTGGACTAAAGCATCTGCCAACTCCTGGACATTCTGTGGTGCAACGTGACGTTGGTGGATGGAGCGAGACATGATGTCCCAGATGTGCTCATTGGATTCAGGTCTGGGGAACAGTCTGGCCAATCCATAGCATCAATGCCTTCGTCTTGTAGGAACTGCTGACACACTCCAGCCACATGAGGTCTAGCATTGTCTTGCATTAGGAGGAACCCAGGGCCAACCGCCCCAGCATAGGGTCTCACAAGTGGTCTGAGGATCTCATCTCGGTACCTAATGGCAGTCAGGCTACCTCTGGCGAGCACATGGATGGCTGTGCGGCCCCCCAAAGAAATGCCACCCCACACCATTACTGACCCACTGCCAACCGGTCATGCTGGAGGATGTTGCAGGCAGCAGAACGTTCTCCACGCCGTCTCCAGACTCTGTCACATGTGCTCAGTGTGAACCTGCTTTCATCTGTGAAGAGCACAGGGCACCAGTGGCGAATTTGCCAATCTTGGTGTTCTCTGGCAAATGCCAAACGTCCTGCACGGTGTTGGGCTGTAAGCACAACCCCAACTGTGGAGGTCAGGCCCTCATACCACCCTCATGGAGTCTGTTTCTGACCGTTTGAGCAGACACATGCACATCTGTGGCCTGCTGATTTTGCAGGGCTCTGGCAGTGCTCCTCCTGTTCCTCCTTGCACAAAGGCGGAGGTAGCGGTCCTGCTGCTGGGTTGTTGCCCTCCTACGTCTCCTGATGTACTGGCCTGTCTCCTGGTAGCGCCTCCATGCTCTGGATACTACGCTGACAGACACAGCAAACCTTCTTGCCACAGCTCGCATTGATGTGCCATCCTGGATGACCTGCACTACCTGAACCACTTGTGTGGGTTGTAGACTCCTTCTCATGCTACCACTAGAGTGAAAGCACCGCCAGCATTCAAAAGTGACTAAAACATCAGCCAGGAAGCATAGGAACTGAGAAGTGGTCTGTGATTACCACCTACAGTACCATTCCGTTATTGGGGGTGTTTTGCTAATTGCCTATAATTTCCACCTGTTGTCTATCCCATTTGCACAACAGCATGTGAAATTGATTGTCACTCGTTGTTGCTTCCTAAGTGGACAGTTTGATTTCACAGAAGTGTGATTGACTTGGAGTTACATTGTGTTGTTTAAGTGTTCGCTTTATTTTTTTGAGCAGTGTATATGTGATACAACATACTGCATGGTAAATGTATTTTACAGAATTGTGGTTGTTTAATCCTACAATCCTAAATTGATTACTAGGTGGCCAAGCAACAAAGCTGGACAACGTATTATTTTTGCTAGAATTATTTTATTACTTATTATGATTACACAGATTTTTTTTAAATGCCTATGAAAACGAAACAGGAAATTAAAAACTGTGAAACATTTTCTTATCCAGAACCATTTATGCTACAGATGCACAAACTAGTTAGTTTTAACACTGCAAAGTAAAACATTACCATTTAGTAGATATGGCAATGGTTTCCATTGCAGGGCTAAGCACAACTCAAGTGGCCCCTTGACTCTCACAGCTAACCTTAACTGCTTCCCGCAGAGAGAATTTGACTGGATGAGCATGACGCTGGCCAGATTTGTGCTTTTCATCCCTGATACTCCTCTATGAGAATCATTAAATTGGACAGGATGACGTAGAGATGGCGTGACATCATGGGAGGCAGATCAGGTGGCGGCAGGGACTGGATCTCTGCAATGGGAAAAAAAGGTATATCATGCCCTTTGTTTCTATTTTTTTATTAGGTCTATGGGGGAAGGGATGAATTCAAATGCTGAGGAGAACACCATCAGGTTAGGAATACAAGTTTGCATTGCTAACACTATAATGTTCATTTAAATACAAACATATATTGGTCTTCATCTGTGATTTTGCTTGTTACCAATCTGTGTTAATTGCTTCAGGAATTAGTTTGCAACCTAGGTGAGGCATTTTTAAAGTTTTCATAGATGCATAACATCGTCTATCAGTCTGTATGGTAAATATAATTAATTTGTTAAGATTTGACAATCATTTACAGAGTGTGATTAATAATAAACACATAATATGTTTACATTATAACCTGCTTCATATTCTGTACTGTAATCCAAAAGTTATAATTACTATAGGAATACATAGTATATGTGTGTTCGCATTCCAGGCCTGTACTGGATTGAAATGTTTACGCAATAATGGAAAATAAAATTATATGATAATATACATACTTATATTTATAACTGACCTTGCCTTGCCACAATGCTGCCTTAAATAGTTACATAGTTACAGTGAGGCAAAAAAGTATTTGATCCTCTGCTGATTTTGAACGTTTGCCCATTGACAAAGAAATGATCAGTCTAATTTTAATGGTAGGTATATTTTAACAGTGAGAGACAAAATAACAAAAAGAAAATCCAGAAAAATGCATGTCAAAAAAGTTATAAATTCTTATTTGAAATAAGTATTTGACCCCTTCGACTTAGTACTTGGTGGCAAAACCCTTGTTGACAATCACAGAGCTCCGACTTTTTTTTTGTAGTTGACCACCAGGTTTGCACACATCACAGGAGGGATTTTGTCCCACTCCTCTTTGCAGATCCTCTCCAAGTCATTAAGATTTCGAGGCTGACGTTTGGCAACTCGAACCTTCGGCTCCCTCCACAGATTTACTATGGGATTTAGGTCTGGAGACTGGCTAGGCCACTTCAGGACCTTAAGGTGCTTCTTCTTGAGCCACTCCTTTGTTGCCTTGGCTGTGTGTTTTGGGTCATTGCTATGCTGGAATACCCGTCCACGACCCATTTTCAATGCCCTGGCTGAGGGAAGGAGGTTCTCACCCACGATTTGATGGTACATGGCCCTGTCCATCGTCCCTTTGATGCACTGCAGTTGTCCTGTCCCCTTAGCAGAAAAACACCCCAAAGCATGTTTGACAGTGGGGATGGTGTTCTTTGGGTCATAGGCAGCATTCCTCCTCTTCCAAACACGGTGCCAAAAAGCTTGATTTTGGTCTCACCTGACGACAACACTTTCACCCAGTTCTCTCATAATCATTCAGATGTTCATTGGCAATCTTCAGACAGGCCAGTACATGCGCTTTCTTGAGCAGGGGTACCTTGCGGTGCGCTGCAAGATTTCAGTCCTTCACGGGGTAGTGTGTTACCAATTGCTTTCTTGGTGACTATGGTCCCAGCTGCCTTGAGATCATTAACAAGATCCTCCCGTGTAGTTCTGGGCTGATTCCTCACCGCTCTCATGATCATTAAAACACCACGAGGTGAGATTTTGCATGGAGCACCAGACCGGAGGAGACTGACTGTTATTTTGTGTTTCTTTCATTTGAGAATAATCACACCAACTATTGTCACCTTCTCACCAAGCTGCTTGGCGATGGTCTTGTAGCCCATTTCAGCCTGTGTAGGTCTACAATCTTGTCCCTGACATCCTGGCACAGCTCTTTAGTCTTGGCCATGGTGGAGAGTTTGGAATCTGATTGATTCCTTCTGTGGACAGTTGTCTTTTATACAGGTAACAAGCTGAGATTAGGAGCACTCACTTTAAGAGAGTACTCCTATTATCAGCTTGTTACCTGTATAAAATACACCTGGGAGTCAGAAATCTTGCTGATTGATAGGGGATCAAATACTCATTGACATGCAAATCAATTTATAACTTTATTGACATGTGTTTTTCAGGATTTTCTTTTGTTTTTCTGTCTTTTACTGTTAAAACACACCTACCATTAAAATTATAGACTGATAATATCTTGGTCAGTGGACAAACATTCAAAATCAGCAGGGGATCAAATACCTTTTTCCCTCACTGTATCAAGGCTTAAAAATACTAGCATCTACATTTCTCACATCTGTTTTTTCTGTTGATCAAAAGTAGGCAAAAAAAAAAACCAAAAAACAGATTTAAGTGCTTTTCAACAGCAGTCAGATCTTTCCTTGGAACAAAACGCTGTTATCAGTCTTATATTAAATGTATCCCAGAATTGTAGGTTTTAGCAAGAATATTATCCAATTGCTGTTTAAACATCTGTACAAACTCAGATAAAATCACCTCTTCAGGCAGAGAATTCCACATTGTTATTGTTTTTACTGTAAAGAAGCCTTTTCTTTGCCTTAGACCAGGGGTGCTCAAAAGGTAGATCCCCAGATGTTGTAGAACTACAACTCCCGTGAAGCTTTGCATGCTTTTAGAATGTCTATAGAATGAATAACAAAGCATCATGGCAGCTGTAGTTTTAAAACATCTGAAGATCTACCCATTGGACACCCCTGCCCTAGACTAAATTTCCTTTCTTCCAGTCGAAATTTGTAGACCTTGTGTCCAACGTATAGTCCTGTTTATGAATAGATTTCCAGACAATGGTTCGTATTGTAGCAAATTAATGAAGGTGTAGCTACTCTTGACTGCTGAATTTGTTAAAAATAAAATAATCCGATCTTTACTGAAGAATAACTAAAACTTGTTTCTATCAAAACACAGTAACATAAATGCTCCCACAGTGAATATGCCAAATGAAAAACATAAGTCTACGCGCTTTGTGTTCCTGCAGCACTCTATCAAGACTCCACATATCGAGTATGCAACTATGCACTAATATGGGCACTAACACACACTGCAGCTGTGGATCACTATGCCTCCCATTAGTGCAAGAAACAAAGCCCAGTGCCTAAATGCTTAGCACTAGGTTCTTATATTAAAGGGACACTATAGTCACCTGAACAACTTTAGCTTAATGAAGCAGTTTTGGTGTATAGAACATGCCCCTGCAGCCTCACTGCTCAATCCTCTGCCATTTAGGAGTTAAATCCCTTTGTTTATGAACCCTAGTCACACCTCCCTGCATGTGACTTGCACAGCCTTCCATAAACACTTCCTGTAAAGAGAGCCCTATTTGGACTTTCTTTATTACAAGCTCTGTTTAATTAAGATTTTCTTATCCCTTGCTATGTTAATAGCTTGCTAGACCCTGCAAGAGCCTCCTGTATGTGATTAAAGTTCAATTTAGAGATTGAGATACAATTATTTAAGGTAAATTACATCTGTTTGAAAATGAAACCAGATTTTTTTTTTCATGCAGGCTCTGTCAATCCTAGCCAGGGGAGGTGTGGCCAGGGCTGCGTAAACAGAAACAAAGTGATTTAACTCCCAAATGACAGTGAATTGAGCAGTGAAATTGCAGGGGAAGGATCTATACACTAATACTGCTTTATTTAGCTAAAGTAATTTAGGTGACTATAGCGTTCCTTTAATCTGTATGACGAGTTTACATCTGTGCCGAGCCATCTACACTAAGCACATAGTATACAAATATTGGAAACATATTAGAAAAAAGAAACAAACAACAAAAGCCCTTGATCTGAAATACATAAGTAGATACATAAAATGCAGTTAACAAATCAACAAATATGTGTGTAAATATAAGTATAAACCCTGTAACCTATCCAGGCTATTCGAGCTTGTACAAATTGCAGTATTATTAACTGCTCCAGATGGTTTGTATTGGCCTCATATATGTATAATGCTATCATATATCCTCTTAGAAGTCAGTTTTCTAAACTAAACAGATTTAAATTTGTTAACCTTTCTTCATAACTAAAATCTTCAATTCATTTTATTAATTTTGTAGCCTCTGCACATTTTCTAGTGTCATCCTTTGTTAGAACAGGTGCCCACAATTGCACGGCATATTCAAGGTGTGGTCTTATCAGTGATTTATAACGAGGCAAAATTTATTTTTATCACCAGAATTAATGCATTTTTTAATGTATCACAATACCTTACTGGCATTAGCAAGTGCTGATTGACATTGGAGACTGTTGTCTAGCTTTTTGTTTATGGTGAAATCCCCCCGAGCTCCGCCGGCCCCCATCATGCTGCAGCCACCCGAGCGCTCTGCAGAGAGCCTCAGGCGGCTGCAGCTTTGCCCGGGCTGGTGTGTCCATGAGGGCGCACCGCCCGGGTGCAGCATGAGGAGAGGGGCTGACAGGAGGGAAGCGCTCAGCGCTCCCTCCTGTCACTCCCTCACTGTAGCGTGGCCGAGCCCTGTGGCGCTGCGGCCCGTCACAACGCTCCTTAGAGATCACAACATCACTTACAAATGGGGCTTCCCGTTCGCCCTCATGGCGAGACACCAGAACGGATGGGTGTCAATCCGCTGGCCAGACGAAGTCCCCAAGTTCCTGGAGGACTTGGGCCTACCCCCTACATCTGTTCCGGATTGGGTCCTTGGACCGCTGGATGCTGCCCCGAGACCGCAGCGTGCACCCCGCCGACGCAGGGGATGGTCCCCCCCGGGCCCGCCTCGCCGCCACCAGGCTGCGCAAAGGGGTCAGGAATAACACCCCCCAGTCTAGGGGCACTAACCCACCGGACTGCCTCTGCCTAACCTGCCCCTGGGCGACCCCTCACCCACAACTCCACGGCACCACCTACCCTCAACCGACCTACATCTCCGATAACACTGCTGCCATCACTAGCCTAGACGACGGTAGGCGGCATCGACCCGACCCCTGGAGGCACTATAGGAAAACACGCTGACCAATTCTTGCATCTCCCCCTATGTGAGCTGCTGGCTCCCTGGCACGATATGCACACCTGGCACCGAGACAGTTAGGACTCCCTCCCGTGCAGTATTAACTCTGGCCCCACCATGTTTCTCATCACTCCACGTTCCACACCCCCCCCCCTCCTGGAAGAGTTATCAGGGACCCGATGATGTACAACTGGGGTGGTGGGATATGGGGAGGGGGAGAGGGGGGGATCCGGCTAAGTTTTGCTCCTGTGTTGACATGTCCACAACTGTCCACTCTTGCTCACCCATGGGACAACACCGCGAGCAGGGCTGCCTCCGACACCGTTGGCGTGCCCGAATCTGACAGCACTTCAGGACACAGAGCCAAGAGACTGACCCCAAATGCTAAGTATCCTCACTTACCATTATGCATAGTATAGGTTTTCTTTTCACGTTTGTTACTCTTAGCGCACACTATTGCTATTGTATCCACTGTGTCCCCTGGGAGGGAGACACAAATCCAGGGGGAGGCCGGACAAAAGCAGGGATACACAGCGGCCAATAGGGTCACAAGGGCTAGGGGGACCCACTATCTGGACCCCTCCATGGGTAATATAGAGAACGATAGACGCCACTAAGGTTCCATGCAGGGCTCCTACGTGCCTGGCCCCGAACATGGTGCCCGGACCGGGGGACAGGGATACTGTGGCTACCACACCTTGATGACCCCAACTACCTAGCTATGCAGCCTTGAAGATGTATCTGCTCATGTAATAACTTAGATAGGGAGGAGAGGGATGCACACACAATACGGAGTCCCTCCCGGGGTGGGGGAGGGGCAGATGTCCTGGTGGGGGCTGTTGGAAGGGATGAAGGTTAAGTGGTATTGCCGGTTGTTATTGTTATTGTTAATATTGTTGATATTTATGCACGTGATGTTCATTATGCTATGAGACTGTTGGACCACACACGTATTTACCCCACCTTCGACCATACATACTTGGGCTAGACACTGGTCGGAGCGGACTGGACCAGACCCTGACTGAACTGAGACACACAAACCACACTGACCCTGGCTTAGACTCCGACCACTGCCCTACACTCTCACTTGCGCTGAAACCGCAGAGGAGCCACAGGCTTGCTCACCCACCGATCTGGTTATCGGGGTGACACCTGGCCACTCCTGCTGCGATGCAAGTGATTCTCCTCTATTAGGAGATTACGGGGTAAGAACCATCTTTTACCCCACTGGGGACGCTCCCCTCGGGTGGTGTCTACTCGGCCCGCCCGTATTTTATTTTATTACACCTCACCCACCCGACACACCGACATCGTACACACGCCTTCCCTTCACACGCCCACACACGCTCACTCACACTCACGTCTCCTCTTGCGGCCGCCGCATACGTCCGGGCTTATAGTTGCTAAAGTGTGGGGACACCTCCCCGGGATTAGACCGCGACCCAGGACTCACACTGCACTTAACTCCCTGATCTTCCCTAGACCTAAATCGGATGCACAGGACATCGCGCCTCGCACTCACACATACGACCCCCCCCTGGTTGGCGCTGTCCCCACCGCTGCCCGCCCCGCCCGGTCACTCCACCTGGTTGGAGCGCGAGCACACAGTAAGACCCATGGCATACAGTACTCCTCCCCTGTCCGTCATGTCCCTTAACTACAGAGGCCTGAATACCCCCGGAACGCCGCTCTCACCTACTCAGGGTCCTACGTCAGAAACACATATCGGTAGCTATGCTGCAAGAGACCCACTTCAAGGAAAATGCCGCCCCCAGACTCCGCAGCATTCACTACTCAGCGAACTTCTGCAATAACCACCCGACTGCACGCCGAGCGGGGGTCGCGATATTGCTTGCCGCAGAATTAGGCTTCCAGGAACTTGACAGACTGGCTGACGACCAGGGACGCTTCCTCTTCGTAAAGGGATTAATAGCCGACAGAATGTACACTCTCGCGACCATCTATGCCCCCAACTCGAAACAAGCGCATTTCCTCCGCGGGACGCTACGCAAGCTGCACGGATTCTTGGAAGGGGCACTGCTCGTGGGGGGAGACCTCAACATCCCCTTAGACCCCCGTATGGACTCATCCACTGGCCATAGCTTCCTCCCTCAATCCCGCATCAGGTCCATTCGCAAATCTCTGGGTGAGCTGGCGTTGGTGGACTGCTGGAGGACACTCCACCCCTCCACCAAAGATTACACACACTATTCGGTGATACATAACCGCTATTCCCGAATAGACTACGTGTTTATTAAACAAGAAGGCTTAACCCGCTTGCGGAAGGCCTCTATTGAACCGGCCACTTGGTCAGATCACGGCTCAGTTCGGGTTGAACTGGAATCCCCGTTATTTAAGCCCGCAGCATGGACATGGCGCCTGAACGAAGCCCTCCTCCAGGATCCCGGGGTGAGAGGGGAGGTCTCACAGGCACTGGACCACTATTTTGCGGAGAACGGAACGGACGGGATATCGCCGGTGTGGGAATCCCACAAGAGTGTCATCCGCGGCACCCTTACCACACGTAAGAAGAACGACTCAACCCTCGCAATGACGGACGCATACAAAACCATAGCACGCCTCGAATCCCAGCACAAACGTTCCCAACTACAAGCGACATACGGCGAACTAATGGAAGCCAGGCGGAACCTGAAGGCCCTACTCATACAACGACACCATCACTCACTCCAAAGATCGAAAAACTTATTTTACACCCATGCAAATAAAGGTGGGAAATTCCTCGCCCGCCTCTTGAAAGGGGATACGCCACGCACTCAAGTGAGAAAATTGCGCATGTCCTCAGGCAGAATATCTCCTTACCCGGAAGACATAGCGGGTGAATTCCGGGACTATTACAACTCCCTATATAATCTTTGCCCACCGGAGAGCCGGGCACACGGACAGGAAACATCACTACACATTCGAACATTCCTGCAAGATACTGTGCGGAAACGGGTAAACCTTGAGGCGGCAGCTATGCTTGACGAACCGATTAGCGCAGAGGACTTAGCCGCAGCATTGAAAGGTGCGAAATCGGGATGAGCCCCAGGCCCAGATGGGTTTTCCACGGGTACTATAAGCAGTTCGCGGCGATACTCCTTCCATGGCTAACAAAGGCGGTCAATGCGGTCTCGGAGGGAGGCCGCTTCGGCGCGGAATCCTTGACAGCAACAATTACATTCCTGCTCAAACCCGGAAAAGACCCGGAACAATGCGGCAGTTACCGCCCGATCTCCCTGCTGAATGTGGATACGAAACTCCTGACAAAAGTGCTAGCGACCAGATTCCAAAGGACGTTACCGAGCCTTGTCCACGCCGATCAGACAGGGTTTATCCCGGGACGAGAGGCGCGAGACAGCACGCTACGCCTCTTTTCCATACAACATCACGAATGGAAATTTCGGAAACCACTCCTACTATTATCTACAGATGCCGAGAAGGCGTTCGACCAGATCAACTGGGAATACATGTTTCAAACCCTCCGGTTCATGGGCTTTGGACAGCGGACCATGGCATGGATTACTGCTCTATACAGCACGCCGAGAGTGGCAGTACGCGTCAACGGAGCGCTGACGACAAACTTTGGGATTGCAAACGGCACCAGACAAGGCTGCCCCCTATCACCACTCCTGTTCGCACTCTCCCTGGAGCCACTCCTCCAAGCAATCCGAAACCGCCCGGACATCCACGGCTATACCTGGCGGGGCACGGAACATAAGGTGGCCGCGTACGCGGATGACCTTTTGTTCTTTATCTCCCATTCTCGGATTACCTTGCCTTGTGTACTTTCGGAAAATTGACAAATTCGGCCGACTTTCAGGCTTCAAGCTCAATCTGGCGAAATGTGAAGCACTGAACGTCACGATGCCCGCAGCGGAATACGCCTCCCTCGGCCGCTCTTTCCGTTCCGTTGGTGCACGGGAGCAATGAAATACCTTGGCATCTGGATCACCACGGACGCCCGGGCCATATACCAACACAACTTCTCAGCATTGCTGCGAAAGCTTGACTCCGATCTGAAAAGGTGGTCCTACCCGCACATCACATGGCACGGCCGCATAGCGGTCCTCAAAATGAATGTGCTCCCAAGGGCTCTATACCTTTTCCAGACCATACCGATAGCCCTGCCGGCAAATTTCTTCTTGTCCCTGAAATCGATGATCATCAAATACGTATGGAGAGGAGAAAGATCCAGGTTACGCCTTGAAACAACTTTTCCATCACTATTGTGGCCAGAAAGAGTCCCTGTGGGTTTTAAAATTCGCCTGCCCATTGAAGTCTATGGCGGTTCGACCGGTTCGCGAACATTTGCGGAAGTTCGCGTTCGCCGTTCACGAACCGAAAATTTTATGTTCGCGACATCACTACTCACCATCAACAAGGCCTACAGAGCACTGCAACCCCCAGCTGCCAACAAGCATACAGAAAGGTATGTAATTGTAAGACTACACTACTTTGCCAGCAAAGACAGCGGCAAGGAAAACCACACCGGTGTCCCAATCTACAAACCCGACCTTCTATTGAGACCTTTCCCGAATCACGCTCAGTAGATGCTGGGATATGAAACTGCTCACTACAGCTCATACCCTGGCAGTGTTAGCTACAGATGGGACACCCATTTAAACTAATAGTCCAGGATAATGTGACCCATATCATCTAAGACATATCTAGAATTTAGCCCGTCACAAAAACCTTGGGCGTTTCCCACCTTACACCTCTGAATACTAAACCAGCCTTAGAGAAGCTATCTTTAAGCTATTTATCTAAGTACCTGTAAAAATTAAAATAAACTTACCATTTGATGTTTTCTTTCTTTTAAAATCGTCTTTTTTCAGCCCCTATATATGCCAAATAAAAATCCATAATAACCGACGCAATAAAAAAAAAAAAAACAGAGCGCAAAAAAAAAAAATCCATCTTCACCCATCGAGGGCTCCGCGCAGACTGCCCTGCAATTAGGCTCTGAGTACTCTGATTGGTGGGTTTAAGCCATCCAATCAGAGTGCTCTGACAGGTAAATGAAGAGACTGACAGGTTTGAAATCCACCAATCAGAGTGCTCTGTGTCATTTTACACAGTATGTGAAACTTCTTTGGAATTTTCCCACGCTGTGTAATTTGACTCATAACACTCTGATTGGTTACTTAATCCACCAATCAGAGTGTTATGAGTCAAATTACACAGCGCGTTTAGGGGTGGGGGCCAGGGGGGAGGACATTAGGTCCCCCCAACAATTTGAATTTAGGGCCCCCACCCACCGCTCAGGGGTGGGCGCCAGGGGGGACATTAGGTCCCCTCCAATTTGTATTAAGGACTCCCACCCACCGCTCAGAAGTGGGGGCCAGAGGGGAGGACATTAGGTCCCCCCCCCAATTTGTATTTAGGGTCTATAGGTCCTCCCCCCTTTTTTTACTTTAGGGCCCCCACCTGCCACAGGCTGCTCACTGTTTCTTTTACTTACTATTAGTAAATTTGTCTGAAAGACCAAATTAGGTCTTTCAGCCTTTTTGTAGATAACACCCTAATACCGTGGGAATTAGGAAGTTATCTACCAAGCGGCTGCAAGAGAAGTCCAGAAATGCCGAAGTCCCGAAATTCCGAAATGCCGAAGTTGCTAAGTGCCTCAGTGCCTAAGTGCCTATGTTGCCCAAGAAGCCCAACCTTGACCCCAACTCCCTGTCCAATTACCGTTCTATCTCGCTACTGCCTTTTGCATCCAAGATCCTTGAAAGAGTTGTGTATGCAAGATTGACAGACTTCTTCGAGTTCAATTCTCTGCTAGACCCGCTTCAGTCTGGTTTCTGGGCTAAACATTCTGTAAAACAGTACTGACCATGGGCGTCCACAGGGGGAGCAAGGGGGGAACTTGCCCCCCCCCCCTTGGATTTTTCAGCTTGCTCTGCTATTTTTCGTGTAAGATTGAAAATACAGTGCAATACCGGCACCAGCCAGTAGGTGGCGCTGTGTATGGAGAGAGACAGGGATAGGAAGCTGCATCTTATCCCTGCTTCTCTGACTGAATCCGCAGGGGAGCAACACATACAGCCAGCAGAGACAGCCTACAGATCAGGTAAGTGAGGCATGGGGGGGGGGGGCAGAGAGAGCCTATAGATCAGGTAAGAGAAGCATGGGGGGGGGCAGAAATAGCCTATAGATCAGGTAAGTGAGGCATAGGGGGGTGGGGGCAGAGATAGCCTACAGATCAGGGAAGCGAGGCGTGGGGGGGCAGAGAGAGCCTATAGATCAGGTAAGAGAAGCATGGGGGGGGGGCAGAAATAGCCTATAGATCAGGTAAGTGAGGCATAGGGGGGTGGGGGCAGAGATAGCCTACAGATCAGGGAAGTGAGGCATGGGATGGCGAGATAGCCTACAGATCAGGGAAGTGAGGCATGGGATGGCGAGATAGGCGAGATAGGCATGGGGGGCAGAGATAGCCTACAGATCAGGGAAGTGAGGCATGGGGAGGGCAGAGATAGCCTACAGATCAGGGAAATGAGGCATGGGGAGGGCAGAGATAGCCTACAGATCAGGGAAGTAATGCATGGGGGGGAGGCAGAGAGGGCAGATATAGCCTACAGATTAGGGAAGTGAGGCATGGGGGGGCAGAGAGGAGAGAGATAGCCTATAGATCAGGTAAGTGAGGCATGGGGGGGACAGAGACAGCCTACAGATCACGTAAAAAAGGCATGCGGGGGGCAGAGATAGCCTATAGATCCGGTAAGAGAGTCATGGGGGGGGCAGAGATAGCCTATAGATCAGAAGACGAAGAAAACTGTGTATAAAAGGTGCTTATAAAATATTGAAAATCGTGTAGATGCTACAACACTCTTGTGGGGGTCGCTCACACCCACCTCAAATTGTAGAAACTAGAAGAAAGGTAGAAAAGCCAGAGGCAGTTCGCCTATATGAGTGGATACAGACACACACATATACACAGACACATACAGACACACACATATACACAGACACACGCATACATACATACAGACACACAGACATACACACACAGAGACACATGCACACACACACACATACAGAGAAACATACATACAAACACACATACACAAATACACACACACATATATAGAGACACATACATACAGACACACATACAGAGACATACATACAGACACACATACCCCAACACACACACATGCAAAATGTTTGTCACCTTCCTGTTTCCTAACTTTTAGGTGCAGGAGGGTGACTTTCCCTTGGGTCCAGTGGTGGCTCAGGCTGATGGGAGTCAGAGTTCCCACTCTGACTCCCTCTCCTTCCTCTTGCAAGGCTCTTTCTGATAGCTGGTCGGAGTGACCGGGGGCTCTTGTAACAGATGCCCTGTTCATTGGATCTATAATTTTGTTATTATTCTGAACTTTTGGTTACAATACTCTTCACCTAAACCGGTATACGAATTCAAACAAACAAACTGTAACCAATTTGTTCGTATACCGAACAGTTTACCGAATGTTTCAACCACCCAAGACAGTCGTGTGCCGTAAATTGACTTATTTGATACTATGCCAAACCGCAACCCCAACGTTCTAAGTGGTTCACTGGGTGGCCGTCGATTTGTATGCACGAACACGTGGCGGCAGCCATCTTTTTTTGTCGAACGCATCCAGCGGGGTTTGGTCGTCGAGTGTCTGAACTATTTTCGGACACTCAATGGGCCGAACACTGCTGAGACTTCCAGGACCACTTAGATTCATGTTAATTCATCCGAAGGTGGCGGTATTCAAGACAAACAACATACGACTGAAGCGGCACACGACTATTACGCGCACAAACAATTATGTGAACTATTGTTCAACATTTCACTCTGCTCAAAAGAGACCGGCCGCACCAGCTGAATTCATGGAACTATTCTGGGCAGGAGCCTCGTGTGCGGCTGGACAGAAATGGGACTTCCATCTAACTTTCCAACCCCTGAACCAATTTGGATGATTTTTAAATATGTTGTTTCCCTAGGTCGGGGTTATCAGAAAATGTATGTTTTATGGGGTTCGGATATGATCTTTCATTTGGAGATAATTTAGTTGATACAGTAATTAACTCAATTATCTCCCAAGCAGAAGGGAGGGATTGTGTGTAATGTATGGGAGTGTCTCATTGTCTGACTCTATGTTTATTGGTTGTTAACTGTATGTCCCTGTGCCCAACAAGGTCCACCTGGGTGTCACCCTTGTTGTGAAAAGTTGCATTAAAGGCCAGTGTGGCCCATTAAAGATGAGTTCTGCTTAACCCTCAACACTTGTAGGGAACCAGCTTCACAGCTAATGTAAGAGCTCTACTACACATTCGCCTACCTGATCGGCTAAGATGACATCTGGAGAATACTGCAGCACAGCTTCTTCTAAGGGAAAAGGACATCTCTAACGGCGTACACCCCTGTGATACTCTGGGTGGCCGTTACAGCTCTCACTTCCTCCCAGCATCTGACGTCATCACAGAGGGCCCGGTCACGCTGTTAAAGAGGACCGGTGCCCATCCAGTGGCCCATGCTGTACGGGCCATTGGGTGTCCCTTACAGCATGGGCCACAGGATGGGCCCCTTGAACGCGTGGCTCCGGCGGGTACACCTGGCCCCAGGGGTCGGCAGGGCCTCAGGGCCCCCTGGAGTAACGGGCCGGTCGCAGCTGCAACCCCTGCGACCGCAGTAGTTCTGCCACTTAATCTAAATCTCAATCAGTGTCCTATCCAAAGGAATGCTGGTGAAGTGCATTTGGCATGCCTGGCAGATTTACACATGTGCAGTTGGAAGATCTCTTCACCTTTAATCATGCTGACAGGGGGAGAAGGGAGGGATTCTGATCAGTGTGATGCAGAGCAGGCTCTGGTGTCAGGTTTCTTTCTTTTGCTGCTGCACAATGATGTCCTGTTTCAGACATTACTGGACTTGTCTGGGACTGCGATGGATAGGTAGAAGGGAGGGGTGGGGAGGCTGAAGAAACTGTCCTAGTTGAGAGGTGCGCCCAGTAACAAAATCTGACCAAGTTTACAGTAAGTTTATAAATGTTTAATACATATTTTTCTAAGTTTTTCTTGCTTTATTTTGGTTTGTGTAATTGTTTAAAAGTGTTCTATTGCTGATTTAAAATATATCTGTCTTAAAAGCTGACCCTCGAGTTAAAGGTCTCCCCACACATAGGCAACCAGACCATATCCTGATTCGTGGGTGACATCCTCCTGACTATCACCGACCCCACGGAATCTTTTCCAACAATGATTTCTCACCTAAACACCTATGGTACAGTGTCCTTCTACAAAAATAACATAGCTAAAGCACAGATCTTTCCACTTCATGTCCCACAGACTACCCTGGCCACCCTCCTGACCTACCTCAGAGATCCGTTCATGCCACACATCCACTCCTTCATTAAGGAGAACCACGAACACTTAACTAACTAAGCTACTGGCAGTATTGTCTAAATGGACATAATATGACATATCTTGGGTAGGTCAAATTCACTCCATCAAGATGAGTGCTCTCCTTCTGGTATTGTATCTGTTTCAAACGCTGCCAATTAAACTACCCAAATCTCTTCTGCAATGCTTCCAATACATATTTAACCTGCATATATGGAAGAAACACCCTTCCCAAATTTCACTGAGCATGCTCCGAGCATGGGTGGCCTGGGAGCCCCGGATATCTTACACTATTATTTGGCATCCATAATGGATCACACAGTGGCGACCACCAACAAGGGAACTTCCTCACTATGGCACACATCCTTCAATCCCATAACTTACACTTATTTGATGAACAGAAACAGTTCCTACTCCCCTGGGTTTTTCACACCTTATGTTATATGAGTACCTGTTTCTTTAAGAGACAAAGACATGTGTAACGTTAAGTTATTTAAATGTTCAATGTCAGTACCTTTGTGCACAATTCATTTGTTTGTACTTCAGAGCGGTATAATCTTTCTCCCTCCACTTTAGTTTCTGTCCTTTTGTGTCCAAGTGACTCTCCAGCTCTCCCTTGATTTCCTACGTCCTATTTGATTGATACCTTGTTGCCGAGCTCGGACTGCTTACAACCTCTCCTAAGTTTGATGATTGGATTCCTGATGCTGAACTCGGACTGACTAATTACTACGCTCACGGATCTCCCCTAAGTTGTTTATTGGATTCCTGATGCTGAAATTGGACTGACTTCCTGCATAACAGCCATGGCTACAATCCTACCAATTTTTACCAGTATTTATGCATATATCACATATCTCCACAGCAATAAAACTCACACTACAGACTTAGTCATACAGAGACACACACATACTCATACACTGGACTTCAGATCAGTTGGATAAGGTTGAAAATGATACAAAACACTGATGGATTCAGTAAGTTACCTGTAACTGGTCTCTGAATATACAGCGTAAGCCTCATTAGATATTCCCAGATTTTATCTAAAAGCATGGCCATTGTAAGTCCTGCGGTAAGATGCTTATAGAAAAGCACTAAACAAATTCTTAAGTTTTCTTTTTTGGGAATTAAATGGATGAATTGAATGGCTGAGAAAGTACAGCGCAAGATTATGTTACCCCTAGCCAGAAAGACCAGGAGATGTCAGTGTTATTGGAGAGACAAAATTCTAATAGTTGTGACCTGTCCTTTTGGGATAATCAAACTGAAAAAGCCTGGAGCAATAGCTAGAAAAAAGGGGATGCTAAGAATACTACAGCTTCATCTTGCCATAATAAACCATACAAACAGGTATGCCCATCATTCTCCAATTACAACAGCATCAGATTTATTGGTAATACAAAGGCTAAATTTTTTATTACCTATGATTCTTTCACAAGCTTGAGAATTACATAGATTTGAGAAGAATGTCTAAAACACTTTAGCAACATGGAATATAATTCAAATTAACTCATCCTAGTACTAGGAAGTCTGAACAAAATTCTCAGGAGGTGGGATGCAGTATATTCCAAACTGGAGGATAATCATTGATACAATGGGAAAGTGTTGCAATAATTCTGGATGCTAAAAGTAGGGAGTCTTAAAGGGACACTATAGTCACCAGAACAACTACAGCCTAATGTAGTTGGTCTGGTCAATATAATAGTTCTGTTCAGGCTTTTTTTCATGCAAATACTGCCTTTTCAGAGAATAGGCAGTGTTTACATTGCCTCTAGGGCAGGAATAGACAACATTCAGCTCTCCAGATGTTGTGGACTACATCCCCCATAATACACCCATAATGCTGGCAAAGCATCATGGAAGGTGTAGTCCAAAACAACTGCAGTGCCAAAGGTTGCCTATGCCTGTTCTAGGGACAGCTCCAAGTGGCCACTACTTAGATGGCCACTGCAGGTGCTTCCTGGGTCAGTGTTGCTGAAAAAGCAGCCCTGACGTTCAGCATCCCCACACTCTGCATGGAGATGCTGAATTTTCCTCATAGAGATGGATTGATTCAAAACGGCATTTGTCGTCCCCGTCCCCCACCCTGTGCTGATTTCCTAAAAATCTGCCATTTTGATTATGTCACTAAGGGGGTGGAGCCAGTACTGGCGGACCGGCGCAGCACTGAAAATAAGGTGAGTTTTAAACTTTTATAAGGAGGGTGAGGGGGCAAGTCACCTAAATGGCGGGTTAAACACTATAGGCTCATGAATACATGTTTGTGTCCCTCACCCTATAGTGTTCCTTTAATTATAATTGATAGTGATGATGGGATTGCATTATCCTTTTACCTAAACACACTAGGGGTGCAAATATAACCCCATTCAGTGATACAATGTGAACACATACAACATAATTAACACCGATATCATACTTTGGTAAATAACCCCCATAGACTATACTTAATTTATAAACAGTGTCTTCATGTCCATAGCTCTGTGATTGTTGCACTATTGTAACATCAACCTTGCCTGTGTGCTGTTCATGGTCTGCTTTGATTTACCCTCTTTGAAGACCCTTCCTCAAGTAGGACAATCCTCACACTCATGATGTAATTATGCAGGCTTCACTGCCAGCAAATCAGCATCTGAACATGTTCCTATATTGTTCTAATTTGTGCATGAGTGCATGCTAGAGAAGTAACCATGAAAATTCAATGTAAATGATCGAATTCTGAGCAGATTTACAATTCTCATATTTACTAGAGCCAAATCCAGCCAAACCTCAGTCATTCCAAACAAATGAGGACAATTTAGTTGGATCTGTTCGGTGTCTGGTATAAAATCAATCAATTAAACAAATATATGATTTGTATTTTTAACAAACACCAAATGGATAAAAGGTTTCAACAGAATCTTGGCAGGAGACAGATAAAGCTACCATGATTACATTTATTGATATCCAGACTATTTGCTGCTACCACTGAGTGAGAGTTAAGTGCTAGCCAGCTGCCACAGTTATTAGTAAAATAAATAAATACAAATCCTATGGGGGTCAATATGGTTATTGGAAAGATATAATCCCCCTTATGCCCCCATACATACATAACATACTGCAGGTTGGGGCATATCTACGAAACAGTGAGTATCCAGCAGCTACTCAACTATTAATACACCATCCCATAGCCATTGGAATGGGTTATTACAATAAAGGGGGACCTATCTGTCTATTGCACAACAGTCGAGTTAAACAAAATTAACAAACAAACATTAATAGGGTGGTGGAGCACTACGGACAGGTCCATACTTATTCCCTTTTTTTAAAACTGCATTCCACTACCTGGATGATGGAGTATTAACAGTTGAGCAGTCACTGGCTACTCATCATTTAGTAAATATGCCCCACCTTCAGCATGGGGGTCATATTCAGCACACAGGCTTTGACCAATAGTCTGACTTCTTACCTGGGATCCCTCTGGCACCACTCCTGTTCCAGTCCTGAGAGAGGGATGCTCCTGCAGGAGCTTCTGTCAACTCTAATGAGCTAAGGCAATGAGCTCAGCCCTGCACTGCTGGGCTGTAGTGGTTATGGTGCTTGAGGTATTTTATATTTATATATATCCAATTTTTCGAATATATTACCCCAACATTTGGCCAAATGCAGCCTTTATTGTGTATACATATATATGTGAGCAGTGCTATATATATATATATATATACTGAATGGGGAGACCATCCAAGGGAGTCGTGTGCCTCCAATTGACTATCTTCACACCAGAAAACCACAAGGTTATAAATGGTCGGATTGGTGGCCGCAGTTCGTATGCTCGAACACGTGGGGGCGGGCATTTTTGCTCACGAACATACAGCAGTGTTTGGTCGTCGAGTGCGTGGAACTATAATCGGACACTCAACCGCGCGAACACCGCTGAACTCCCATCTTGTTGTACGTTCATTTCCTTTTGTCTATAAAGAGCGGCATTCGACTGGATGGAATGAATGAACACCAGGCACATGACTACCTAATTTATGAACATTTGCATTTGTTAGTTTAACAGTGGAAACTCCCGAAAAAAGACAGGTCAAAGCATTCAACCACATAGAAGTGTTTTGGGACTTCGCCTCGTGATTGACCGGTCTAAACTTCACTCGAATGACATTCCTGTTCTACCAAACGGATCTAAGCGGTATTTCAACAGATTGGGCGCTCAGATCCCCGCTATTCGGTGAAGTGTCTTTCGTGGAGTTCTGACTAATATTACAGGAGGTATGATGGTTTAAAATATTATTTAATTTTCTGTACTTGGGAGATAATCTAATTAAAGAATTGTTCTTACGCAATTATCTTTCAAGTACAGAAAAGGAGTCTGGGAAATGTGTCTTTGTTCCCAAGGTCCACCAGGGGAAAACCCCTGGAATGTAATTAACCCCTTAAGGACCAAACTTCTGGAATAAAAGGGAATCATGACATGCCAGGCACGTCATGTGTCCTTAAGGGGTTAAAGAAACCCCGTGCATGGGGAATTGAATAAAAGCCAGCTGTGGCTCAATAAAAACCAGTTGATTCCCAAAGCTGTGTATCGTCCAGTTGTTGGGGAATTTGGATGGGATTGCCGAGCTACGCTTCTCTTGGATATTATTTGTCTACCAGTGGAGATATTGATGTTAATACTGCAACTCCGCTACATATATTACAAATGATAAAATATAACGCTGCTCTTCACCCCATCCCCACAGATTATAGTCTCTATCCCACCCCACAAATTCACACACACTGCATTCACTATACACACAAACTGCATTAAATAAACACACAGACACTTCATCTCTTACACGCTATTCACTATACACACACACTGCATCCTCTGCATGCAAAGACAATGCATACACTATACGCACAGACACTGTATGAACTATATATGCACAATCCCTGCATCCACTTTATACATTGAATTCCTTACACTCACAAATGTACTCTACGTTCTCTACACACACACACATCACATTCCCTATGCACACACGTGCTACATGCCTCTATACCCACACACACTACATGTCATATACACGAACTTAAGTTTACTGTAATTATGGTACATGTTGTTTTATTTACTTTTTTAAAACTTATAGTTAAAATATGTGTTACGTCTTATGTTCCAGTGCATCTTATATTCCGAAAAAGATGGTGTACACACTTGCAGGTCATAGTCCCAAGTGCTCCTATCACAAATGGAACTACTACTACCTTCACTTTCCACAGCCTTTCTAGCTCGTCTTTCAGTCCTTGGTATTTGTCCTTCTACTCATGTTCCTTCTTCCTAATGTTATAGTCACACTACCACATCCACCACCACTGTAGTCTTACGTTCCTTGTCTACCACCACAATGTCAGGTTGGTTGGCCACTACTTGCTTGTCTGTCTGGATCTAGAGTGGACAGTGGAGGTGGGCAAACTGGCGGCTGGCTGAGTGACAGTGGAGATGGCCAGTATGACGGAATGAAGTGGAGGTGGCGAGGGAGCTGTAATTTTTTTGCTCTGCTCCCTTGCGTGCCCTGCAATGATGCTGGGAGCTGGAATAGTATGTCACTTTGGACCCAGCATCACTAAACAGTGTGCGAGGAGCAAAGCAAAAAGAGCTTGAAAATGACCGGAGGCCCAATTGGACCCCAGTGAAAGCTGGTCCACTCCAGTTCTCCCAAAGGTAGGGAGGCTGGGTGAACTTAAATTAAAACAAATAACAAAATTTGTGAGTTTGTGAGAAAATGTGTGTGTCTGTTAATGATTGTATGTGTATTTATGTGTTGGTGAAGTGAAGTGGTCTGGGTGCACTGCCCCTGTTCCCTTAAACCTGCAAAGTAAAATATTGCAGTTTTAGTTGCTGTCCTCTAGAGGCGCTTCCTCAATTCACACAGAGCTAAACTGAGTGAAACGACGCTGGACATCCTCATAATTTGCAAGATGATATCTAGCATAGGAAAACATTGATTCAATACTCTCCTGTGGGGAACACTATGCATACGCATTAGATTCCCTGATCGCTGTGACGTCAGAAAAGGAGGAGAATGATCCATCACCAAGGGACCTTGGAGCTGGAATCAGGTAAGGGTAAAACGTGTTTTTAACCATTTAATAACTGGGTGGGGGGCACGGAGGCAGAGGGACACTATTGTGTTTTGTATTCCTAACACTATGGAGTTCATTTACATTTATTCAAGCATAAGGGTAGTCCACTTACTGCAGTCTGTTTCTCCTCTGGTGATGTTAACTAAGGGGTTAATTCCCTTCTTAAACTGTTGGAGATTTTTTTAAACCTGTCCTCAGGAACCAACAGTTTAGGATATGTCAATTGGTCCACAGATGTATCAACTAAATGGACTGATTATCTCACCTGTGCCAAAGCAAGGCTATCAAGGAATTTCTGACCTGCTCTTGGGTCCTCAGAACAAATTTGCATATTTCTTTAAAGAATAGTGAAGTTTCCTTATGCTGAAACAATACTGAAAATATGAGCCTGTATGAAAAAGTAGCATACATTGCATGATGCCTCCCTGGTGAGTATATTTTGGCCAATAAACTTACCTATTATGCCATATCAAACTAATTAAGATACACACCATTATCCCACTGAGAGTCCATATGCATTGCAACCAGGAGTGCATATAAGGTTATCCAGTAAAGTGGAATTGCTGGAAATGTATTTATTTATAAAATATTTTACCAGGAAGGTAGGTTACTTGTTTTCAAGTATGCCATGGACCCATAAACACTACATTGTTACAATAAGATATTACAAACTTTATATATATATATATACAAATTTTAACACTTCTAGTTAACCATGACAGGTGCATTCTGTATTAAGGTATGTTGGCATAGATCACTTAGAAGATTTTAGATTGAATGAAGATTCGACTGTGTTCCTGAGGTAATTCCATAATTGCGGTGCTCTGTATGAAAATGCGGATCGAGCCACTTTATATTTGTATTGCGGTATGCTAAATATCGTACTGGATTTGAGGTTATAGGAGGTAGGTATAGTTGGGGAGAGCATTCTACTCAGGGTGGGAGTTTCCCAAAAATGCACAAGGGTGGGAGTTTCCCAGAAATGAACAAGAAAAAAATAAGTGAATTTTAAAATTAGGGCTAAAATATCAAAAATTTGACCTGGAAACCTTTTTCTTTAATTGGACTATTTTGACCTAAATTTTTAAATTCTTTGAACTCCAGACAATGATAACTTTTGCGAATAACCCTGTCAGAGTTGGACTGCCTTCTTAAACCATATGAATTAAATGTAAGCCAGCAGCTTTCATGTACTTCCCATCAGCATCAAAGATATTGTAAGAAAATTTAACCTTTCTAAATCAGGAATTGTAATTGCAAATCGCACAGTCACTCTCAAAACTTTCTGGATTTAACCAAAGGAAAGTTTTTGGTAATTTATTTAAAAACTTTAAAAAAAAAAAAACTAAAACCTGTTTAGGTTATTGACTAAACTGAATTGTTAAATGCAGCAGGTAATTTGAAGCTGTATCCCAAAATAAATAAACCGGAAGGGTTTTTTTTGTTTTTTTTTTAGATATGTTTTCAGCTCATCTATTTTAGTGTCAGTTTTCAGTTGTCAGGAACTTAAAGTGATTTTTTTTTAAATTTGAGGCCGATTATAACCAAAATGAAAAACTTCTCCAAGTCTGTGATGCTTCCAGACTAGATCAGTATTTTGGTATTAAATTTGAAATTCACATTGAATTGCTGACAGTTCTCACTTTAGTTAAGAACCTTAGATGGTTTATTAACCCCTTAAGGACCAAACTTCTAGAATAAAAGGGAATCACGACCTGTCACACATGTCATGTGTCCTTAAGGGGTTAAACAGAGAACTCAAATTACAAAATTAAAGCTAAAATAATCACCCTGTGTTTGAAACTGTTTTCCTTCTCTTCCAGTTTTAACCTACATTTTGCCATCTGGGTTACAAGTCACTGTTTGAGCAGTAAATTTCCACTGAAACCCATTTGAGTGTGAAGGTAAGCAGCAGAATTTAGCAAACTCTGTTTTCAATGTATCACATTTTACTGGTTAGTGAACCAGCCCCCTTAGAGCATGTAGCAAATATGGAAGAATTAAACAATGAAAGAAATGTGGTTTTCTACTTGGAACTGCAGCCAGAAATAAAAGGGGTGGGTGCAGAATATGTCCGGGTGGTTGATAGGGGCGGGTGAAAACTTCCTGCCTGTTGCTGGGGCAGTGAAAGGAAGCTGTTAAGTTGGGACATATTATTTTTTATTTTTTTTAAGTTTTTATTTTTATTTTTTTTCTCTTACAGCTATCTGTAACTTAGAGGCCGCTGGTCTGCACTGACCTATAAATCCTGGGGGAGGAAATCCAGCTGTGTCTACAGTGAGAGTCGGCCAGTCAATATAGGAAGTAGAAAGCATGCTGCGTAGAGAGCTGACACTGAACTTCACCCCTGGGTGCTAGTACTGCCCATGGCTGTACCAGGCTGTCCTGTACTAGAGTATACTGCCAGACTGGGCATGACCCCAATGCATGCTGGGGTTCAGACTGACCACGATTAGCAGCACTGCCCTCATGAGTGAGTGCCCACTCAGTACTGGCCGCCCATGCAAAGAGCTGCTCAGAGGGAACTGCAGGTGACTTTAACCCGCTCATGCACTAACAGCCCAGCTCCCACTACCTGCTGTGACATGGATGCCCTGGGGCAGGAAGCAGAGCACCCCCTGGGGCAGGGGGAGATATACCAAGTGAGTCCTGTGCCATCGGAGGGTGAAGGATTCTGTACAGCGCCGTATGAGGCAGATGCCATGTCAGAGAGAGCTCTGCTAGGTAACTGGGGATCACACAACACAGCCCCCCGGGAGAAAGCGGGATGCCACCCACAGAGCTCCTCTCAGCTGCCCCCCGACTGCGTGCACTTACTGCGGAGAGCCAAGTCAGACACCGGGGAGAGGAGCCCCTGGGGGCAGCAGGAGTACCTGCACACGGTACAGCCACTGCAGCTAGGTGTGCGGGGAGAGCTGCTGAATTACAAACAACCGGGTGGACAGGAGCAGGGGGAAGTCCGTGGACATGATGTGCAGGGAGAGCAGAACACTGATGGACATGGTGTGCAGGGAGAGCTGCTGGAGCAGGAGAACCCCGATTCTGAGTGTGTGCAGGGAGAGCTGCTGGAGCAGGAGAACCCCGATTCTGAGGGTGTGCAGGGAGAGCTGTTGGAGCAGGAGAAGCCCGATTCTGAGTGTGTACAGGAAGAGCTGCTAGAGCAGGAGAACTCCGATTCTGAGGATGTGCAGGGAGAGCTGCTGGACCATATGCTGGGGTTGAGACTGTCCGCTGTGCTGGCATCCCGTGGTTTCTCCAGGCTAGATCTCCATCACCATGGGCTTCCGCACGCTGGGACAGAGCAATGTGTACCGAGCAGACTGCGCCTCACCGACACCCGCTACCCACCGACCCTGCCCACCGAAGAGTCCCCCCGCAGGAGGGCACGGTCCCTGCCCGCGAACGCCATCCCGGAGGAGGATGAGGGGGCCACCGTGCTGTGCTGCTGTAAGCTGAAGAAGCGGGTTCAGTTCGCGGACTCCCTGGGGCTCACCTTGGCCAGTGTCAAACTATTCCTGTCCACCGAGGAGCCCACTGTGCCCCCCGCGGTGCTGGCCAGGCTGCAGAGCTACCCTCCCTCCGCGGGGGAACAGAGAGCCGAGCGGGAACCACAGGAGCCCCTAGCCTGTGCCCTTGTCCCCGAGGAGCTGTTGGTCAGGCTGGCTAGCCGGGGGCTTTGCCTGGAGCAGGCGTCCTCCTCTAGCTGGGGGGTGCGGGGCAGCGTGCTGGTGCAGGGACCCACTGAGGGAGTGCAGGGACCCACTGAGGGGGTACAGGTTAAAATCCGATACACTTTCAATGACTGGCTGTCATTCCTGGACTGCCCTGCATCGAGGCAGAGTGCAGCCGGGACCCCTAACCCAGGGGTGCAGCGCTTCCTTTTCTCCTTGTGTTACCCTCCCTCTACCCCCCGCATCCAGTTCGCTATCTGCTGTATCAGTGGGGGTGGGCAGGAGGTGTGGGACAACAACCAGGGCAGCAACTACACGGTGAGCTGCCAGCAGGAGGCGCTACCAGACTTCCAGGCTGCAGACCCTGAGTTGGAGACCTGGGGGGGCCCTCAGCACTGGTAGCCACTTTAATACATTGCTTTATTAGACTGCCTCTGGTTGCAACTTCCCCATCCACCTTCTACAAATGCATCTAATGTTCTAAATGCTGTTTTAAGTATATGTATGTACAGCATCAAAAATCTAGCTTGGTGAGAGTGACTTATAGTGGGGGGGGGGAAAGTTGCAAGAATGCAGCAGAATCTGTTTTAAAATGAGCATTAGTCACTACTTATTGGGTAAAATCTCATGTGAGCCAACTCTGCATTCTAGAATCGTATCCTATCCGCGAGGGCTAGCCCTCCAACATTTGACTAACTGGGTTACCAGATCCATCATGCTGTTTTTTGTTTTTTGGACACAAGTCACTACTTCATGCTAAAGGTGCTCTGCCTCAGTATGTAGCATTGATAAGCTGCGTGAGTGAAATAAAAAATAATAATAATTAAACAAGGCTTTCCAAATGCACTGGCTTAACATACAGCAGGAAACACTTCTCATGTATGGCTGGACAGCATGCAGTGATCTGTACCTGGGTATGTCATGAATGGAGCACTTCATTTCACATTTCAATATACTTGCAGGGTGTATTTCAGGGATATAAGAAAAATAATACTGGGAATATATCAATAAGGATGTCTTGTATTTCATAAGTTTTATTGTTAGTGACTTAAGCTACTATCCAGTGTCAGTTCTGCTTTCATGCATTTTCTGTAGGGTTTATATACTATGCATTCAATTGTAGTGAATTCAAAATCATATTGCAAAGTTTTGGCAAAAACAGCTGATTTTAAAAATTCCCCAACTTCTCCTAAATTTTGTATTATGGATTTCAGTTCACTGTAGTTCGGGGTTTAGTAAATAAAACACGGTGTGAATCTGTTGGAACATTTTACAAAGTCTCACAATATACACAAGTAGATTTAATGTCAGATATATTACACTGCTGATTGCAAAACGAATACATTGTTGTACGGTCTTTAAATTTCTGATTTCTGTATTACTACCTTTTTTTTTTTTTTTTTTTTTTTTTTTGTATCTGTTTTGCTACTAAGTCTCGTCCATTTTTCTGACCCATGTTTTGGGTTTAATTTCCCAGAGCAATCCGTATGTTTACAACCCCCTACCCTCCATTTTTATTATTTCAACCACTCTATAATAAAGCGCGCGCGCGTGTGCGTGTTTTTTTTTTTTTTTTCTGGTTCTCGCTTTAGCTCAAGTGCTGTCAAATGTATTACAGGATCACTCCAAACACTATAACCACTCCAGCTTATTGTAATGGTTGTTGAGTAAAGTGACTATGACTGCAATAACCTTGCTGGTCACCTTATTTCAGACAGATTGACAAAACAAAAGAGGAATCTTTGGCACTCTATGCCCACGTTTCAGCTGGAGATATCATAATGCGGAAATAAATTCACTCCCTTATTGTCCAAACAAGTAATTGAATAGAGCGCATGATGCAGGGAGTTTTTGGCCACATAGTGGGCTGAAAAAGTAAGCTGTGACTTGGCTGCATTGAAAGAGTCCCAGAAAGTCTTTGTGGCTGAATACTTTTGTACGTCACTGCTTACAGCCTCTCCATGAACGAAGTGAGCATGCTAATGTGCAGTTAAACATCTTCATTATGAAATCTTCATCTGATAGGGTAGGCTTTGGTGGACAGGAAATCCTTTGGTGTTTTTTTTTTTGCTTTCATTCTTAAAAGGTTTGACGAAAAACATGGGGACTGCACCCATAGCATTCTAGCACCATAGCAACTACAGCAAGCTTTCATGGTTATGGCGCTTGGAGTGAACCTAAGCCTATATCTATGTCTTGAATTGTATATTTGGGTATCTTGAAGTACTGCATTAGTGTGATCCAAGAACAAACTTTAGTAAAGCTCATTGTGCTTTGTTAAATGTATTGCTTTTCGGTACACAGAGCTGTAGTGGTGTATTGTAAAAACCTGTTCCGTTTAAAGTATGTTTAATATGCAGACTGATTGTCTACAATGAACTGTGAAGCTGTGCCAGCATGAGTTGCTGTTGAATACTTTGCATGTTCTTCATGCATTTCGTGTTTATTTACTATTTGCACTTTATTTCTTCTAGTAAACTTTTCTTTTTTTCTTTCAGCTTTGCATATTCCATGTTATTTGTTAAAGTGGCATGTACTATGTTCCTCTTCACTTATGATGTAAAGTTTTACTTAATAAACAATGAGCTGCTGTGAATTGAAAATGAAATAAAATGTAGGTCAAAGTAGACAACTTGAGAATAATAAATGGATAGAAGAATCATCATATTAAAATAAACACTTCTTTTTTTTTTTTTTTTTTTCAGACCAGGGGGAGTAAAACCATAGGAGGAGAAATATACATGGGTATATTCAGGAACTTTTTTTTTTCTTCTTCATAAAATTAACCTCACATTTTAAACCAAACTGAAACACATTTTATAACACATCTTTTACAGTCGAAAAGTGCTGTTAACTAAAACTATTCATTACTTCTATCTCTGATACCTGGGTCTAAAGGGACACTATAGTCACCAGAACCAATACAGCTTAATGTAGTTGTTCTGGTGTCTACAGCCTTTTCAATGTAAACATTGACTTTTTAGAGATAAGGCAGTGTTTTCATTGCTGACTAGTAACTCCTCTAGTGCCCATCACTCAAAAAGCCACTATAGGTGCTTCCTGGTCCAGTGCTGCACAATACTCATTTATGACACTACAGTGTTCCTTTTAATTTGCATTCTTGCTTTATAAATAAAAAATACTTGATCTGCATGTCCTTGTTAGCAGGCAAATTACAGATCCTTTTTATGGACAAGTAATTTGGATCAAAAATAGTTATTATTCTGGCCCTAATTTTAAAACCCTCATAAGAGACATAATATTTAGGTATAATGTATAGTGAAATGCAATTTTGGGGTTATTTTTTTCCCGTAATGCACAGCTACTCCACTTCTATTTTGCTCCTCTTATCATGACAGAATCACAATGTTTCTGTGGAGAGGGACTGAACATCACTTCCTAACTTCCACCAATGTCAAGCAGGGAACCTGGTGCTGCCCTAGGATTAGCACTCTGTGCCACATTGCCTATCACACCATACAGAATCATTATTTATTTGGTCAAAAAAAAAAACCACTGAAGTAGGGGATGTGGAGAAAACTCTAACTATTAAAATAACAAGCTGCTTATATCGTGTATGTCTAGGGCGTCCTGCTTTTTCTAAGTTGATTAGTAAAAACAAGCTAAATCCGTAATAATGCAATATGAAAACACTGTAATTTTTCATGATTGTACTTGTTCTCCCAAAATCAGGAATTAGTTGTGTGCCAGCACTACAGTATTTGTATGTTTTGCTAATGGTGCAATATTGGCAAAATGCATCCATTTACAGTCTGACACCCTTACTGAATTCTGCCAACTTTGGATTACTAAATAATTCAATGCTGCTTTCATTTTAAGGTTTGTTTTGTCTGTACGAAAAAAAACCTATAATTTCAAAGAGTGAGGCTGGGAGTTACTGATTGAAATCTAGAATATTTTTTTCCACTGTTGCCATATTTAATTCTCATAGTATGCTGGTGTTATGAAGGATTTCTTTTATTTTTATTTATTTTTATCTGTTTATTTTAAAAATTGTCTGTGTGAATATTGTTAACCTGCGAAATTGGCATCATTCACAAAAATCAAACTTTAATGACAACCATGTAACTTTGATGTTTCTGATTAAAATTTAATAGAAAAATGTGTAACCCTTATGTGCATGGTTATAACATGCCCTTTTTTCTTGTATTTATTTATTGTGAGTGAAGTTATATCCACCGGTTAGTTTTTCTTTTCTTCATATTAAAACTTTTATAGGAATGCTTTATTGATTTCATTGAACGTCCAAGCACATGTCTTGCTAATGCATAATATTTTTTTTGCAGTTGGGAAACTCTCAAATCTGAATATGGACAAGGGCAGGCACCCTTCAGCACTGCAGATGTGAACTACATCCCTCATAATGCTGGCAAAGCAGCAGGGGAGATGTAGTCCACAACATCTGGAGTGCCAAAGGTTGCCTACCCCTGGATTAGGGTTCTATAACGTTGGGTGTACAGGCTTGTATTCCTAGCATTGTAGTGTTTTTTTTAAAGGCACCCCACATAGATAACCAACTCTCCTCCCCCCCCCCCCCCACACACCCCACCAGTGGAATATATCTATATAGCCCACCATCAAGCTGGGCCCAGTACCAATTTAACCTTAATTGTCTTTGTCACGCTTGGGTCTACATATACACAAAGATGGTGAAAATTGGTGTAAATAATGAGTACATGATATAAACCATTTAAATTCAATTCAACCAGATTATGAAAGAAAATCACAGGAATCAATTTGATTGCCAAAAATAAAGCACATCCAAGCATATAACATAATCCTAGTGGGTACACATTTTATAAACTGGCCATATGTAATTGCCTAAACCTGTATTAAGGTACACAATAGGGTGCTTAATACATTTCTACTATAACACCAATTCCATTGACTTGGCCCTTGTTCTCCCTCTTCTGAAAAACTGCAGACTGTGCCACTCTAAATTGTGTCAAATACTAAAATTACATAGTTCACTTTTTAAGACATACATTGTGTGTGGATTGATAGTTCAGCTTTTGATCACTCTGCTGATTGACAAACAGACGTTCGGGACCATAGCCCTGATGCCAGTGCTTCTGTTGCCTAGTGAGCATTGGAATTGCTCCTAAGTCGACCTTCTTCCTCAGTGTTATGAATTGCTGCTGCATCTGAGTCGCACTGGGATATTAATCGGACAGTGGATGTTTCCACAGCAGTTTTCTTTTGCCTTTTGTATTATGTAGCCTTATATTATGTAATGATACAACTGTCTAGCAAACGTCTATAGGTTAAATTGAATTAATGTAATTTAGTGATGTTATACATTATACAGAGTAGTCTATTAGCATGTTTGTTGGCAGACCCCTCCCCCCAATAAACATTTAAATAATACAGAAGAGTATATTTTTGTTCCCCGTCCCCCTGGTTTTAAATTTGGTAGGAAAAAATAGACTAATTCCAATTACCATATCCTTGGACTGGCCTTCTGAATAGAGACGTTAATAATCTGTCCCTCTCACAACCTTCTCACCAGTACTTCCAATGAACCTGCACACTGCCGCTGACATGGTAATTGCTAAACATTGGAAATCTGTTGCCCCAACTATTTCTTACATTCTGAATAAAACATGGTTTACGTTTTCTTTTTTAAACTAGGAACATATTTCTGCCACTTCCAATCGTACTTATCCAAAATGTTAAGCTTAGTGGTCTCCCTGGCTAGATTAACAAATAGCTCCAGATTATATTGGGTGTTTTCTTGGACTTCTATTATACCAAGATTACTGAACAGTGGCCGGGTGCACTGCCGCACTGTCCCGGGACCCACGGTCCCAGGATGGCTGGTAGGAGGCGATCGATGGGCTGTGCTGCTCATCTCCTGCCCTTCACGTAGCAGTCTTACAGGAAGTGGTCACTAAGTGAGCAGCTTCTGTCTGATCAGTGGCACAGCGGCGGTGAGCAAGGAGGGGAGGGGAGTGGATAGACTGGGACACATGGACGGGCTTGGGGGATAGAATGGAACACATGGAGGGGCTGGGGGATAGAATGTGACACACAGGATGGCTTGCTTAGGGGGGAGGGATGAGACAAATTAAGAGGCTTTGGCAGGGGTCAAGTCCTGGGGAAAAAAGTGTGGGAACTCCCCCTCCCCCCCCCCCCCAAAAAAAAAAAACCCAAAACACTTGTATGCATATATAAACGCGTGCATGACTATACCTGAGCACCCCCCTAACCTAAATTTACCACCCCTTCCTGGCAAGGGCGCACCGCTTCCTGGTTAAGAACCCACCCCTTCCTCTTAAGACTCCACCTTTTCCTACTCCTTTTAAAGAAATACTATAGTGCCAGGAAAACAAAGCTGTTTTCCTGGCACTATAATTCCCTATAGTGCCCCCATCCCCCACTCAACACTGAAGGGGTTAAAATCCTATGGGTAATTAGCAGATGCTGGATGTCCTCATGCACAGGGTGGGGACGTCCAGCATCAGTTAGGCGACTTTTGGTCACCTAACCACCCGAAAGTCCCTCTAGTGGCTGTCTGGTAGACAGCCAGTAGAGGTGGAGTTACCCCTCAAGGTAATTATTGCAGTTTCTGAGAAACCGCAATAATTACACTTGCAGGTTTAAGGGGACTGGGACACTGCACCCAGACCACTTTAATGAGCTGAAGTTGTCTGGGTGCCTATAGTGTCCCTTTAAGCACACTCTCTGACAGACACCCACACTGGCAGATACACACTGACAGTAACAGACACACTCAATGACAAACACACAGACGTCACTGATTTGACACGCACACATTCACTGACACACACTCATTCATTGACAGAGAGACACACACAAACACACTGACAGACACACACTAATAGTCACACACACACTAAATGACAGACTCTCACTGATTTGACAGACACTTACAAACATACACTAAGAGAAGCACATACACGCAAACATACACTCATACGCACACACACGTGCATACACTAACAGAAGCACATACACGCAAACATACACATGCATACACTAACAGAAGCACATACACTCATACACACACGTACATACGCTAACAGACGTAAGTACACTCATACACACACACTGACACAAACATACACTAACAGACATAAACTAACCGAAATACACACACATACATAGACTAACAGACATACACACACACATACACTAACAGACACACATACATACTAACAGACATACACACATACATACTAACAGACATACACACACACATACTAACAGACATACACACACACATACTAACAGACATACACACACATACACTAACAGACATACACACACATACATACTAACAGACATACACACATACATACTAACAGACATACACACACACATACTAACAGACATACACACACACACACTAACAGACATAAACACACACACTAACAGACATAAACACATACACTAACAGACACACACAGACATACATACACTAACAGACATAAACACATACACTAACAGACACACACAGACATACACTAACAGACATACACACACATACACTAACAGACATACACACACATACACTAACAGACATAAACACATACACTAACAGACACACACACATACACTAACAGACACACACACATACACTAACAGACACACACACATACACTAACAGACATACACACATACACTAACAGACACACAGACATACACACAGACACACACACACACACACTAACAGACACACAGACATACACACACATACACTAACACACACACATACACTAACAGACACACACAGACATACACACACAGACATACATATATACAAATAATTAATATTATTAATATTGCCCACCCTCCCTACCTTTTAGGAAACCTGTCAAGGGGGCCACCTGATTGCCCCTCTCTCCCCCCCGGCGGGCGGCTCTCTCCCGGTCACACACGGCGAGGGAACTGTGTCCTCTCTGCTCCCTCTAGCCGCGTGGGTTGTCTGCTGATGCAGGGAGCCGGAATATGACGTCATATTCCGGCTCCCTGCATCAGAAAACGGCACGCGGCGAGAGGGAGCAGAGAGGACACAGCTCCCTCGCCGTGTGTGACCGGGAGAGAGCCGCCCGCCGGGGGGGAGAGGGGCAATCAGATGTGCCTGCAGGGGGAACGGCGTTCCTGCTGTGAAAAAAGTGCAGGAACGCCGTTCCCACGCGTTCCTGCAGGACTCGAGCCCTGGGCTTTGGGGGGGGATGAGAGACCTGAGGGGAGGGAATGAGACACATGGAGGGACTGGGGAGAGGGGAATGAGACACATGGAGGGGGGGCTCCAGGTCAATTTTCCCACCGGGGCCCGGTGATTGTTTTACCCCTGTTATGTACTTTATTCTTCTGTCCACATTTTGTTTTCTCTTGCAGAGTTGGTAATCATCATATGTATGACATTGTCATGCTTCATGTTATTATTGACTTTTACCTTATTTTTGACAATATTTAACCGCTTAAAGGACCACTCTAGTGGCAGGAAAACATACTCGATTTCCTGGCACTAGAGTGCCCTGAGGGTGCCCCCACCCTCAGGGTCCCCCTCCCGCCCGGCTCTGGAAAGGGGAAAAGGGTTAAAACTTACCTTTTTCCAGCGCTGGGCGGGGAGCTCTCTCCGCCTCCTCTCCGCCCCGTCGGCTGAATGCGCACGCGCAGCAAGAGCTGCGCGCGCATTCAGCCGGTCGCATAGGAAAGCATTTACAATGCTTTCCTATGGCCGCTTGCGTGCTCTCACTGTGATTTTCACAGTGAGAATCACGCAAGCGCCTCTAGCGGCTGTCAATGAGACAGCCACTAGAGGATTAGGGGGAAGGCTTAACCAATTGATAAACATAGCAGTTTCTCTGAAACTGCTATGTTTATAAAAAATTGGGTTAACCCTAGCTGGACCTGGCACCCAGACCACTTCATTAAGCTGAAGTGGTCTGGGTGCCTAGAGTGGTCCTTTAAGGAGCAAGGCTCTTTTGAGATTGTGTGACCAATGCATTTTTGGAACTTTTGCTATATGTACATAGAAACATAGAATGTGACAGCAGATAAGAACCATTCGGCCCATCTAGTCTGCCCAGTTTTCTAAATACTTTCATTAGTCCCTGGCCTTATCTTATAGTTAGGATAGCCTTATGCCTATCCCACGCATGCTTAAACTCCTTTACTGTGTTAACCTCTACCACTTCAGCTGGAAGGCTATTCCATGCATCCACTACCCTCTCAGTAAAGTAATACTTCCTGATATTATTTTTAAACCTTTGCCCCTCTAATTTAAGACTATGTCCTCTTGTTGTGGTAGTTTTTCTTCTTTTAAATATAGTCTCCTCCTTTACTGTGTTGATTCCCTTTATGTATTTAAATGTTTCTATCATATCCCCCCTGTCTCGTCTTTCCTCCAAGCTATACATGTTAAGATCCTTTAACCTTTCCTGGTAAGTTTTATCCTGCAATCCATGAACCAGTTTAGTAGCCCTTCTTTGAACTCTCTCTCTAAGGTATCAATATCCTTCTGAAGATAGGGTCTCCAGTACTGTGTACAGTACTCCAAGTGAGGTCTCACCAGTGTTCTGTACAATGGCATGAGCACTTCCCTCTTTCTACTGCTAATACCTCTCTCCCTATACAACCAAGCATTCTGCTAGCATTTCCTGCTGCTCTATTACATTGTCTGCCTACCTTTAAGTCATCAGAAATAATCACCCCTAAATCCCTTTCCTCAGATGTTGAGGTTAGGACTCTATCAAATATTCTGTACTCTGCCCTTGGGTTTTTACGTCCAAGATGCATGATCTTGCACTTATCCACATTAAATGTCAGTTGCCACAACTCTGACCATTTTTCTAGTTTACCTAAATCATTTTCCATTTGGCTTATCCCTCCTGGAACATCAACCCTGTTACATATCTTAGTATCATCCGCAAAAAGACACACCTTACCATCAAGACCTTCTGCAATATCACTAATAAAAATATTAAAGAGAATGGGTCCAAGTACAGATCCCTGAGGTACCCCACTGGTGACAAGCCCAAGCTTCGAATATACTCCATTGACTACAACCCTCTGTTGCCTGTCACTCAGCCACTGCCTTACCCATTCAACAATATTGGAATCCAAACTCAAAGATTGTAGTTTATTGATAAGCCTTCTATGTGCAACAGTGTCAAAAGCCTTACTGAAATCTAGGTAAGCAATGTCTACTGCACCACCCTGATCTATAATTTTAGTTACCCAATCAAAAAAATCAATAAGATTAGTTTGGCATGATCTCCCTGAAGTAAACCCATGTTGTCTCTGGTCTTGAAATCCATGTGTTTTTAGATGTTCAACAATCCTATCCTTTAACATGGTTTCCATCACTTTCCCCACTACTGAAGTAAGGCTTACTGGCCTATAGTTGCCCGACTCCTCCCTATTACCTTTCTTGTGAATGGGCACAACATTCGCTAACTTCCAATCTTCTGGGACTACTCCTGTTATCAATGATTGGTTAAATAAATCTGTTAATGGTTTTGCTAGTACACCACTAAGCTCTTTTAATAGCTTTGGGTGTATTCCATCAGGTCCCATTGACTTATTTGTCTTTACTTTTGACAGTTGAAATAGAACCTCTTCCTCTGTAAACTCACGTGTAATAAATGACTCATTTATCCTTTTTCTTAACTGAGGTCCCTTTCCTTCATTTTCATCTGTAAATACCGAACAAAAATATTCATTGAGGCAGTCAGCTAGACCTTTATCCTCATCTACATACCTTCCTTCTTTTGTTTTTAATCTAACTAATCCTTGTTTTACTTTTCTTTTCTCATTTATGTATGTAAAGTTTTGTCCCCCTTTTTTACTGACTGTGCTATTTTCTCTTCTGTGTGGGATTTGGAAGCTCTTATAACTTGCTTAGCCTCTTTCTGCCTAATCTTATAGGTCATTCTGTCTTCCTCACTCTGGTTTTTTTTATAATTACTAAATGCTAACTTTTTGTTTTTTACTATTTTGGCCACATCTGCGGAGTACCACAGTGGTTTCTTGAATTTTTTGCTTTTACTGACAAGCCTAATGCAATTTTCTGTTGCCTTCAGTAGTGCAACTTTTAAATCCCATTTCTTTTGGACTCCATATAAATTGCTCCAGTCTGATAATGACTCCTTTACACATATTCTAATTTTAGAAAAGTCTGTTTTTCTAAAGTCTAAAACTTTTGTTTTTGTGTGGTGTGACTCAGTCACTGTTCTTATATTAAACCACACTGACTGATGATCACTGGATCCTAAACTTTCACCTACAGTAATATCTGATACCAAATCTCCATTTGTTAACACTAAATCTAGTATGGCCTCTTTACGAGTTGGCTCCTCAACTACTTGTTTTAGAGACAATCCCAGTAGGGAGTTTAGAATATGTGTGCTCCTGGCACAAGTAGCTATTTTTTGTTTTCCAATTCACATCAGGAAGATTAAAGTCACCCATGATGATAACTTCCCCCTTCATTGTCATTTTAGCTATTTATTCAACTAGTAGATTATCTAACTCTTCAATTTGTCCTGGGGGCCTATAAATCACACCTACACGAGTTACTGTGTGATTACCAAATTCTAACGTAACCCAAACGGACTCTATGTTCGCCTCACTAACCTTTTATTAGGCTAGATTTTATGCTATCCTTTACATACAGGGCCACCCCTCCCCTTTCTTGCCTTCCCTGTCTTTTCTATATAAAGAGTACCCTGGTATTGCTATGTCCCAGTCATTTTTCTCATTATACCATGTCTCAGTAACAGCGACTAAATCTACACTATCAGTTGCCATTATTGCCACAAGTTCATGGATCTTATTCCCTAAACTGCGAGCATTTGTAGACATGACTCTAAGCTTATAATTTTTTAACACACTTGCTACAGGCACCTTCTGTCCTTGTTTTGGGGGACAATTGGATTGATGTTTTATCACCCTTTTGCCCCCCCCTCCTAGTTTAAAAACATCCTAGCAAAACCTCTGAACTGCTCACTGAGAACATTTGTTCCCTTTTGAGAAAGATGCAAACCATCTTTTTTGTACAGTTTATTTCCATTCCAAACAGAGCTACCATGAGCAATAAAGCCAAATCCTTGCTCCCGACACCATTCACCAAGCCACAAGTTAAAGTCCCTAATACGCATCCGCCTGTCGTTCTGAGTGTTATGCACAGGCAGAACTTCAGAGAATGACAGTGTGGAAGCAACCTGCCGTATATCATTGGCAAAAACCCTAAAAACTTCCTTAACCTCTGAAACCTCATTGCAAGCCAAGTCATGTGTCCCTAAATGGACAAGTACATCCAATTCCCCTTCCTGCTTTGCTTGCTTAACAATATTACAGATACGTCTCCTGTCTCTGTGAGCAGTAGCTCCGGGAAGACACCTCACAAGACCACCATTGTCCATCTCCACACCTCTTATGATGGAATCCCCCAACAACAACTGCTTTCTATTAGGCCTCACCATAGTCTTCAAGCCTCTCTGCACAACACCACTAGCCACAGTGCTTCTCTGCACAACACCACTAGCCTCAGTGCCTCTCTGCACAACACCACTAGCCTCAGTGCCTCTCTGCACAACACCACTAGCCTCAGTGCCTCTCTGCACAACACCACTAGCCTCAGTGCCTCTCTGCACAACACCACTAGCCTCAGTGCCTCTCTGCACAACACCACTAGCCTCAGTGCCTCTCTGCACAACACCACTAGCCTCAGTGCCTCTCTGCACAACACCACTAGCCTCAGTGCCTCTCTGCACAACACCACTAGCCTCAGTGCCTATCTCCAGGACACCACTACACTCTGAAAGTGCAGAAAATGAATTATGTAGAACAACAGACTGTGCAATATGCCTTTTATCCACAACTCCAAGTCTACCAGATCCTACAGTAATCCATCTGCCATTCCTAGTATGTCTCTGCGGCAATGGCTTTGCAGCAGTTCCAGCCTGAATTTGTTTACCAGATAATTTACAAATCTCAGACTTCAAAAATACAATCTCCTGCCGCAAGATAGAGAACTGTCTACAGATTAGACAACAACCAAACCTCCAAAAAGTGTAACGTGAAACAAATGCAAAGCAACTATTACACTGAACTAAGTCTGCCATTCCAATGAGGCGAATAATTTAAATCAAACAAATTTTACCTTTTTTTTTTATTTATCCTCCTGAATACCTCAGATTACCTCCAGAATATCTCCAACCACACACACACTTAGAAGCAACACTTAGATGAAGCAACCAAGCTCTATTAGCCAAGCCAATGACATTCTACCACAATTTCCTTCTTTGTTTAAGTGCTCCAATATATATATTATATAAAAAAATTTAAAGGAGAATTAAGGCCTTTGTTTGATACCCTATATGAAATAGGGATAAAATATTAAGTGGAATTTTTTTTTTTTTTTTTTTTTTTAAATGTCTTCATGCTACATTTAATAATTTCTATGCACCAAGTACAAATAAAGAAAGCTAACTCAAAACTGATTCACTAATTTGTCCTGATTTGATAAAATGCCCAATAGGGTTAGGATTAGAAGTTCTAAAACAAATAGTGCAAGGAGTAAATTACGGTGTAACTTTGCCATATTTAGCATGCTGAGATTACAATTTTAACCCCTTAAGGACTGAGCCAAATGTACACGTTGTAAACAAAACCTGGCATTTGCGCTATATGTCTGTCCAACCGTAATTCACCTCTTTCATATTAAATGCACCCCCCTTATTATATATCATTTTATTCAGGGGAAACAGGGCTTTCATTTAATATCAAATATTTAGCTATGAAACATAATTTAATATGAAAAAAATGGCAGAAAATAAGAAATGTCTTATTTTTTTAGTTCTACATGACATTTTAACGGTCAATGTCATAATACTGTTTGCTTTTACTGCAATAAAATACACATATTTGTATTCAGCAAAGTCTCACGTGTAAAACAGTACCCCCTATGTACAGGTTTTATGGTGTTTTGGGAAGTTACAGGGTCAAATATAGCACGTCACATTTGAAATTGAAATTCGCCAGATTGGTTACGTTGCCTTTGGGACTGTATAGTAGCCCAGGAATAAAATTTACACCCATAATGGCATACCATTTGCAATAGTCGACAACCCAAGGTATTGCAAATGGGGTATGTCCAGTCTTTTTTAGTAGCCATTTGGTTACAAACACTGGCCAAAGTTAGCGTTAGTATTTGTTTGTGTGTGAAAAATTCAAAAAATGCCAATTTTGGCCAGTGTTTGTGACTAAGTGGCTACTAAAAAAGACTGGACATACCCCATTTGCAATACCTTGGGTTGTCTACTATTGCAAATGGTATGCCATCATAGTTGTAATTTTCATTCTTGGGCTACCATAGGGTCTCAAAGGCAACGTAACCAATCTGGCAAATTTAAATGTGAAAAAAATGAAACACAAGCCTTATATTTGACGCTGTCACTTTTGAAAACACCATAAGACCTGTACATGAGGGGTACTGTTGTACTCGGGAGACTTCGCTGAACACAAATATTTGTGTTTCAAAACAGTAAAAATTATTGCAGCAATAATATCGTCCGTGTAAGTGCTGTTTGTGCGTGAAAAATGCAAACCACTTCACTTTTACTGGCGATATCATCGTTGTAATACATTTTTACTGTTTTGAAACACTAATATTTGTGTTCAGCGAAGTCTCCCGAGTAGAACAGTACCCCCCATGTACAGGTTTTATGGTGTCTTGGAAAGTTATAAGGTTAAATATAGTGCTAGCAAATTAAATTCCCTTTACTTTCGGCATGGGTTGTCAGGCAGGTCCCACTAATTGTAATTAATTAAGATACCTAATTATGTAAAAATATTACATAAATATATATGTAGAATTAATATATGTGTATATATATATATATGTGTGTGTGTGTATGTATTTATGTGTATATATATATATATGTGTGTGTGTGTGTGTGTGTGTATATATATATATATATATAATTTTTTTTTTTTTTTTAATTCTTTATTTTTGTTTGTGCATGAAATTACAGTCTGGCTTGCTGCGCCACAATAGCTACAGCAAACCGTTCATTAACATAGGATGACATGGCATAAGAAATACAGTGCACTTTTGAAAGTGGTATAAAAATTAACAAGATTAACATTGCAGACATGTAAAGTAAACAGATTATAATGTTAGATTCTAGCTTTTCTATTCTCGCTGTGACAATAGTGTATTCTTGGGGGTGTTATATTTATAAGACCTATTAGGTTAACAAGGATTATCTATTCGACATGGCTAGGTATACTTTTGTATTGGAATGAATGCTTTTGCTTCAACTAAAGTCAGTAATACGTATGATCTGGCACCTCGTTTAAGTATCGAGAGTCACTCAAAGATATTGAACCTGCGTGCAGAGCATATCACAAAGACGGTGGCACAATCCCTCCGAATGACCCGCAGTGGTAACTGGTTTTTACACAGTTTCCTAGTTGTGTCAAACACTTAAGTGGGTAAAACAGTTATGTTTTCAAGTCAAGTCATAAGTAGCATTCATCATTAAGAGCCAAAGGGAATACGGAAAATTAAAACTTGAAAAAGGGTTCTCTCAAGAGACATTGGAAGACCATAATGCACTAGAACACTAAAGTATTCTTATAACATGTTAGAAGTTGCAGTGACCTCCATGCCTTAGCATGAATTGCCAATCTACCAAGCTGTCAGAACTGCGCCAAGATTATGAAATTTCAGTGAACAGTACAAATTGTAAAATGGCCACTCAGGTCCTGCCAGATTTACTATATGATGAAGTGCATCACTTTTCACATGTTATGAACCTAGTTCCATCAATGGCATTTTACAATGCAATTGGAACAGTTGGTTTGTGTGATGAGGTATGTAATGCATTTGCCATCGCACCCTTTGAGTTACTTCCTACAAAATAAGCATAAGCACAGATAGAAAGAAACCTTTCACTTTATAAAACAGTATGTCTAATACTAGTCAAGTGAATATATAACACATACATTCTCTAAAACTAATAGATGCCCAGTTATTTCTCTTTGCTAGGTTAGCAGGTAACAGGAAAGTAAAATCTACACAGAAACTACTGTCCATCAAGATGTTTGTTCAACCAGGGAACCACAAAATCAGTGAATTGCTCCCCATTCCTTATCGAAAAATAGAAAAACATTTTACACTGTAAAAGGTGACTTGTGTAATAAAAATAAAAATATATAAGATAAAATAAAAAATACAAGAGTATAGCAATGTGGACGGTTCACAGCTTTAGGGAGAGTCTTGGTGTAGCCGTGGTGTGTGATTCAGGTTAAGACCTGGGCAGGGGGCAGTGTGGGTGTTTTTGGGTCCTCTGGGGTAGTAAAAGTCTCCTTACCGCCTGCTTACATTGCCCTGATCTATGGTGGGTGCAGAACTCTTATCTTATGCTGCGTGTGGTCGGCTTCAGTGGTCTGTTTTCGTGCCCGGCTGGGTCCCTCGGGCGTGAGGTTTGTGTTTTCCCTCCCTGTAGAGGAGGTTTGTATCGGCAGATGTAGCGCCCTTAGGAATTCCGCCGGGTCCTCCTGTGCCGATAAAGTGAGCACCGATTCTCCCTGTTGCACTATGAGGGTGCCCGATGCGCCCCATCTGTATCTTATCCCCTTGTCGCGGAGTTCCCTTGTCACGGGCATGAACCTCCGTCTCTCCAGGAGCACCGTGAAAGGTAGGTCATCATAGATCCGGACGTGGTTGCCTTTCACCATAGTGGTAGGGTTGTTTCTGGAGCGGGCCAGGATCGCACTTTTCGTGGGTATATCCCGCGTTACTGCTATGACGTCCCTTGAGGCGTCTGCCGGTGCCGTCGGGGCCTTTCTAATTCGGAATGCCGCCGTAACGGGTGAGGCTCCTGCTGTGGGTCGCACTCCCAGTGTTTCTGCGACTATGTTGGCAAAGCCTAGTATGGCCTCTATACCCACACTTTCCGGGACACCGCGAATCCTAATGTTTTTCTTACGATGCCTCACTTCCAGCGAGGTGACCGTATGTGTGAGTCTGGTAAGTTGCTGGGACAAGGCCTCTATTTGGGCCTTCGCTTCTGTCAGCTCCTGATCCCTCTTCCCCTCCCTTGTTTCCACCGCACTGATCCGCGCGGTTATGCCATCAACTTCAGACCGCACTCCCGCCAGGTCGGCCTTCCAGACCCCCCGCAGGTCAACCAGCAGTCTTTTAATGTCCCCTTTAGTGGAGGGTGAGGTGTCGGAGTCTGAGTCTTCACTCGCGTACACCCAGTTTGGGGTCCCCGAGGGCCTGTTGTCATCTTCCTCCGGGGATTCGTCTTCTAGCTAGAGTCTCAGCCCGCTCGGGCGCCATCTTGGGCTGCGCCTGTTGTTGCGGCCTGTAGAAGGACGTGCGGATGTCGGGCTGTTTAGAGCTACCCGAGTGGGTCAGCTTGCGGTTTCTTCGTCCCATTTCTCTCTGTGGGGGTTCTGCTGTGCACAGGTATTCGTTTTGGGTTTTTTATGATCAATCTTCGTGGCTAAATAGTGTTTTTATCGATGGGGCCTGCAGGAGCCCAACATCAGCACGTCTGGTTGCTTGCTCGGCTAGCCACGCCCCCCATATATAATTTTTTAAAAAAATATTTTTATTTATATATAGGTATATATATAGTGATATATACGTATATAAATATATTATTTCGTTCTACGTGTATTTTGATATAAATATATATATATATATATATATTAATATCACAATACAGTTAGAACGAAATAACACATCTATATATTTTTTTATTATTTAATTTAATTTTTTACGTATTTACATTTTTTTTATATTATATGTAAATATATATATATATTTTTGTAGAAAGTACATCCCCAGATCATTACTGTAAAAATGCAAAGTAAATGTTAAACATAAGGCAGTCGATTTGCGGGTATAGTTGGATGAAAAGTTGTCCAGTAGTGATGTCGCGAACATAAAAATTTCAGTTCGCAAACGGCGAACGCGAACTTCCGCAAATGGTCGCGAACGGGCGAACCGCCATAGACCTCAATGGGCAGGCAAATTTTAAAACCCACAGGGACTCTTTCTGGCCACAATAGTGATGGAAAAGTTGTTTCAAGGGGACTAACACCTGGACTGTGGCATGCCGGAGGGGGATCCATGGCAAAACTGCCATGGAAAATTACATAGTTGATGCAGAGTCTGGTTTTAATCCATAAAGGGCATAAATCACCTAACATTCCTAAATTGTTTGGAATAACGTGCTTTAAAACATCAGGTATGATGTTGTATCGATCAGGTAGTGTAAGGGTTACGCCCGCTTCACAGTGACAGACCAAACTCCCAGTTTAACGCACCGCAAACAGTCCATTTGCACAACCGCAAACTCCCCATTTGCACAAGGTTGGATACCAAGCTAGCCATGTCCCGTTCCTTGTCCTCACTGATGTCATTGAAGGTCTCTTCCTCCACCCAGCCACGTACAACACCAAGGCTCTCCGAAAGGTGACAACAAGCCCCCTGGGACGCCTGCTGTGTTTGGTCTTCCACCTCCTCAAAGCCACATTCCTCCTCTGACTCCTCTTCTTCAGACTCCTCTCTCTGCGTTGCCTCTCTCTGCGTTATTATAAGGTGTGTTAAGTAGTACTATTCCTATCAGTTTAATCCCTGTTACGTCCCCTATCAGGGGACGTGTATATAAGGCATCGATTTTAGGAAGCGGGAGATGGAAAAAGATGCTTGGTCGGTCCTCCTACTTCAAATTTGGGGCACTTCGCGTGCAATCTAATGTGCCACCAGATAGGAGTGGTGTGTTAAGTAGTCCCCCTCATCAGGCCTTTTTTAGTCAAATGTATCGCCCACTGTCAGCTCCTTCAGGATCCATCCCTCATTCATCTTAATAAAGGTGAGGAAATCTAGAATTTTTTGAACTAGGCGACTTCTCTTCTCAGTGACAATAGCTCCTGCTGCACTGAAGGTCCTTTCTGACAGGACACTTGAAGCGGGGCAGGCCATAAGTTCTATCGCAAATTGGGATAGCTTAGGCCACAGGTCAAGCCTGCACACCCAGTAGTCAAGGGGTTCATCGCTCCTCAGAGTGTCGATATCTGCAGTTAAGGCAAGGTAGTCTGCTACCTGTCGGTCGAGTCGTTCTCTGAGGGTGGACCCTGAAGGGCTGTGGCGATGCGTAGGACTTAAAAGGCTCTGCATGTCCTCCATCAACAACACGTCTGTAAAGCGTCCTTTCCTTGCCGGCGTGGTCGTGGGAGGAGGAGGATTACTTTCACCTCTTCCCCTGTTAGATTCCCATTGTGCTGTGACATCACCCTTATACGTTGTGTAAAGCATACTTTTTAATTGATTTAGGAACTGCTGCATCCTTTCCGACTTGCCGTAATTCGGTAACATTTCTGGCACATTCTGCTTATACCAGAGGTCTAGTAACGTGGACACCCAGTACAGGTCGTTCTCCTTCAGCCTTTTTATACGAGGGTCCCTCAACAGGCACAACAGCATGAAAGACCCCATTTGCACAAGGTTGGATGCCGAGCTACTCATGTCCTGTTCCTCATCCTCAGTGATCTCTCTGAAGGTATGTTCTTCCCCCCCAGCCACGTACAACACCACGGGTACCAGATAGGTGACAATGAACACCCTGGGATGCCTGTTGTGGTTGGTGTTCCTCCTCCTCCTCAATGCCACATTCCTCCTCTTCCTCACAATCCTCTTCCAGCGTTGCCGCAGGTCCAGCAAGTGATGCTGATAAGGCTGTTTCTGGTGGTGATGGTGACCACAACTCTTCCTCTTCCTCTTCATGCTCATCTACGGCCTGATCCAGCACTCTTCGCAGGGCATGCTCCAGGAAGAAAACAAATGGTATGATGTCGCTGATGGTGCCTTCGGTGCGACTGACTAGGTTTGTCACCTCCTCAAAAGGACGCATGAGCCTACCGGCATTGCGCATGAGCGTCCAGTAACGTGGCAAAAAAAATCCCAGCTCCGCAGAGGCTGTCCTAGCACCCCGGTCATACAAATACTCGTTAACGGCTTTTTCTTGTTGAAGCAGGCAGTCGAACATTAGGAGTGTTGAATTCCAACGTGTCAGGCTGTCGCAAATCAAGCGCCTCACTGGCATGTTGTTTCGCCGCTGGATATCGGAAAAGTGCGCCATGGCCGTGTAGGAACGCCTGAAATGGCCACACACCTTCCTGGCCTGCTTAAGGATGTCCTGTAAGCCTGGGTACTTATGCACAAAGCGTTGTACGATAAGATTACACACATGTGCCATGCACGGCAACTTGTCAACTTGCCCAAATGCAATGCTGCCAACAAATTTCTTCCGTTGTCACAAACCACTTTGCCGATCTCCAGTTGGTGCGGAGTCAGCCACTGATCCACCTGTGCGTTCAGGGCGGACAGGAGTGCTGGTCCGGTGTGACTCTCTGCTTTCAGGCAAGTCAACCCCAAGACGGCGTGACACTGCTGTATCCGGGATGTGGAACAGTACCTGGGGAGCTTGGGGGGTGCCGTTGATGTGGAGCAAGACGCAGCAGCAGAAGAGGACTCAGCCGAGGAGGTTATGGAAGAGGATGGAGTAGGAGGAGTAGAGGAGGTGGCAGCAGGCCTGCCTGCAAGTCATGGCGGTGTCACCAACTGCTTGTCAGCCGTTAGCAGGTTTACCCAATGCGCAGTGTAGGTGATATACCTGCCCTGGCCATGCTTTACAGACCAGGTATCAGTGGTCAGATGGACACTGTGTGCCAGACATGCCATTACTTCCTTTTGCACAATCGAGTACAGGTTGGGGATTGCATTTTGTGCAAAGAAATTTCGTCCGGGTACCTTCCACTGCGGTGTCCCAATAGCTACAAATTTTTTGAACGTCTCAGACTCCACCAGCTTGTATGGTAAAAGCTGGCGGGCTAAGAGTTCAGTCAAGCCAGCTGTCAGACGCCAGGCAAGGGGGTGACTTTGTGACATTGGCTTCTTACGCTCAAACATGTCCTTGACAGACACCTGACTGTGGGCAGATGAGCAGGAACTGCTCAAGGCGAGAGACGGAGGGGCGGATTGTTGAGAGAGGGCAAGGAGGACAGCAGTGGTTAACGTGGCTGAAGATGCTGGACCAGGAGGAGGATGGCGGCTTTGAGTTTGTGTGCTGCTTGTACTCATGTGTTGATCCCATAGGCGTTTGTGATGTGCGATCATGTGCCTTTGCAAAGCAGTTGTACCTAGGTGGGTGTTGGACTTCTCACGACTCAGTTTCTTTTGGCACAGGTTGCAAATGGCATCGCTGTTGTCAGAGGCAGACACACAAAAGAAATGCCACACTGCTGAGCTCTGCAATGACGGCATTCTGGTGGTGGCAACAGCATGCGTTGATTGACGTGCTGTCTGGCTAACCCCGGGTGCCGATGCATGCTGTCTGACTGTGCCACTAGCTCCTTGCGACGACCTCCCCCTGCTTCCAACTCGTCTCCTCCTCCTCCTCTCTGTCTCCCAATCTGAACTTTCCCCCTTTTTCTCTTCTAGCGGGCACCCACGTGACATCCACGGACGCATCGTCATCATCAACCGCTTCACTTGTATCTGACAACTCGGCAAAAGAAGCAGCAGTGGGTACAACATCATCATCATCACACCGTACGTGTGTAATGCTGCCTGACTGAGACATATCCCTGTTATCTACATCCTCTGGCAATAATGGTTGCGCATCACTCATTTCTTCCAACTGATGTGTAAATAACTCCTCTGACATACCAAGTGAAGCGGCTGTGGTGCTAGTGTTGGTGGTGGCGGCAGGCAGGCGAGTGGTAACTTGAGAGGTGCCCGAAGCTAAGCGGAAACCTAATGTCCTCCCCCCTGGCCCCCACCCCTGAGTGGTGGGTGGGGGCCCTAAATACAAATTGGGGGGGGACCTAATGTCCTCCCCCCTGGCCCCCACCCCTGAGCGGTGGGTGGGGGCTCTAAATACAAATTGGGGGGGACCTAATGTCCTCCCCCCTGGCCCCCACCCCTGAGCGGTGGGTGGGGGCTCTAAATACAAATTGGGGGGGACCTAATGTCCTCCCCCCTGGCCCCCACCCCTGAGCAGTGGGTGGGGGCCCTAAACACAAATTGGGGGGGGGGACCTAATGTCCTCCCCCCTGGTCCTCACCCCTGAGCGGTGGGTGGGGGCCCTAAACACATATTTAACCCCCCTCCCCCCAGGTGACTAGGGGCCCCCACCCCTGAGCGGTGGGTGGGGGCCCTAAATACATATTTACCCCCCCTCCCCCCAGGTGACTAGGGGTCCCCAAACCCCTAGTCACCCCCTCCCCCCAAAAAATAAACTCCTACCTACCCCCCTCACCCTAAAAATAATGAGGGGGGACCATTTAAATAAGTACCTATAAAAATACACTTACCATTCGATGTTTTCTTTCTTCTAAAATCTTCTTTTTTCAGCCCCAAAAAAGGCCAAATAAAAATCCATAAGTCTGGTTTTAATCCATAAAGGGCATAAATCACCTAACATTCCTAAATTGTTTGGAATAACGTGCTTTAAAACTACTCCCCCCTGGCCCCCACCCCTGAGCGGTGGGTGGGGGCCCTAAACAAGAATAGGGGGGGGGGACCTAATGTCCTCCCCGCTGGCCCCCACCCCTGAGTGGTGGGTGGGGGCCCTAAACACAAATTGGGGGGGGCCTAATGTCCTCCCCCCTGGTCCTCACCCCTGAACGGTGGGTGGGGGCACAAAACAAAAGTAAGGGGGGAGGACCTAATGTCCTCCCCTCTGGCCCCCACCCCTGAGCGGTGGGTGGGGGCCCTAAACAAAAATAAGGGGGGGACCTAATGTCCTCCCCCTGGCCCCCACCCCTGAGCGGCGGGTGGGGGCCCTAAATACATATTTAACCCTCTCCCTCAGGTGACTAGGGGTCCCCAAACCCCTAGTCACCCCCTCCCCCCCAAAAATAAACTCCTACCTACCCCCCTCACCCTAAAAATAATGAGGGGGGACCATTTAAATAAGTACCTTTAAAAATAAAAAATTCACTTACCATTCGATGTTTTCTTTCTTCTAAAATCTTCTTTTTTCAGCCCCAAAAAAGGGCAAATAAAAATCCATAATAACCGACGCAATACATTTTTTTAAAAAAAAAACGAGCGCAAAAAATAATAATCCATCTTCACCCAGTGAGGGCTCCGCGCAGACTGAGCTTTGCAGGGCGGGAAGGCTTATAAAGCCTTGCCCCGCCCTGCAATTAGGCTCAGAGCACTCTGATTGGTGGGTTTAAGCCATGCAATCAGAATGCTCTGACAGGTAAATGAAGAGACTGACAGGTAAGTCTCTACATTTCCCTATCACAGCACTCTGGTTGGTTTGAAATCCACCAATCAGAGTGCTCTGTGTCATTTTACACAGCGTGGGAAAGTTCTGTGGAATTTTCCCACGCTGTGTAATTTGACTCATAACAAAGTGATTGGTGTATTAAGTAACCAATCAGAGAGTTATGAGTCAAATTACACAGCGTGGGAAAATTCCAAATAACTTTCCCACGCTGTGTAAAATAACACAGAGCACTCTGGTGGATTTCAAACCAACCAATCAGAGTGCTGTGACAGGTAAATGTAGAGACTTACCTGTCAGTCTCTTCATTTACCTGGCAGAGCATTCTGATTGTATGGCTTAACCCCACCAATCAGAGTGCTATGAGCCTAATTGCAGGGCGGGGCAAGGCTTTTTTTTTTTATTGCGTCGGTTATTATGGATTTTTATTTGGCCTTTTTTGGGGCTGGAAAAAAAAGATTTTAGAAGAAAGAAAACATTGAATGGTAAGTGTATTTCTATTTTTAAAGGTACTTAGTTAAATGATTCCCCCTCATTATTTTTAGAGTGAGGGGGGTAGGTAGGAGTTTATTTTTTGGGGGAGGGGGTGACTAGGGGTTTGGGGACCCCTAGTCACCTGGGGGGTTACATTTTCATTTAGGGCCCCCACCCACCACTCAGGGGTGGGGACCAGGGGGGAGGACATTAGGTCCCCCCCTTATTCTTGTTTAGGGCCCCCACCCACCGCTCAGGGGTGGGGGCCAGGGGGGAGGACATTAGATCCCCCCCCATTTGTATTTAGGGCCCCCACCCGCCGCTCAGGGGGGAAGGACAATAGGTCCCCCCCCTTATTTTTGTTTAGTGCCCCCACCCACCACTCAGGGGTGGGGGCCAGGGGGAGGACATTAGGTCCCCCCTTATTCTTGTTTAGGGCCCCCACCCACCACTCAGGGGTGGGGGCCAGGGGGGAGGACATTAGGTCCCCCCTTATTCTTGTTTAGGGCCCCCACCCACCGCTCAGGGGGAGGACATTAGGTCCCCCCCAATTTGTATTTAGGGCCCCCACCCGTCGCTTAGGGGTGGGGGCCAGGGGGGAGGACATTAGGTGTCTCCCCCCTTATTCTTGTTAAGGGCCCCCACCCACCACTCAGGGGTGGGGGCCAGGGGGGAGGACATTAGGTCCCCCCTTATTCTTGTTTAGGGCCCCCACCCACCGCTCAGGGGTGGGGGCCAGGGGGAGGACATTGGTTCCCCCCCCCATTTTTATTTAGGGCCCCCACCGCCGCTCAGGGTTACTGGTTGTGGGGGGATAATGTATAATAAGCACAAGTTACTGGCTATGGGGGGGATAATGTATAATAAACACAGGTTACTGGCTATGGGAGGATAATGTATAATAAGCACAAGTTACTGGCTATGGGGGGATAATGTATAATAAACACAGGTTACTGGTTATGGGAGGATAATGTATAATAAACACAGGTTACTGACTATGGGAGGATAATGTATAATAAACACAGGTTACTGGCTATGGGAGGATAATGTATAATAAGCACAGGTTACTGGCTATGGGAGGATAATGTATAATAAGCACAGGTTACTGGCTATGGGGGGATAATGTATAATAAACACAGGTTACTGGCTATGGGAGGATAATGTATAATAAGCACCAGTTACTGGCTATGTGGGGGATAATGTATAATAAACACAGGTTACTGGCTATGGGGGATAATGTATAATAAACACAGGTTACTGGCTATGGAGGATAATGTATAATAAACACAAAAAAAATGAATGCAGCTTCAGAATTAATCTAAATTGTATGCTGTCTAGGAGGTGGGAAGGTCTGGGAGGGAGGGTCTGCTGCTGATTGGCTGGAATGTGTCTGCTGACTGTGAGGTACAGGGTCAAAGTTTACTCAATGATGACGAATAGGGGGCGGACCGAACAGTGCATGTGTTCGCCATCCGTGGCGAACGCGAACAAGTGATGTTCGCCAGGAACTATTCGCCTGCGAACCGTTCGGGACATCACTAGTTACGGTGTCTGGTGTGGTGCTGATGGTCATTGGTAAGCACTAGAAGCATCGATTGACGGAGGGTCCTTTACAACTTTGAAAAACATTCAGCCTCCTTAAAGGACTTCCTTTTTAAAATAACACGGTAAGTATAATGACCTACAGTGTGATGAAGCCAATTGTGGCTAATCCTTGAAGAGTAGCATTGTGATTATTACTTCTCTACAAAAAGCATTTCATTGGTGGATTGCAGCAATTTTTTTTCTTCCTTTTCTTTTTTTTATTTTAACATCAGAGTATGGTACGATTGCAGCGATTTCCATGCATGTGCCATTTGTTTTCAGTACAGCTTTATGAGAAGCATCTGATTGGACAAAGTCATTGTTGACTTCACCAGAAGAGAATGTGGGTGCAGTACATTGTCTCTCATTACTGAATTACAGGTTTAATTACAATTGAAGAAAAATAATTAAAACTGTTGAAATCTAAAGATACCATATCTAAGTAAAATAATAATTTTTAATTTGTGTTTTTCTTTAATTTAGTGTAGAAGTTCTCATCAGAATGGCCCTTTGGTAGCCATCTCCTATTTAGGATCAACTTAAATATCATGGAAATTCATGGTAAGAACGTGTTAGGCGAAAAACCATACTGTTTGTAGATTACAGCTATTCCTGACCTATAGTTTTCTTTGTATTTGCTAATATCTATGTCACTGACTGACTATTGGTATACCTTATAATGATTTAATGTACATATTTCCTATATTTGTTTAGTTCTTTAATTTAAAGCAATTATATTGTTTGGTTTATGTACGTATGGATGGAAAATACCCTCTTCCCCCTTATTTTTTTTTATTTTATTATTTTTTTTTCCATTTGTATTATCCCCTCCCCCCTCTTTTTTTTGTTTGTTTAGATTCTATTGTTATCATTTATGCAATATTTTTGAAAAATTCGCATTAAAATTATTTATTAAGAATGATGCATTTTTGAGGTAGTAAAGAAGCTATTACGAAGAGCTCTGTATACATCTAAAATGGGTTGAACATGAACATGGAAAAACCATCTACTTCGAATAAACTGCCTTTGTTGATAAATATAGGACAAGACTGGTTGCCATGCACATAATCGTGAATGAAACAACGCTAAGCCTGTTTGTATTTAGGTGTGTTTGCACAAGATCATTAATCATTGCACACTGAGCAAGCTAGAGTTGTGTATATACAGAGAACTAAAGGTATTTCTGCTATGTACATTACATTACTTTTAATGGTTCTCACTCTCATTCTCCAGAGTGTATAAAGAACCCCATGATATGGTGTACTAAACTTCACTTATTCATTTATTTAATTTGAAATAAATTGATTATATATAATTGAGATTCCTTTAAACATGATCTCATATTTAGAAGTATGCCCAAACGAAAAAAACATATGTGAGAAATAAATAATTTGTTTCAGCTGGTTGATCTGAATCAAATTCCTTTTAATCCACACCCAAATGCATCGCTTTGCCTGGGGCTTATTCATTAAATAACAAGGTTAATCACTAAAGTGAGAATTCAAGATGACTTTAAAATTTAAGGTCACTGTGACAAACGCTTTTTTCCACGAACGATTGCCATGAACTCATGGAGGAGTGGGGAAGCTGGTCTCCTGCCCACTGACTATGGATCAGGTCGGAGACCCCGTTCAGGAGTTACCCTGCCCAGCCGCCACTAGCAGCTTTCCCTCTGTGCCCCTTGTTTCTGCACTTTCCCTTCATTCCAATGGAGCCAAACGCTATCTCCTTGGCAGCTGTTCACATGAACAAACCCACAAATGATCCTCAGCGGTACCTAGCAGCGACCACTATGGAACTAAGTTCGGCATGAGGACTTAGTGGCTGTCAGTCACCTCAGCGGTACTTAGGCATGAATGTTATGGAACGGTTTTCAGCATGAGGTGACCTTGTGGTTCCCAGACAACTTGGTCTGGGGTTTTGACTATAGTGCCAGAAAACAGCTTTGTATTCTTGGCATTTATAGTATCCCTTTGAATTTACACTGAAGGAAGCCACAAGTAAATCCCAGACAAATCAATGTCAGTGTATGGATTAACAGAAGGAAAAAAAGAGGGATGGAAGCAACGCCATAGTGATGTACTCCAGTCCTAATTTGGATGGGTAAATATGTAAAATAAAGGAGGATAAAGTGCAGAATATAGTGTAGTATGTTTAGAGTTCGGGTGAGATAATTCAGTGTTTCCCAACCCAGTCCTCAAGGCACACCTACCAGTCCAGGATTTAAGGATTACCTAGTTTTGTCTAAGGTGTTTTTTCTTTTTTTTTCTAAAAACACCTTTGACAAAACTGGGTAATCCTTAAATCCTGGACTGGTAGGTGTGCCTTGAGGACTGGGTTGGGACACACTGAGATAATTAAATGAAATGCACTTAGTTTTATGGAGCTAATAGCTCAAAATCTACATGCCTGGGCAGTACAGTCCCTGCCTACATATTTACTCTGTGTCTTGATCCAATGGGAGAACTCCTGGTGGTATAGAACACAAACAGAAAGGACCAAAATAGTGTAGTATATTCAATACACCAGATGGAAGAGTAAATGTGTCTGTGTGGATGCATACTCACAATTTTTTGTGCCAGGTGTATGCACATGCGTGAACGACGACTACTTCACTTTACTAATCAGTGGGACGCTAGAAGGATTTTGCAGAGTGTTTTGAACAGTGGAAGAGACGCTGAGCTCCAAAGGTGCCTACTTTAAAGGAGACTGAGGCGTCATTGTCCTATGTACAATGCTTTATATATCTAAATGTTTGTGTGTGTGTATACTTATACTGTATATAAGCGTATATTGCAGCCCGAGAAAGCCTAAGAGAAAATGATCTCATGGAAAGGAAAAAAATAACAAATGTCATGCCTACCCATCTACTGCTATAGAAGGAAAACATTTCTGCAGAAATTGTTTTCTTATTATCGCTTCTGCCGAGGCTCCCAATGAAGGGATGGCTGATATATCAAAGGCTGTGGCTGCAGCAAGTAAGGAGGCTACTTCTATGAGTCATTGCTCTAAGATAAGAGAGCAATGGAAGACTCCTCATGCTCCCACTCTGATATACAGATTCCAAATGAATGATGAAGACAGCATGGAAAACCTATATAACTTGGATGGGAAGTCGGTAGATTCACTTATTTCTCTCATCAGAGACACATTATGAATTCCTGAAGATCATCGAGAATCAAAAGAATCATATGTCTATTTTGAACATTTGCATAAAAAAAGTGCAACCTTTCCTATTCATTCGAAAATTAAAGAATTGGTAGACACAGAATGGAGAAAAACATAAAAACGCTTATACACCTGGCTTCAGACACAAAGAATTGGAACATGGCTACCAAGGTAGATGCTGTGATCATAAAGGTGACATAGAACACAGTTTTGCCCATCGTCCTTTTGGACCCTATGAAGAAACATATTGACGCAAACCTCATCAAAACATATACATCCTTAGGAGCAGCTATATATCCATCTATGGCATTAACATCCTTGGCTAGAGCCTTGTCTGGGCAATGACCCTAAGTGAAGACATTGCAATGGAAACAGGGAAATGCTTCTTGAAATTCAAGTACTTGAAACTAGAATCGTATTTTCTTACTGAAGCATCGCAGGATATCACTAAACTAATTTCTAAAGCTATAGGTCAGTCAGTGGCAGCTAGGAGAACGTGGGGAGCTGCTAATTCCTCAAAAACAAATTTATGCTCCTCTTTGGGAAAGCTTTAGACAAAAACATATCTAAAGTGGAAAAAGAAGGTGCTTCTCCCACAGGATAGAAGAATTAAAATATATAGAAATCAATCCTTATTTTGAGATTCCAGGACATACAAGCCAGGAAGAGAGTATACTAGACCAACCCTCTGGAAGGGACAACAGTGTCTATCCTCTAAAGCACAAAAGGGAAGAGGTAGAGGAAAATCTTATCATATCAGAACTTCAAGGTAGGAGCCCGCCTTGGAAAATTCCATCACTTCTGGACCTTGCACATAAGAGATCTATGTTCAGATCATCCATTTTAGAAGAAAAATAGAGACAAATAGATTCCTAAGTTTGCTTAACCAGATCATCCATTTTAGAAGAAAAATAGAGACAAATAGATTCCTAAGTTTGCTTAACCCGTTAAGGACACATGACATGTGTGACATGTCATGATTCCCTTTTATTCCTGAAGTTTGGTCTTTAAGGGGTTAAAAAGCTCTTCAACAATAAATAATTTGCCCTATTCCTCCCAGAGAAGAGTTCCAATGAATATACTCTCCAGTTTTCCTTGTTTCAAAGCCATGGGAAATAGAGACTGATTTTGGATTTGAAAAAAGGAAATATGTGTTTGAAGAAAATCAAAATGGATAGTCCTCAGTCCATCGTACAAGAACTTCACACGTCAGAATGGGTTAACTTGGATGGGTACTAAACTTCAACACAGGTCAAGTAATTTCATCTTAAGATATCGACTTTCTAGGGGATTGTATCAACACAAGAACAAATTGGATCTTTAACAGAAGACAGGATGACCAGACTGCTAAACAAAGAAATGGCAGTTGTATGTTGGAGCAAGCCTATATGACTCTCTTGGGAACTCTATCATCTACAATTGGCCTGATAAGATGGGCACACTGCAACCTCAGTATGCCCTGTATAGATGAACCTCTTCAATCAAGAACAACAAAACTGGAACCAAACAATTTGGTTGACAGAAGAAGTGAGATTAACCTAGTCGTGTATGAAAGATCAATCCATCAGGAGAAGATTTCCCTTGGAAGAACCAGAATGAGAAATATTAACTACAGATGCCAGTGGGAAAGGATGGGGGGCACAATACAAGCATCACCTGACTCAGGGTGTATGGACAATGAACAATTTTAATTTACAATTGATCATTGAACTGAGAGTGGCGTACAAAGCTCTAAATGTGTTTGAACCTCTCTTAAAGAGCAAATGGGTGAAAGTACAGGTGGACAATTCACTAAGGTGGAACATAAAGCAAGAGAATCTTTCTTAAAAGGCCTGTCAACTATCCACCTTCTTGAAAAGCTCAACAAAGTTGCAAACTATCCAAGATTAAATTACATATACCCTGGAGAATAAAAACTTAATTCAAATATTTTTTAGAGGATATGTAGGAAATAGAGAAAACCGGAAATTGATCTTATGGCAACATTTGCAAATAAACAACTTTCAACATTAGTCTCCAGAAGGTTCGATCCAAGGGTGAGGGGATGAGATGCTCTGTCGCAGAAATGGAACTTTGTATTTCCTCCCTACCCACCAATTCCGAGGACTCTCAGGAAAATATGGAAAGAAGAACAGGTAATTATTGCCATTCTCCCATATTGGGACAACATGGTTTTTCGTTACTACTCCAGTTCTCACTGAAAGAACCATGGGAAATTCCAGTGCGATGGAAGTCACTGTCTCAAGGTCCGGTTCTTCACGACAACCCAGTACAGTTCCAACTAAGGGCTTGGAAGTTGGACAGAATATCCTGACAGCCTTTCAGAACAAGTGGTTGAAACAATCCTTAAAATCAAGGAAATCTAGTTCTTCCAATGTATACTAAAAGATTTTGAAAGCTGATTGCAATTGGGCAAATTCTATGGGTAAAGAGATGGAATCCACAGACCTTCTAGATCTGTTGGCATTTTTACAAAAGGGCTTGGAGAAAGGCTTAGCTCTTTAAAGGTTCAACTGTCTGCCTTCTCGTCAAGTACCAATGTACAGTGAGCATTGAATACAAACATCAAGAGCTTCATGAGGGAGTTATGAGAATTAGACCTCCCATAAAAAAAACATTGTTCCAACCTGGGATCTGTCTACAGTTCTCCATAGTTTTACCAGCTCTCCATTTGGACCGATGGAACCCTCATCTATATGGGATTTAACATTAAAATGTGTTTCCTGATTGCCATCACGCGTAGAGCATCTTTAATGCAGGTACGGTCTTCTGAATCCCTGTTTATTCAATTTGGGCTGGACACGGCAGTTATGAAATTCCTACCTAAAGTCATTTTAAAATTCCATCTAAACCAAGAGATTGTTCATCCTTCATTTTTTTCTGGAACATCTTCTTCTGGCATAACCTTGGTGTGATCAGAACATTAAGAATTTATCTTGAGAGGACTAAGTACATAAGAAAATGTATTCATAATTTCTTTTGGGTATAACAAAGGAATGGCAGTTTCAGTTTCCACCATACACAGGTGGATAACATCAGTCATACTGAAGGCATAAAACGTTGCAATAAAAGCTATGCCTGAAGAAGTCAAAGTTCATTCTACCAGGGCTGTCTTGGTGTCTTGGTATCTTGGGCAAGAAGAAAAGAAAATTACGGTACGTATTTTCAAAATCTTCTGTTTTACAGACCAGGACATAAACATTTCTAAAGCAAGTCAACCTGCAACTAAAACAAAACCATTTTGTTCGTCATATCTGGGGAGGTGTGGCTGAGGTTGCATAAACAGAAACAAAAGTGATTTAACTCATGAATAGCAGATAATTAAGCAGTGAAACTGCAGAGGCATTATTTATACACTATACCTGCTTCATTAAGCTAAATTGTATTGGCGTCTATAGTATCACTTTAAGGCTTTCATAACAACACTTTTAGAAGATGCACTGAAACTGCCAAGACCCATTTTAATACCAAGTTTGGCTAATGGTTTTGTGTACTCTAAATAAAGACATTAAATGGCTCTGTTCTGTACATAAAGAACTACAGAAAATGCTGCTGGTTAACAGTACTCTGGAGAATTGTGAAGATGAGTATACTGTGTTCTGGAAGGAAGATAGAACATTGCCTACTTTATTTGAAACCAACATGTTTCATATTTCTTCTATAAGTCATTGCAACAACTTGGCAAAGTGTATGTTACTTCACTGTAAACAAGGATAAGCATTGGAAACAAATGCTTTATTATAATTAGTATCCAAAAGCAGCCTGTAGAATTGTTTCATTACTATAGCAGAGTAATGGCAGTGTTTTTATTGCTGCCTAGGAACACCTCTGGAAGTCACTCAGACGGCCACTAGACGTGCTACTTAGTCCTGTGCAGCACTGGTGTTCACCGTCTCCACGCTCATCGTGGAAGCGCTGAATGTTCCCCATAGAGATGCATTAATTCAGTGCATCGCTATATGGAGATGATTGGCGCAGAGAGGCGTTTTGTCGCACATGCGCAATTGCCTCCCAATCTTCATTGGATTAGCTGAGATCAAGATTGGTGATCTCAGCCATTGAAGCATGGGAGAATAGGTGAGTTAAAACACCTTTCTTATGTAATCTAAGGGGGGGCCGGGCACCTAAATAAGTAAACATTATGGTGCCAGGAATACTTCTTAAAGTAACACTCAAGGCACCCACGCCACTTCATCTCATTTAAGTGGTCTGGGAGCAGTGTCCCTGCTCCCTTAGCCCTGCAATGTTAATTATGGCAGTTTCTGACAAACTGCAATAATTATATTGCAAGGTTAATCTCTTCATTTAGTGGCTGTGTTCCACAGGCTCTGTTTCAGTCTTTGTTTTTTCAAGAAACTACGCTCAAAATCCTCACGCTTTGCATGAGGATGTCCAGCGTTTGAAAAACACCATAGGAAAGCATTGATTCAATTAAAACTTTTCAAACTATAAATTATTGGGCTGCCTCACTTTCCTCATGTTATCCAATGTGACAAATTAGAGAATTTTGTTAACTCCCTGCCCTGACTCATTTACGAGTATCCTGACATGGTGTGGAGTTTTGTGATTGTTGCTTTTGCAGCGATCACAAGAGTGGTAATTAGCAGTCTAATTTAGGGATAGCATCAGGGTAAGGTTCATTCTGGGTTAGGGATAGTGTAAAGTTAAGGTTATGGTAAGGATAGGGAAGGTATAAGCATAGGAGTAAGGTTGGTATATGGTTAGGGGTCAGGATTGCCTTGACTACCAAGAATTCATTTAGATCTTATACATATGTACCCATAGACAATCAGGATTGGTGCATTCATCGATTTTGAGTTCTTTTTCTTTTGTTTCCCTTGATGTGTAAAAATTATTATAAGCAAAAGATTTCTTCCTACATTTTATTTATATTTAATATTGTGTTTGGGGTAGATATATTGAAAATATACAATATGTATGGGTGAACTTGAAAAATAACCTTTAAATTATGGTGGAACAAACAAATGCTAGAATTTGTGTGTTTGTTTTGTTTTTGTGTTCAGAAGTTGGACAATAGGGTTAAAATACACAAGATAGATAAATGTACTGACCTGCACGCACTAGCCTACTCATGTCTCTACCAATGTCATAGCGTGCTACCTTCATATATTTAACTACTCAGTGTCATACTACATGGCAAAGCTCCATCAGTCTTCACGCATTCATAGTCCCTGACGCATCTTGTTTCAACCTGTATGTTACTTTTCCTTTTTATAAAAACTGTGCACAGTATTTCTTATGCCATGTTACCAATTGTTAATGTATGGTCTCACATCGCTACTGTGGCGCAACAGACCTAACTGTTAATTCATGCACGAATAAAATAAAATAAAGAATGTCAAAAAAAATAATAATACACAAGATAGCACTAAAAGTTTTGCATGTGACAACCAATTTAAACACGTTCCACAACAAGGGTTATACAGTTTTTTGTGATCCCCAGTGATATCTTGTAATATATTAATGCAACAAACTAGTGTTTCCATGTAATTTATTTTGTCAAACTAGTTTAAGAACAAAATGTAAAGGCATAATGGTCCTCCTACTTGACACAGATTCTGAATATTCTAGCAGTGGCCTCTACTATAGCTGAATTCATAAGATAACATACAGCTGCGACAATGAATTTAACAGATATGGAAGAGTAATGCAGGTATCAGCAAATGTAGCAACTTCTACACCAGTCACTGTTTCCCAGAAGATTCAATAATCAATTTTTCAGTGGAGTACATCTGGCCAATGATGACCTAAAAAAAATGGGAAAACAGATATTGGTTAGAATATCAAAATATTTGCACGCAGTTACCCTGAAATTAATCAATTTAAAAAAGTTAAACCTTTGCAAATACCTGAATGTTTTGTGACTAAGGTACACAGACAATTCTGTTATTTTATTTAAAAAACAAAAAAAACACCTGTCTCATTAGGCATAAATGTTTACATTTCCAGACTCACTGTGACAGGTTATCATAACGATATATATATATATATATCGTTATGATAACCTGTCACAGTGAGCCTATGGCGTGCATGACGGTTATGTAGGTGTTTATCATAAGGAAATTATTCAAATTAGATTAAAACTAATTCAAGAGCAGAAAAAAACAAGAAATTAATTATTTTCCAGCAGACTAAACACACAGTGTACTTGCACTTATGTTTATAAATGGAGAAAGTCCTTGCATTTGGCATACTGCCACATATTAGGGGTCAGCGTTTCAATATTTTCAGGAGAGTTTACTTACCAAAACCAAATATACAGCACTGACTACTTCTATAGCAGTTACATAAAATTCAGAATAATTAATTTAACATGGCACTTTTGCTATCTGTTCCTTCCATCCGTAACTTAAATCTTTCGGCAGAATGTGCTGAATTACAGTTGAAGGAACATCCAAAAATAGTGTTTAATGTACAACATGTTTTGGTTGAAGTAACCTTGACTGGCTTGGCCCCTCTCCATATTAAATAGTTTTTTTTTGTTGTTGTTTTTTTTAAGTCCAAGTTCTTCCTGCAGCATGATTCCTTTATGATATCCATTTGTTGAGAGGGAGGACTATTTTATACACAGAATTAACATTTACAGACAATTGCCTATTTCAAATTTTCACTGGTTGACTTATTGGGACAAAATAACAGCTTTTCACTGCTATTCACCCTCATCATGGCAAACCATTTGCAAAAAAAGCAACATAGGCTAATTAATATGGAAATTTTATTTTTACTGCATGTATATTGAATTTTAATGGTAGACCTTGTGTGTTCTACAAAATCAAAGACCCTAGGTTTGTATTCTGATTTATCCAATCACAGCAATACCCAACGTGTATACCTTTGTAAGATTTTTGGGGAACTGATAGGTTCAAATCAGAGATAAGTCCTAATTTTGACATGCCTCGGTGTTTGCTTCCCAGAGACAGGATCTGTGTCACCATACTGACCGACGTTATACCTCAAAGCTATTTCTAACGCACCTTAATCATACCTTAATAAGAGATAGTTAAGCAAAAGCGAAAGTTCATTCCGACATGCATCAGCCGTCATGCACGCCATATAATCACTGTGATAGGCTATCATAACGGTTCCAGGCATTTACTGGACAGACTCGTGACTGCTTCCTAAAAGGGAAACTTCAGCTTGCTGAAGTGCTTCATCTGTGAAGAGTGTGTCTTTTTTTTTCATTTTAAAAAAAGTGCAGATTTACAATAGTTGGCACTTTGATAAATTAACCTGGTTACACCCATCTGGCTGTCAGACAGACAATATGTCCTGTTACTTCCTGGTTTGGTTAGCTTAGTGGAGCTAAACCCAAGACACAGTAATTGCCTAGAGAACCTGCCTTGAAAATACTTCTCATTGAGATGCATTGGGAAGTCTGTGATTGGACAGCCACAGAACGTGTGGGTTGGATTAGAACGGGGAAAGCTTGCAAAGAAAAAATGCAGCAATAAAATGCATACGTATTTTCTTTGGGGGGTATATCTACTAAATATTTCTTCATTTATTGAAGTAAAGTGATAAAGAGTGTTACTATGCCAAATTCAATCAAATCTAACCATTCACTTGAACTGTATGTGGCAAAAAAATAAAATTCGGCACAAGTGTGTGTGTGTGTGAATACATATATATATATATATATATAATATAATATATGTATTATACATAGAATAATCCTTCAAAATGGTTGTAACCGAGTGTCAACACTGATCAATCATTAACTGTTCTGCCTTTTAGAACACTTAAACGGTTCAGTAAACCATGTCTTTTTGAGGTTAAACTATATAAAAATCGGGTGCTACATCTCTCCTTATTGGCATGCAGAACAAGAGATTGCTTTTAGTGTGATTGATTACAATTTAAATATTTCTTCCACTTCTACTTTTTTATTCCACATGCTGAATAACAGTTACTTTCATCTCATCAACATTTCAAACAGCCTCCCTTGTATTTGATCTTGGAGTTTTCTACAAGCAGAGAGACTCAAGTAATAGTACTGCTAAGGGACACAATATGAAATTGATCTGACTTGTCAACGCACTATTTAGATAATATATCTGCCTGCAATATAAATAAATAAATGAAAAGTATTCAACTTGAAAGATCATAAAACTGCACGTCTGCAGTAGGCAGAACCCTCCCAGACCAGTAAGAAGTTTCACTTACCATATAATTGCTAACAGTTCTGGATTTGTCAGGACAGTCCTGCATATTGGGGTACTGTCGCAGCAAATACAGGTTCCCAGGACCTGCCCTGCATTTTGAAATCTGGCAGCAGATTTCAAAATGCAAGATGGTCTCCGCACTTAAAGGAAAACTCCAGTGCCAGGAAAACAATCCGTTTTCCTGGCACTGCAGGTTCCCTCTCCCTCTCACCCCCCAATCCCCAGTTGCTGAAGGGGTGAAAACCCCTTCAGTAACTTACCTGAGGCAGCGACGATGTCCCTCGTCGCAGCTTCCTCCTCCGCGCCGCTCCTCCTTCTGACTGCGTCGGCCGGTGGTCGAGACTGATCCCGCCCACCGGCCGAGGAGACCTAATGCGCATGCGCGGCAATGCCGCGCATGCACATTAGCGCTCCCCATAGAAAAGCATTGAAAAAGATTTTCAATGCTTTCCTATGGGGAATTGAGCGACGCTGGAGGTCCTCACACAGCGTGAGGACGTCCAGCGATGCTCTAGCAAAGAAAATATTTGCTGTGAGTCAGGAAGTCCCTCTAGTGGCTGTCTAGTAGACATCCACTAGAGGTGGAGTTAACCCTGCAAGGTAATTATTGCTGTTTATAAAAAACTGCAATAATTACACTTGCAGGGTTAAGAGTAGTGGGAGTTGGCACCCAGACCACGCCAATGGGCAGAAGTGGTCTGGGTACCTGGAGTGTCCCTTTAAATACAGTACACAGAGTGCTTCATCACTGCTCCTTGCATTGTGTACAAGAAGAGGCAGGCTATCAGTCAGCCAAACCAGCCTGTAAGGGCGGGCCTGCCCTTTAGCTGGTCGGACCCGCCCATTTGATGAGGGCACACCACTTTCACTTTTCACAACAACACACTCACCGTACTTGTGCTCTCTTTCCTACAGGGAAAGTTGGCTGACATGTAACCAGGATCTTTTCATTCTGGTCTATGGGCTTTTTCTTTCAAATAATTTACTAAGGATTTATGCACACCTCACAACATTAGCAGTCCCAGAGTCGGGAGAGGGTTAATGGGAGCAGGCTTGTGAGTGGGCCACGTCACTGACTCTTCTCAAAAGGAGGCAGACCTGCAGGACAAAAATGGCAGACACGCCTGGAAAGGGGGCGTGGACATTACTAGCAGGTCAGCCTGGTGTGACAGACCATTACACACTAGGCTGCCTGCCAATCATTTTAACTAACCCACTGACTGTTTCGACAAAATCATGACTATTGTGACATTAATTAGGGAAACAGTGATAAGAGAACTCTAAGCCACCACGACCTAGGGTCTGTGTATATATCATTATTGAGTGACACTTCACATTAGAGGTTTCTATTTGTGTTACCAATAAAGTGTTTAGTTCATTTTGCACTAGCACTATTTCATTTATCTCGCATGTTAAATTAGTGTAGGACCCACTGATATTGGAGTACTGTGAAGTTGAGACAGTTGTGTATGTGAGATTGACAGACTTTCTCGAATCCAACTCTCTGCTTGACCCACTGCAATCTGGATTCCGAGCTCGTCACTCTGTTGAAACAGCTGTGACCAAAGAATCCAATGATCTTATCACTGGTAAATCCCGTGGCCACTACTCTATCCTAATTCTCCTCGACCTTTCTGCTGCTTTTGACACTGTTGATCATCAATAGCTTCTTCTCATCCTCCGTAATCTTGGTCTTTGAGATACCGCTCTCTTCTGGTGGTCTTCCATCTCAAAAACATAGCTATCATCTGAACCTATTCAATGCCTGATGCAGCTATGGTGCTTGTCCATGCGAGTGTCTTCTCTCGCCATGACTATTGTAATCCGCTTCTCAGTGGTCTTACGTGTCCCCAACTTGCCCCGTTACAATCTATAATGAATTAGGCGGCAAGGCTCATCTTCCTGTTCGCCCGCAACTCCAACGCCTCCACGCCCATTTGTCATTCCCTACATTGGCTTCCCATAAGATATAGAACTCAATGTAAGATCCTGATATTAGGCTTACAAATCTCTACACAATGCTGCTCTGACCTACTTATCCTCCCTAATACACAAATATGTCCCGTCTAGACGGAGACCTCCATCTAAACTCTGTTTCTACTCCTACCTCTGATGCTTGCCTTAAATTCCAATGCAATGCCGTTTCCCTCTCTGTTAGACTCTCACCCAATCTCCACTACTTCAAAAAAATCTTTGAACACTTACTTTAGGAAAGCATATCAATTAAACAGTGAACAGCTTTCCCTCCCGGCACCCTGATTTCTCTCCCGAAACGGTCATCAAAACAAAACAGTAAGCCCCTATTATCCTAGCAACCTACTTTTCTACCCTACCCTTAACTTTTGTATCACTATACCCCGCTCCCTCTAGCATGTAAGTTCTGTTCCTTTGCGTCCAACTTGTCTGGTTACAAATACATGTCTGTTAGTCCACCCCTTGTACAGCGCTGCGGAATTTGTCGGCGCTTTATAAATAATAATAATAATAAAGTAGTGGTGGGATTAACACGATATGGCCATATGATAGAAAGACAAATAAGTCAATGGGACCTGATGGAATACACCCAAAGTTATTAAAAGAGCTTAGTGGTGTACTAGCAAAACCAATAACAGATTTATTTAACCAATCATTGTTAACAGGAGTAGTCCCAGAAAATTTGAAGTTAGCGAATGTTGTGCCCATTCACAAGAAAGGTAACAGGGAGGAGTCGGGCAACTATAGGCCAGTAAGCCTTACTTCAGTAGTGGGGAAAGTAATGGAAACCATGTTAAAGGATAGGATTGTTGAACATCTAAAAACACATGGATTTTAAGATCAGAGACAACATGGGTTTACTTCAGGGAGATCATGCCAAACTAATCTTATTGATTTTTCTGATTGGGTAACTAAAATAATAGACGAGGGTGGTGCAGTAGACATTGCTTACCTAGAATTCAGTAAGGCTTTTGACACTGTTGCACATAGAAGGCTTATCAATAAGTTGCAATCTTTAAGTTTCAATTCCAATGTTGTTGAATGGGTAAGGCAGTGGCTGAGTGACAGGCAACAGAAGGTTGTAGTCAATGGAGTATATTCGAAGCATGGGCTTGTCACCAGTGGGGTACCTCAGGGATCTGTACTTGGACCCATTCTCTTTAATATTTTTATTAGTGATATTGCAGAAGGTCTTGATGGTAAGGTATGCCTTTTTGCTGATGATACTAAGATATGTAACAGGATTGATGTTCCAGGAGGGATAAGCCAAATGGAAAATGGTTTAGGTAAACTAGAAAAATGGTCAGAGTTGTGGCAACTGACATTTAATGTGGATAAGTGCAAGATAATGCATCTTGGACGTAAAAACCCAAGGGAGCGTACAGAATATTTGATAGAGTCCTAACCTCAACATCTGAGGAAAGGGATTTAGGAGTGATTATTTCTGATGGCTTAAAGGTAGGCAGACAGTGTAATAGAGCAGCAGGAAATGCTAGCAGAATGCTTGGTTGTATAGAGAGAGGTATTAGCAGTAGAAAGAGGGAAGTGCTCATGCCATTGTACAGAACACTGGTGAGACCTCACTTGGAGTATTGTACGCAGTACTGGAGACCGTATCTTCAGAAGGATATTGATACCTTAGAGAGAGTTCAGAGAAGGGCTACTAAACTGGTTCATGTATTGCAGGATAAAACTTACCAGGAAAGGTTAAAGGATCTTAACATAAATAGCTTGGAGGAAAGACGAGACAGGGGAGATATGATAGAAACATTTAAATACATAAATGGAATCAACACAGTAAAGGAGGAGACCATATTTAAAAGAAGAAAAACTACCACAACAAGAGGACATGGTCTTAAATTAGAGGAACAAAGGTTTAAAAATAATATCAGGAAGTATTACTTTACTGAGAGGGTAGTGGATGGATGGAATAGCCTTCCAGCTATGGTAGAGGTTATCACAGTAAAGGAGTTTAAGCATGCGTGGGATAGGCATAAGGCTATCCTAACTATAAGATAAGGTATTTAGAAAATTGGGCAGACTAGATGGGTCGAATGGCTCTAATCTGCCGTCACATTCTATGTTTCTATGTTTCTAACTGAATCCCCATATTTGTTTGCTATTATAGTTGATTTTAAGTATTCTTGTAAAATGTTAAACTATATTTTTTGTGTGTGCACTGTTTCTTTATCTGTATTTTGTACCAGTAACTTGTTTGACTAACGTTCTGTTTTATTTTAGAGGACTCTATGTTAGTACTCTCTCTCTCCAAAGTCTCTGCTGTTTTGTTTGAGTGGATGAAAGACTAAAGTAATTGTAATTTCTACTTTATTTGGAAGTGATTTCTTCAAATGGGCATCAATCTTCACAAAATTCAAGGAGTAAATCTAAAGGCAATCTGACCAGAAGTTTAAATTTCAGATTTCTTTCTAATTGCTTCTGATTGAAGTGTTTGTCCATTCCTGTCTTGCATTCTGTATCTCCCACAGCTTGATTAGGCAATGGCTGTGACTGCTGGATTTACCAATAAAATGTCAGCTGAAATGGTTTACATTACCCCAAACATCTCCTCCCCACCCCAGCTAATCAGTCAGTAATATTTCCACATGCAATGCATTTTGTACTTCTCTTACTCTTGGTAAACATGGCTGTATGTGGGTTAGAGAGGCCCTTTAAAATATACACCATAAACCCTTTGGATTTATTTGCTAATGATCCTCATAATTTCCATTTACATCAAACTAAAGCGAATACCTCAAAGGTTTCTGAATGACGCTCTAGATGGCAACTGAAGTTGCTCCACTGACCCGATAATGTCTGGACACATGTATTGGCATAGTAAAAACAATTATTGTATTTTGAGCTGTTGGACACTAAGCTACTGCTGCTGTAAGCGTGGTGCTTTATCTTTGTGTTTACATATATTGGCATGCCTCATTAACAATTGTCTTAAACAATATTTAGATCACACAAAAATTCCGTCAGGGGTGGGGAGGGGGATGCATGACCAATCTGTTTACAGATCTAATACCATTAATAAAATCTATTAACAGAGTACAACAGTTCAGGATTTAATAACTTCTCACATTGGTTGAAATGAACAAAACATGATCTTTTGTGTGGGGGTTTATGACTGGATTAACAACCATTGGTTTAGGTTCATTGCCCAGCTGCAAGGGACCTTTGCCATACTCTTAGAGTGTTGAAACTGTACAGAAGGGCAGTGAGCTGTATTTGCTTGTCTGTTACATTGCCTGTTAGAAAAATCCTTGTGGTTTGATATGTATTTTGTTCCAGCAATGAATTTTTCTCAGGGTGAGGCAAGTGGGGCTCCAACCCGTGACCCCTTATTTGTAGACAGTGAGTATGTAGGAGCAATGGTTGTGCAGCTCTCACACAGAGATCCTGGGTTCCAGATTGCATGTTTAGAATGCTGTTTGAGAGTCATAACTGTGACTCTTGAAAAGTGTTTATAAAAGTTGACAAAAAAATGGGGATATGCCGGAGTATTAATGTAAGAGTCTGTGTATGAATGTGTATCAGTATGTATCAATTTATAAACGTTAATGCTATGTATGCATTTTTGTGTGTTTACATGTGTTAGAATGTTGCTATTTATATTGGGGCAAACTATGTTAGTGTGCTAGTAGCTAGTTATATATGTGTGTATGTATAATTGGTGAATTACAAGCATATGTTTATGTGAATATCTGCGGGAGAGGATGCAAGACCCATCAAATGGTAAGGTTGGTCCTGTCAACTCAATAACATCATTAGTGAAATATGCCAGCCATGTTGTTAGTTTGGAACATTATGTTAACGTAGTGAACCAGGTCATAAATAAGTTTACCTGAATAATATAAATAAGAAATGAATAATAAAAGTACTGCTTCCACAATAATGGAATAAACTATTTTGAATGAAAAATAAATAATATTCAGTAATTAGGATGTGGTCATAAAATAATGCTCCGACTAGAGAAACAACTCTGGTTCACTCCATGTTTGTGTGATGACAGAACACTGATGAAAGTAATACATGGGAAAATCTGTTCATTTTCAGGTAAAGAGGAAGGAAAAGCTAACAGACATCCCCACGATTCAAGAAAAGAGGAACAAAACAATTAAATAGTAAAAGAGTGCACAGTCACGTTTGGATAATATTAGGAGAAAATAGATTTTGTATTCAATTCATTTGTGTAAGTACCCTTACACAATCCAGATTTAGAACTCCTTATTAGCGAGAAGGAACATCATAAGTCCTTAAGGTGCATGAAAAATCCTTTATTCTATATTAGCACCCATTTATAACCCAGAACTTCCACACGCAAAAAAAACAACTAAATTGGTAGGTTTATTCAGGAGGGATATGAACGGCATCTAATTAAGGAGAGGCTGCAAACATCCTGAATTATTGATAGACTGTTTTTGTTTTTATTATTAACATGGAAGTTCCAAGGCATGACTCAAAGTCAAGCCAGTTGGTTGTGTGAGAGGAGAGTTTTGTCGAGCAAATTCAAAATACGAGTGTTACAGAATAACAAGGGGGTGGAAAGCAAACTGGGCAGGAGAGGTGATGGCACAGAGGCAAATTAGGAAGAATGCAGTTAAAACAGCCTTCTTTAAAACATGGGACTGCTTACATGAAGTCCACAATAAAGAATGAAGCTGCACAAGATGGCGTTGAAGTGGAGGACAATGGAGACTCCATAAGTGGGTCGCAATCAGACACAGACGCCGCCATAACCAAGAATGTGCTTCAGTCTTTGTTTGACTCTATGTCAAACTAATTGGAAAAACTGAACAAAGCCCTAAGGGAGCTTAAAAAGGACACTCAACAACTATGGTCCAGAATATCCCAGGTAGAAACCAATATGGACTAATTGCCCAAAGCCCATAACAGCATTCCTGATAAAGTACAACATATGGAAGGTCTGTTGGACTAATATAAAGCAAAATTAATGGCTTTTGAAGATAGCTCTCGCTAAAGCAACCTCCATATCACTAGAGACCTGGATAGTGTATTGCAGGCCTCATTGCAAGCCTTTGTGAGAAACAAGTTTATGCTATAGCGTCCGATATACCGCCAGATATGTTCCTACCAAACCGAATATACCTAAAAATACAAAAAAATACAAAATACAAATACAAAAAAATACAAAAATGTCAGGGGTCAGTTGGGGAATTGAATCAGTAATTGTATATATTCATTTGTGAATTGATTTCCAATATGAGCCCACCTTGGGACACACCCACAGTATGTGACACAATGAGCCCACTTGTCCACACCCCCTCCAACATTTGTCCAAATTAGATCATTTAAATGTATGTAGTCTAGAGGGGGTGAGATAGGATAATACTTACACACTTCTTCTAGATTTTCCTGGTATATATCAGTGTTTAGGTTAATAATGGAGATGGCAAGCTGATCCAGAAAGCATGCGATTCTTGAGGAAACCTGATCCGCATTTCAAGCACTCAAACGTCCAAAGACAAGGAGAAGGAATTCCTGAATCATGCTGCATATAAAATGTGTCTGTCTGCTGAGCTATTCCAGGTCGAGTTTGTCTGAATAAACTGCCTTCTGCAGGTTGCAACCTTCTACATGTTACTACTTAGCTAAACCTCTCATCTTTGCATTTTCATAGCAGTAGACATTGTTTACAGGAGGCAAAAAAAAAAAAAAAAAAAGGTTTACGCAAATAAATAAATGGTGCTGACACATGCAATACCCATCCAAAAAGAGAGAGAAGAAGAAAAAAACAATAAAGGAATTAAAACATGCATATGCTTAATGGGGCAGTTCTGGAAACAAGTATTCAGATTGGCTATGAGCACAGGACTAACGTGCTGCCAGCATTCTCAGCAAACAAACACTGGTTAGACACAACAGACACGGACATAGTTGATAATGTTAACTCCACATTAATTAATGCAGCCAAAGAGGAGGCAGTCCCCACCAACCAGTAAGAGTCCTCAGTTTACATCAAATTGTTCATAAACTAATTCACATTAAACAGGATAACGACACCAGAATATTCTGGGCAGCATAATCACTACAGCGCCATCACTATCTTATCCAAAGTGAATCAAAATACACATAGAATGCTAAACCCATGAAGAAAGGACAACTTGGGCCCACATCGGAGTGTGCCTGGGCACAACTGGTACACTCCTGTGTTTCCTGCAGTGACTAGTGTGCAATGCAATGCTAGAGCCATTTGTAGATTTCAGGGTGATATCTGCATTCTAAAATGTTGAGTTTTTAGATTTGATATGGATTTTTTTTTTAAGAAAAAGTAAAATACATATTAGTAACTTCTTAATATACATTACCACAAAGTATTCTTTGTGTGTGTGTATATATATATATATATATATATATACATACACACACTGCTCAAAAAAATAAAGGGAACACTTAAACAACACAATGTAACTCCAAGTCAATCACACTTCTGTGAAATCCAACTGTCCACTTAGGAAGCAACACTGAGTGACAATCAATTTCACATGCTGTTGTGCAAATGGGATAGACAACAGGTGGAAATTATAGGCAACTAGCAAGACACCCCCAATATAGGAGTGGTTCTGCAGGTGGTGACCACAGACCACTTCTCAGTTCCTATGCTTCCTGGCTGATGTTTTGGCCACTTATGGCCACTCTAGTGGTAGCATGAGACGGAGTCTACAACCCACACAAGTGGTTCAGGTAGTGCAGGTCATCCAGGATGGCACATCAATGCGAGCTGTGGCAAGAAGGTTTGCTGTGTGTCAGCGTAGTGTCCAGAGCATGGAGGCGCTACCAGGAGACAGGCCAGTACATCAGAAGACATAGAGGAGGCCGTAAGAGGGCAACAACCCAGCAGCAGGACCGCTACCTCCGCCTTTGTGCAAGGAGGAACAGGAGGAGCACTGCCAGAGCACTGCAAAATTACCTCCAGCAGGCCACAAATGTGCATGTGTCTGCTCAAACGGTCAGAAACAGACTCCATGAGGGTGGTATGAGGGCCCGACGTCCACAGGTGGGGGTTGTGCTTACAGCCCAACACCGTGCAGGACGTTTGCCATTTGCCAGAGAACACCAAAATTGGCAAATTGGCCAATGGCGCCCTGTGCTCTTCACAGATGAAAGCAGGTTTACACTGAGCACATGTGACAGAGTCTGGAGACGCCATGGAGAACGTTCTGCTGCCTGCAACATCCTCCAGCATGACCGGTTTGGCAGTGGGTCAGTAATGGTGTGGGGTGGCAATTTTTTTTTGGGGGGGCGCACAGCCGTGTGCTTGCCAGAGGTAGCCTGACTGCCATCAGGTACCGAGATGAGATCCTCAGACCCCTTGTGAGACCATATGCTGGTGCTGTTGGCCCTGGGTTCCTCCTAATGCAAGACAATTCTAGACCTCATGTGGCTGGAGTGTGTCAGCAGTTCCTACAAGACGAAGGCATTGATGCTATGGACTGGCCAGACTGTTCCCCAGACCTGAATCCAATGAGCACATCTGGGACATCATGTCTCGCTCCATCCACCAACGTCACGTTGCACCACAGAATGTCCAGGAGTTGGCAGATGCTTTAGTCCAGGTCTGGGAGGAGATCTCTCATGAGTCTATCTGCCACCTCATCAGGAGATGGCACAGGCGTTGTAGGGAGGTCATACAGGCACGTGGAGGCCACACACCCTTCTGAGCCTCATTTGAACTTGTTTTAAGGACATTACATCAAATTTGAATCAGCCTGTAGTGTGTTTTTCCACTTTAATTCTGAGTGTGACTCCAAATCCAGACCAACATGGGTTGAAAAATTTGATTTCCATTTTTTATTTTTTGTGTGATTTTGTTGTCAGCACATTCAACTATGTAAAGCACAAAGTATTTCAGAAAATGTTTTAATTCAAACAAAAAACAGTATATGTGAACACAACCCAGTGAATATATATATATATGGTTAAAGCAAACCAGGACTTCCCTTTGTATTATAGGTGAAGTATCCAGGTAAATCCCCGAAGACTTCCTCTTGTCTTCAAATAGATATGTGCAAATAGGATAGGGGATGATCTGCTAAATATAGATACAATAAAGGAACATAGCGTTTAACTGTGTGGGGACTGGTACAAATGTGAAATCACAATTGGTCACTCACAGATTAGTAGAGTTAAAAAGGCCTTCAATGGTATCTTTTCTTTTCAGTGTCCAGTGTGTTGTCCCTCCTCACATATTCATCATAAAGTGGATGTATGTATCTCAAAAGGGAAAGATATATACAAAAATGTAGTGCACTTCCAGAGTTCAGATAAAAAAAGTATTTAATAACTTACATTTAGGTATAAAACAAAACAGCTTGTCACCATACACGTCCTACGCGTTTCGTCCTAAGTTTGGACTTCCTCAGGGACTTGGTGCAATAAGGTGCAATAAAAAGTAATAGCAGCATTTCAAACAATTTTGGGCATAGAGCAGGTGGACCCATATTGGAGAGGAGGAAATTTGACCAAGAAGCTCTCTCAAAGAGAGACTTTTTGGATCAATAAATTAAAAACACTTCAACCTCTTGGTTTAAATTTAGACATTGATTTGTGGAGCTTTTTTGAAGATTAAATGAATCACCCATTTTTTTACATTCTGTTTTCTGTGGAGTGTGGGTATCATTGCATTTTTCTCGTATTCGAAAAATTAAGGATTTTTTATTAATTATTAATATATTCTTTATTTTTATTAATAATTCCTTTTTATATTATATATTTTTTTCTTATTTTTATTTTATTTAATTTTATTTTTATTTAATTTTATTTTTATTTAATTCTATTTCATTTTATTTCATTTATTTTTTTTATATTTATTTTTACTCTTATTTTTATTTTTATTTACATTTATTTTTAGCTCTTACATATTTTATTTATTTGAAGATATAAATGCATTGTATTTACCTTTAAGTAGAAAAAGATAAAAGTGCAATACAAAAGGGTTTCACCAACCATATTAGTAAATTATATGTATGTAGAAACAATATACACTGTATTACAAATAGATAAGATGTTAAATAATGGCAATATTGATATACTTCATATAACCTTTTTTATGTGAGGCTTATAGATTGTAGGAATGATGTATATTTGTAAAATAGATGAATTATAAGGATGTATGCTTGTGAAGAAATGTAAAATAAATGTTGAATAAATTAATAACATATGTCTTTATATAAACCTTTTGTAATGATATTGATGTTACAAAGTTTTGGAGTCCAGTAGCCAGATCAGCAATGTTTTCTGCCAGAGGTAGCCACTCGTTACCCAGGTGGTTGAGCCCCTGAGCCTTGAGTGGCCTTCTGGTCTTAAGCAGAGATGGGAGACTGGAACAGAGAGATGAAAATCGTAGTGAGGCAAGCCGAGGTCAGTGGGAAGGAGAAGCAGCAAAGTCAAAACGGTCCAAAATCAGCAACAGGTAGGAGAAACAGGAACAAGCTTGATTAGAGAGTACAGGAACCACAATAATCTGGCAAAGGTACAGAGACAGGAAGTGGCTTTTATAGGCCAAGAACCAGACACATGACCAGACACAGCTGAAGAGACTTGTCACTGATACCAATGCTTATAGAGTCAAGGTTACCAGATCTCAGGTACATTTGCAAAAGGCAGGGTGGTGTAGTGGTAAGGAAGAGGTTTAGCAGCATGTAAACCAGGGTTCGAAACCCAGCAGAGTCAGTTCCTCACATTACTCCCACCTCTACAGGCGCAGCCTCTGGATGCCCTATTTCCTGGTTTAGCAGGGTACTGTGCATGGAAAGACTGAAGAAGATCAGGAGCATGAATATTGTCCACTGGTTCCCATGATCTATCCTCTTCACCATAGCCTTTCCAAAGAACCAAATATTGAAGCTTGTTGCGGAATATCCTGGAGTCAAGAATTTTTTCCACCTCGTATTCATCTTCACCATCCACGAGGACTGGTGGTGGGGCATGCAGGACTCGACCAGGGAAAGTATTTTTATGAAAAGGTTTAAGCAGTGCAACGTGAAACACCGGATGTATTTTCATGGAATCTGGAAGTTGCAGACGGAAGGTGACAGCATTGATCTGAGCGATGATCTCAAAAGGTCCCATGAACTTTTGACCCAATTTATGAGAAGGAATCCTAAGCTTAAGATTCTTTGTTGACAGCCAAACCTTGTCACCAACATGATAAACTGGGGCCTCCTTTCTATGCCTATCAGCAGCTCTTTTGTAACATTCCTGAGCCTCCGAAAGAGTCTTCTTCAACAGTTCTTGGGAAACTCGTAAGGCGGTTAGCCGGTCAGTGACTGCAGGAATGGAAGTAGTAATTGGGAGACTCACTAGAAAGGTTGGATGGTAACCATAATTAGCAAAAAATGGGCTCAGAGAAGTGGAGCAGTGTTGGGCATTGTTATAGGCAAATTCCGCCGTGGGTAGAAAATCCAGCCAGTCATCCTGCAGGTAACTAATATAGCACCGCAAATATTGTTCTAACGTCTGGTTGGTTCGCTCAGTCTGTCCATTACTTTGTGGATGAAAAGCTGACGACAGATTTACATTAATACCTAGAATAGAACAAAAATATTTCCAAAAATGAGATGTAAACTGCACTCCCCTGTCAGAAATTACTTCATCAGGCACTCCATGCAAGCGAAATATTTCCCGAATAACTGGGTCAGCAGTCTGTTTAGCTGAAGGGAGACCACGAGCTGGTATAAAATGACTCATCTTCGTTAACCGGTCCACAACAACAAGAATGGTAGTGTGTTCCTTAGAGGGGGGTAGTTCCACAATAAAGTCCATGGATATAGATCCCCAGGGACGATGAGGAATAGGAAGAGGCTGAAGCATGCCAACAGGGGATGAGCGAGGAGTCTTATGTCTGGCACATACATCACAAGAGGACACATACTTCTTAACATCCTCATAATATTTAGGCCACCAAAAGGATCGGGTAAGTAGTTCTTGTGTCTTTCGGATTCCTGGATGACCTGCTGGTTTTGAGTCATGGTAGAGACGTAAAACGTCCAGTCGCATTGATTCTGGAACAAACAGACGTTGTTGAAAAATCCAAAACCCATTAAGCATGGTCATATGAAGATCACGAGGAGGATCACGAAAAACTGGATCATCAGCGTAGCCCTTTTTAATGCGAGACATTAGATCAGAAGGAAAGGTAACTCCTAAAAATCTACTCTCAGGCAAGATGGTGGCTTTGGTTACTGTAGTATGGAGGGGGTCAGCTATCCTAGACAAGGCATCTGCCTTGCCATTTCTGGAACCAGGGCGGTATGAAATCAAAAAATTAAACCTTGAGAAAAATAGGGACCAGCGTGCTTGTCTGGCTGACAGTCTCTTAGCTGATTGAATACATTCCAGATTTTTGTGATCTGTGAGGACAGTAATTGGATGGGTGGCTCCCTCCAAGAGATGTCTCCATTCGGCAAAGGCAGCTTTTATAGCCAGAAGTTCTTTATTCCCTATGTCATAATTTCTTTCTGCTGGTAACATCTGGCGGGAATAGAAGGCACTTTGAGACAGTATAGCCCCAACAGCTGAATCAGAAGCATCTACCTCTACAGTAAATGGCAATTCTGGCTGAGGATGTACCAGGATAGGGGCAGATGTAAACAGAGTCTTTAATCTGGAAAATGCAGTGTCAGCCTTATTGGACCACTGAAAAGAAGTCCCTTTACGTGTAAGTTCAGTGATCGGTGTAATAACGGCAGAGAAATTCTTAATGAAACGCCTGTAAAAATTGGCAAACCCCACAAATCTCTGAATATCTTTTTCATTCTTGGGGATGGGCCAGTCCAGCACAGCTTTAATTTTACTTGCGTCCATACTTAAACCTTTAGGAGTTATTACATATCCCAGGAATTGAATTTCTGTTTGTTCAAACTCACATTTTTCCAGTTTAATGTATAGGTGGTGGGTACGAAGGCGCTCAAGAACAATGCAGACCTGTTTTCTGTGATTTTCAAGATTATCAGAAAATATCAGGATATCATCCAAATATGCCACAACAAACTGATCCAGGAGATCCCGTAGTACATCATTGATTAGATGCTGAAAAGTTGCAGGGGCATTACAAAGCCCAAATGGCATTACTAGATATTCGTAATGTCCGTACCTGGTTCTGAAAGCTGTTTTCCATTCATCATTTGGTCTTATGCGAACCAGATTATATGCCCCCCGTAGATCAAGCTTCGTAAATATTTTAGCTGAACGAAGTCTCTCCAGAAGTTCAGGAATGAGAGGCAAGGAATAGCGGTTTTTAACAGTGATTTTATTAATGTCCCTGTAATCGACACATGGCCGTAGACTGCCATCTTTCTTTTCTACAAAGAATATAGGAGCTCCTGCTGGAGAAGTAGATGGTCGAATAAAGCCTTTGGCAAGATTTTCTTGTATGTATTCACGAAGTGCTTTCAATTCAGGCTCAGAAAGGGAGTATATACGGCCAAATGGGATAGCAGCTCCAGGTAGCAGCTCTATGGGGCAATCATAAGGCCTGTGAGGTGGAAGCTGATCAGCATTCTTCTTATCACAGACATCTGCAAAATCCCGATATTGTAGAGGAAGCTTAGTTAAGTTTGTATCAACCATTTCATTAATTGTTGTGGCAACAGTTGTTGCCTTAGAGGGTTGACAATTTATTAAGCAGTGTTCTGAAGGAAAGGACAAAGTTCTAGTCTTCCAATCAATCTGTGGGTTATGCAGAGCAAGCCAGGGTATACCCAAAATCACTGGAAACTATGTTGAGGAAATTAGGTGGAAAGATATAGACTCATGGTGATTCACTTCCAGCATCAATTTTAAGGGCACAGTCTCATGTGTAACCGGGCCTGACGTGAGTGGAGAACCGTCTACTGTTTCCATTAACACAGGTGAAGATTTAGGGATAGACTGAATTTTATTTCCTGCTGCAAATTTGATATCCATAAAGTTTCCGCCTGCTCCAGAATCTATCATAGCTGTAGTTGAAATTTTATTATCACCATATTGCAAAGTGATAGGCACCACCAAATGAGGATGTTGAGTCATCATACTCTCTTCACCCTGAGCCAGAGAAAACAAGGGTTGTGTGACAGAATCCAGTTGGTCTGAAATCTGGGATTGGTGTTGAATCTGTGCACCCTCAGCAGTCATAGCTATTGTTCTTTTAGACTTGCTAGGGCAATTGATGGCATAATGCCCTGCACTACCACAATACAGGCATAAATTGTGAGTGCGTCGCCACTGTTTTTCTTCATTGGATAATGACCCTCTTATTAGATCTACCTGCATAGCCCCAGGTTCAGATTCTGTAGGTGTTTGTGGGGTCGGAGTAGAAATTCTTGAATAGAAAGTAGGAGTAGCACTTGGTTTAAAAGAGCCCTGTCTTTCCAATCTTCTTTCTGAAAGTCTCCGATCAATACGGATAGCCAACCGCACAAATGCATCAAACTCAACAGGAAGATCAACACGAGCTAACTCATCTTTTATAGCTTCTGAGAGACCCCTTCTGAAGTGGAACCTCTGGGCTGATTGGTTCCAAGTAGTATCAGCAACCCACTGTCTGAATTCAGCAGCATATTCAGCCACAGAGCGCCTCCCTTGATGTAAATGAAGGAGAGTGGCTTCTGCTGTAGCACAGCGATTGGGGTCATCAAAAACTAGGCACATGGCCTCAAGAAAGTCTTTTAAATTTCCCAAGACTGGACTGTCCTGTTCCAGAAAAGGGGAGCCCCAAGCCAGGGCTTCATCTTTGAATAGGGAGAAAATAAATCCCACCTTCTCTCTTTCAGATGGAAAACGGTTAGGTAACATCATGAAATGCAAACGGCATTGATTTAGGAAACCCCTAAATTTTTTGCGGTCTCCTCCAAATTTTTCTGGTAGAGGCAAGCGGGCATCTTGTGCAGGTGTAACAGTAGTAGCAGCAGCAGCCGCAACATCATGTGCCCTGTAGCTGGTAAGCTCACCATGCATTGATCGAACTTCATTTTGCAGTTCAGCTACCTGATCCTGCAGCACTTGAATGGTCTGTGCATTAAAAGCAACCTGCTGGGCCAATGCAGAATCTGATCCGACGGTCTCCATGAATGGGCCAGATTATTCTGTAATGATATTGATGTTACAAAGTTTTGGAGTCCAGTAGCCAGATCAGCAATGTTTTCTGCCAGAGGTAGCCACTCGTTACCCAGGTGGTTGAGCCCCTGAGCCTTGAGTGGCCTTCTGGTCTTAAGCAGAGATGGGAGACTGGAACAGAGAGATGATAATCGTAGTGAGGCAAGCCGAGGTCAGTGGGAAGGAGAAGCAGCAAAGTCAAAACGGTCCAAAATCAGCAACAGGTAGGAGAAACAGGAACAAGCTTGATTAGAGAGTACAGGAACCACAATAATCTGGCAAAGGTACAGAGACAGGAAGTGGCTTTTATAGGCCAAGAACCAGACACATGACCAGACACAGCTGAAGAGACTTGTCACTGATACCAATGCTTATAGAGTCAAGGTTACCAGATCTCAGGTACATTTGCAAAAGGCAGGGTGGTGTAGTGGTAAGGAAGAGGTTTAGCAGCATGTAAACCAGGGTTCGAAACCCAGCAGAGTCAGTTCCTCAGTTTATTCATCAAAACTAGATACATATTTGCTGATTTATAATCAAAGATCGAAATATAAATATATTCTTTGTGAATTTTAAAAGTAGTGCTAGCCAGAGTTTTCTTAATTGCCTCTCTCTCCCCCCTTCCCGTTTGCTCATCCGTTTGCATATGCTTTGAGTCCACGTAATTGAATGAGCAAGACAGACTAATGGCTGTAACCCACTTCCGGGTCCGTGAAACGCAAGGTGGAACGCACACGACGGGCGTGATGACGTCACCCGGCTACACACAGCGACGCACGTGATGACGTCATCCGGCTCCAAACCGCGAAAACGAAAATTGAACGCCAGCTGACAAACGTTGAATACTGAAAAGGGATGTATAAAAGGACTGTGGGAGGGATTGTTTGAAATGCTGCTATTACTTTTTATTGCACCTTATTGCACCAAGTCCCTGAGGAAGTCCAAACTTAGGACGAAACGCGTAGGACGTGTATGGTGACAAGCTGTTTTGTTTTATACCTAAATGTAAGTTATTAAATACTTTTTTTATCTGAACTCTGGAAGTGCACTACATTTTTGTATATATCTTTCCCTTTTGAGATACATACATCCACTTTATGATGAATATGTGAGGAGGGACAACACACTGGACACTGAAAAGAAAAGATACCATTGAAGGCCTTTTTAACTCTACTAATCTGTGAGTGACCAATTGTCATTTCACATTTGTACCAGTCCCCACACAGTTAAACGCTATGTTCCTTTATTGTATCTATATTTAGCAGATCATCCCCTATCCTATTTGCACATAATGTTTTAATTCATTCAGATCTAGGATGTGGTATTTTTGTGTTCCCTTTATTTATTTTTTGAGCAGTGTATATTTAACACAAAAGTTTAGTATGCCATATGGTAAAAGTAAGCACAAATAAGTCCATATGAAGTAAAATAAAAAAGATATAAGAATGGGACTTACAAAAATCTGAAATCAACGTGGATTACAAACATTTCAGAAGCTTTTAGCATAGTGGGTGGGTAATACACCTCCTATATCAATTAATTAACAATCCTATATCAATTAATTTAACTCAATTACATAATTAATCCATCAAAATAATAAACGACAAAAGTATCATTTCTTGAAAGGAGCAATGCACCAGTGCCCATTAACAGGTTTCGTTAGGGGCCAAGGAGCAACAAAGTGTCTCTTATTTATATACCTCCTAACTTTGTAACATACACCGTGAAACAAATCAAGAGACAACCTCACTGGTGATAGCCAAGCTGAAATTAAATGCATAGCAATTATGCAAGTTATTCATCCAACGGATACCTGATTCAATATATAAAAGGGAACAGACATTTTCGAATGGAGGAAGAGGCAGTTATCGTTCCTCTGCAGATTTCCTTCCAGTGATTGCGATTGCCTTTACAAAGGCACTTGTGACTCTCAGGCCTAGCTCTCCTTATTTATCCCAGTGAGAGGGATCATGTAACCAGCCAACAGGTCCAAATACCCTGTCACTGGGATTCCTAAAAATCCACACAGGACACAAGTTTCAAACGGAACTAACATACAAAACTTCCCTTTTACTTGGGACTAGCCCATATGTTCATTACATAGAGATTACTGTGACAACTCGAAAAAAAATACAAACAGTCAAATCACATTACACAAGATACAGGCAATTATAATAACATAATGACATATTTATAAAGGGATGGGAAAGACAATAAATAACACACACATTTCTCCTGCTTGCAAAAATTACAAAATGCATATCTACCTGAATATGCAAATTAGCAAGTCTTGCTATTCAGGTAGTGCATACAACGGTTGCTAGATACGTACTTGCAACCAACAGGTGGCACTGTACAGGCTGCACAGCCTAATCCACCTAGTTGATTGCAAGCATTAGCAGTACAGGAGATCACACTAACATTTCACACTAAACAATTACATTACACACATTATAAACACCCTGCACCTATAATGGGCACAGGGTGACTTAGTCATAGGAGCCATTTAGGAACCATTGTAAATTGATGGTGACTACCATCACAGATGCCTCTATCTATCTGAATACACAAAATATATTACTGCACCCAACAAAACAATAGCAGAAAAACATTAATAAAAATCTGCTTGTTCAAGGCACTAAAGTGATAGTCCAATCTGCTTGTCTATCATGACAATCTACTTGTCCTGACACAAAATTTTAAATTAGAAAGTTTGAGGATCCTGCTTGGACATTGACACGGTTATTTACTAAACTCTGAATTTCCCAGATTAAACCTAAATGCAGGGCCGGTGCAAGCATTTTTGGCGCCCTAGGCAAAAACAAATTTGCAGCCCCATTTACTTCACCCAATCATGTAGATTAACACACACACTGACTCAAGTAGACACACACTGACTATGCAAACTGACACACACGCACTAACCCATATAGACTGACGCACAGAGACTCATATACACAAACTGACCCATGTAGACACACACAATGACCCATACAGACACACACTGACCCATACAGACAGACACACTGATACACATAAATATACTGACTGAAGCAGGCTAACACACATTCTTTGACATACTTTGCTTTCATTGCTGTTCATTCCCTGCGTCTGGCTGCCCTTTCTCTGCACATTTCCTCCTGTGCGAGGAATTGAAGGTCCGGCGAGGAATTGAAGCGCCCACTCGCTGCCGCAATGCATGGCTGGGAGGGGGTGGCCTGGCTGATCTGTATGCCACCGGACCTGTGTTCTACCGGGCGCTAGTGAGCAACAATGTAAGTGCTTCCGAGCGCCCGGTAAAATGGCCGGCGGCATACTCAAAATAATCTAACTTGTCAGGGCCGGCGCCCCCCCTTAAAGGGACACTATAGTCACCTGAACAACTTCAGCTTAATGAGGTTCAGGTGAGTGCTACAGCTCCCTGCAGCCTTTTTCTTGTAAGCACTGTATTTTCTGAGAAAATGCAGTGTTTACATTGGAAGCTTGGAACACCTCTTGTTGCAGTCAATCAGACGGCCACCAGAGGGACTTCCGAGTTTCAGAGGCCCTAAAAAGGCCTCAATCACGTCTGACGTATTCATGCATGGGTGAATACTTCAGACGGGCTATCAGCACACAAAGCACTGTGAACGCGCTTTGTGTGCTGAGGCTGTCAGCACTGCTGTGGGAGTGGCTTCAGCTGATAGCTGAAGACCGAACCCACAGGGACTCTTTCTGGCCACAATAGTGGTTGAAGAGGGGGGGGAGAGACCTACTCTCCCCCCCCCCCCGGGCGGTGGGTGGGGGCCATGAAGATAATGAGGGGGGACCTACTGTCCTCCCCCTCTCCGGCCCCCACCCCTGTGCGGCGGGTGGGGGCCCTAAAATTAAAAATAAGGGGGGGACCTACTGTCCCCCCCGGCCCCCACCCCTGAGCGGCGGGTGGGGGACCTAAAATTAACAATAGGGTGGAACTACTGTCCCCCCCTGGCCCTAAAATTAACAATAAGGGGGGGAACCTACTGTCCCCCCCGGCCCCCACCCCTGAGCGGTGGGTGGGGGCCCTAAAACTAACAATAAGGGGGGGGGACCTATTGTTATAGAAAGCGAGCTGAGCTGTCAGTCAGACAGCTCAGCTCGCGAACGCGCATTCCGCGCACATGCGCGGTAAAGCGCTGAGTTTCTTCATAGGGCGGCTGCCAATGCCGCTCTATGAAGAACGCGATTGGTGCAGCGCGAAGCCGCGCATGCGCACCACATCGCGATGACGCTTCTCTCAGAGAAGCGTCCTATTGGGCCCCGCGATTTCGTCATTTTGACGAAAAAGTGGGCGCGGCATGGCTGGGAGCTCGGCGCTGGAACGGAGGTAAGTTTTTAATATAAAAACACTCCGAAAATTATTTTAAATAAATTAAAGTTCATATAACAGCAAGAAGGAAGGCTGGGGGACCTGTCTTTCTTGCTTTTATATGTTGACTATAGAGTCCCTTTAAGCAGCGCCCTAGGCGGCTGCCTAGTTTGCCTGTAGGGAGCGCCGACCCTGCCTAAATGGAAAAACCGAGGCCAAAATATCTGGATAAATTGGATTTAATATGCAAAAATTGGGAGTTTAGTGTCTCACTCTCTGTCCTCTACCATAGTGTGTGGAGTGTGTGCTGGCTGTATCTAATCTGTCTGGTATGTGCAGGCTGTATGTAGTGTGCGTGTCTGATGTGTGCTGGCTGAACAGTGTGTGTGTGGGGGGAATATGTGCTGGCTGTACAGTGTGTGTGTGTGTGGGGATATGTGCTGGCTATACGGTGTGTAATCTGTGTGTGGTGTGTGTTGGATCTCCTACTCTCACCAATCCATAAGTCACATACAAAAGCTGTACTTTTGGAGGCTTGAATGCACATTCCTCTACACATCTACACGTCCAAGACCTCAGTAATTGCTCCTTGCACCTTCGGCACTCATTTAGTCAGAGTACATGCGGAGAGTCCTCGCAGCTGCACTCTGACTCACTAAGGAGTGCAGGTGTTCTGTCATTTTCCTAGACCTGTTAAAAATCTGGAAAGCATTATTTGACACAATCAGCCGTTTTACTGCAATTTCATGTACGGCGCATGTATGCAGCCAAATACACCTCCCTGTAAACATACTTTTTTCCCCCTATTTTTAAGCAACATACGGTATTATTTTAATTCAGCACTTTTAATAACTATAGTGTTCAATGTTCAATAGAAATCAATGTTTATTAATAGTACATAAATCGGCATGAGGTGTGTGCTCGTGCACATGAGCCATAGATGAAATAGTGGTTACACAGCTGATTCCGCGTCACCAGAAGTTACGCAGTCCAGATTTCTGACAGGTCCAGGAAAATGACAGAACAACGGAACCGTGGATTCAGTATTTACTGAGGTTTGCAATTAATGGAAGTGTGGAGCTTTGTACCAAAACACAGTCCTGTCACTTGTCCATGGAATGGCTAAAGACCCAAACAAACTGCCTGCTCGGCGCCCGGAACTCCATGTCCTGGGCATCGGATAATACAAATTCCATATTCCTGAACAGACTCAGAAGTAAAGTACAGTATGGACATTTGTGAATATTCTGGCAATGTCAGTGAGAGGTGAGGTTTGCCAAAATTTAGCTAGTAAGCATTATGAAGCGGAAACATTTTATCTGGTTAGAAAAAGGCGTTATGTAAATATAGGAGGTACATAAAATATATATAGATAATGAATCTCACATTTGTTTTTTGTTTACAAGAAAACTGATAACATATATCACTAAATGATAAAGAAAGATTTGGGTTCTGTCGGCTATGCCCAAATTCATGTCCTGCTTCCAAAGAGTTTTATATTTAAATTTTTAAAAAAAAATAATAATTTTTACATATTTTATGGCATCTTTGATTAATTCTACATCTGCCTAAGAGCTTTAGGGCTTACATAAAAACCAAGATTTCAGGCTGTAATGAACTGGGGATGTTATTTTTTTTTTCCTTTCTATTGAGTAATTTCGAAAATAAACTGACAGGAGGTTACGGTTTTGCAACTCCATTCTCAGAACAACTTATGAAACTTAAAGTGACACTCGAAGCTGATGTTGACACTAAATGTTTGTGATGCATTACAAATATAGAAAAGGAATACTCTATTTAAAAGTATCAGTAGTTAGATTATTCTGTTGTATTCCTTAATTATTTTTTTATATTAATGGGCTCTCTTAACCCCCCCTCCCCCCCAAAAAACAGAAAAATAAAATAATCTTTTAATCACATTCACTTCTAGAAATGATCATGTGAGTGCTAGGAGTCTGTTCAGAGATATTTGCACTTGTGTGATGGGAAATAGTTACATCCCGGGCACATGTGACTTAGGCAGCCCGGAACTCGAAGGTTATCATCAGTGTGCACATCGTGTTGATGAAAGACGTCATCTTCTCCCTTGCAAGCAGCTTGCCTGCAAGGGAGAAGCTTGATCTTCCGTTCCAGCCTCTCTCCATTTTATGCAATAAAATGTAGTTTTTTTAGAATATTGAATTAAAGTCCTCCCTCCTCTCACAGGCTGTGGAGCTGCACATGCACACAGAGCCAGAGAGAAAGGTCCAATCCAATGCTTCTCTTTGAGAATCATTTGCTTGCATCGCAGGAGGGAGTCTGTGATGTCAAATGAGGCGTGGAAAGGAGTGCCAGGAGCTTCACCAGTGTTAGACTAATTTCCTATTTTATATATTTTTTTAAAGAACAGATAGGGCTCTCTTGTGATACCACACACATAAATACATATACTGTTATTCCGTATCAATAAAATATAAAAAAGTGATAGAAAAAAAACAAAACTATTGTTGTTTCTATGTTGCCTATTATAAATTGTGGAAATCTAGGTCCGTTAAAGAATAATACCGGAAAATAATTTATTTGTCCTGATTGTAATATAATACATCATACCACCAGGTATGTAATACCTCATATCACCAGGACCTTTTCCTGCCACACATGCAACCACAAAAACACACATGAAGGTGCAGGGCAAAATGATACCACTATACAAACTCCTGTTTAGTCATGCAACAGTTTAGGTACCACCTATTGAAAGGGTTCATTACTCGCATACCACAACAACCAGACTTACTTGAACAAATAACCTTGTTCAAAGTTCTATGTGATGATCCAGAACTCATGCCACATACAATCTCACTTTCATATTCTACACTTCAGCTCAACAGAAATTACCGCCACCCCAATTTATAGGTAAATCAGTGGAAAAAGATATGTGACCGGGTGCACCACTGTGCACTGGCGAGCAAGACTCAGAAAACAGCAATTTAGGTGCTGTCACTGTGATATAAAACACCACAACTCCTGATGACCAATACCACCTTAGAGGCCTTTGCTGTTGCTGCCCCTCTTCTGCAGGCACGTATCTAAATAGGTTATTCCGCTGTAGTAAAGGCAGGATACCCCACCACCACTCCGCCTCTGGTATACCAAAAGAAGAACTGACTTTCAAAAGTCAGAATCATGTGCAGACGTATACTAATATCTGTCAAAGTGGCCTACACGGATAAGTTTCAGCAGCTGCTTACGTACAGATAGTCTACAGGAAAGACTCTTTGGGATGGGGGGTAAGAGGGTCTCTGTTGGGCCCAACAGGCCAGTCGTGAGTGTTCTGGGACATAAGGCGGGATGACCAGCTACTAGAGGTGCGAAATAAGGGGAGCAGGGGGGAGATGGGAATATATTACGCAGTACAAGTCTGCTAACTCAGAGTATTCAGGAAAACAATGTAACATCACCTAATCTCTGTGCACTAAACTTGATTTCTTCTTTTTATGTTTTTTGGGTTTTTTTTCTTTATACCTTCCTGGACACACTTATCGAATGTAACTTTCTCAAGTTAATTATAAAAACTATGCAAGACTTTCCTATTGTTCCAATTTTTGTTTACATGTGAATGGTGCGACGAGACCTGACATAGACATCTGAGTTGGGAACCTGCATGTCCTACTGTGTAAAATTTTGAAATATATACAAAAAATGACCTCATGCATTTAAATCTATTTTTTGTATCTATAGGTCATATATTACAAGGAACACTTTAATGTTGAAATTCTAGAATGTTTTAGCATTGTCATATGAGAAATATCTGCCTTAAATCAACCGCCACGTTAATGATTTTCAGCTAGGTAAGTATTGAAAAAAAGTGATGGGAGTTTTACTCTACATTGTCTTCAGAACAGGCTATTTTAAACAAAGATGCAATGGGGTGTAACTCATATCACTCACAGACACACTGTGCCCTAATTTTTTACCACTTAAAGACTGCATGACAGTCTATGCAGTGCATGGCTTTCATGCTATATGCAGTTCTCAGAGCCCTTTAAATCCGTGGAAATGCTGATCTTGCTCAGTTGTGGTATCTCTAAATGTGTCCCCGGTATCTCTTCATACTTGAGGATCCGTCTGTCAGTTTGTTTTATAATAAATGGCCTCAGAATGACAGAAATGCTATGTGCAGTGTTCTAAATGAGTGTGGCACGTAGTCCTTTAAATCTCTTTACAGTTTAAATAAGAGTTCCTTTAAAATAGTACCCCACCCCCCAGCTTCCCAATGCCCTCAACCTATCAGTATGAGAGACCCTTGGGAGGTACCCCTAAGCTTAGTGATTATTGTTGGGCTTTGCCAGCTGCCCAGCACAGATATTGGAATACTATGACATGGTGGTGGGCTTACATAATATGGCCATATGGTGTAAATGAATTTTTATATTTGTTTGCTAAAATGGGTGATTTTAAGTAGCCTTTTAAAATTTCAAACAGTTTTTGTTTGTGTGTGCACGGTTCCCTAGTCTGTATTTTGGCCTTTACAGCAGCACCACTACTTAGAAATGCATGTTTCGATTGTGCGTTCAATTTTCCTTTTTCCGTAATACAGGTTTAGGCCTATATTCGCTGGATATGTCAACCCCCAACATAATGTGCAACTTTTAGACCTAGGCATGTGGATGATTTGGTCCTACGTTAGGTGATAGTAGTCAACAAAAAGTCATTTTGTGTAAAATTAGAAATGTTGCTTTACTTATTCTAGCCTTTTATATGGTTATTTTATTACTTTATTATACAATTAATAAAATTATCAGCGTTTAACCCCTTAAGGACACATGACATGTGTGACATGTCATGATTCCCTTTTATTCCAGATGTTTGGTCCTTAAGGGGTTAAACATGAACAAACAAAACATAAAAATAGGCTTTTTTTGACGATAGATGGAGCATGCGTATCTTTCCAGCCAGTACATACAAATGATACCAAACCACAAGCAGTAATGTAATCTGCTAGTTCTCCCACAATTTGTTTTTAAGGAGTAAATAATGGCTAATAATCATACTCAATTGAGTGATATCAGTGATGGTAAGCACTCAAAAAACTCTAATTGTATAGAGAAAAAAAAAAAAAAGCTGAAAGTGATAAAGACATATGACAAGGGTAAAAGCATTGTGTTTATCAATAAAGCCGTAGCCGAACGCCTTGCATATCAACAGCTCTGTTAGGCAACACCTAATTTTTGGAAGGTTTTCTTACGCTTAAAATGTTGACCTATTCGCTGACATACAGAGTAAATTATAATACAGTAATTGTATAATAATTATATATAACTTAAGGAGACAGAAGAACCATGACTTGCAGAATCTCCAAAGCCCTGTATGAAATTATGTAAACGTGCTACTAAGTGGATTTAGTCAAAGAGCACATCTTATAGCTACTTTCACATATACTGACTTAGAACCCGCAATAACTCCACCAGATGCCCTGAACCCAACCCTACAAACCTATTTTATGACTCATTATGACACAAACTGAGTTATTCACTATAGTGAAAATTGCCAGTTAATTCAAATCAAGTTTCAACATTTAGGCCCCAAACAAATTCTTCAAGTTAATTTGGTGTTCAGTTTGGCTACTGTGGACTTAACTTTTAAATTTACACTTTAGTGAATAACCCTAAATTTACCCAGCTCCCAGCTCCACATTTAACATAGAAGTGGTCACTCACCTTCGTATTCAAGATGCTTGGGAACAAGGGTTATCATGTTATTATTACTATTTCCAAAGCCACAACAACTGCTATTATTACTATTTCTAAAGAACCAAATGACTGTGTTAGTCTACAATGAGTAGACTAACACAGTCATGCTTCCTGAGCTTTATAGTAATTATTGTTGGCCTCAGTCATTTGGGGCTCAAATTAGCACTCACTGATCTTGAACAGGATGCTCATTAGAATGCCACCAGGAACTATCCTATTGCAAAGGAGCACTATAGGGTCAGGAACACAAACATGTATTCCTGTCCCTATAGTGCTAAAATCCCCATCTAGGCCCCCTGGGCCTTCTTGCCTCCCTAAATATAATAAAATCAAACTTGTATTCAAGTCTGCAGCTCCTGTTTGCCTGTGAACTGCATCTGTCTCCTGACATGATCAGAAGTGGTGGTCTGAACCAATCACAGTGCATCCACATAGGATTGGTTGAGACTGTCAAGGAAGCAGATCAGGGGCAGAACCAGCACAAGTCAAGCACAGCCCAGGCCAATCAGCATCTCCTCATAGAGATTAATTGAATCAATGCACCTCTATGAGGGAAGTTCAGTGTCTGAATGCAAAGAGTGGAGATACTGAATGGCAGTGCTGCTTACTCTGCAGCACTGCCCCGGGAAGCACCTCTAGTAGTCATCTAAGGAGTGGCCAGTGAAGTTATCACTAGGCTGTAATGTAAACACTGCATTTTCTCTGAAAAGACAGTGTTTACAGCAAAAAGCCTGAAGGTAATGATTCTACTCACCAGAACAAATTCAATAAGATGTAGTTGTTCTGGTGACCATAGTGTCCCTTTAAGCAACTAATGAAGAGACAGAATCATGAATACCACTTTATTTTCAGTTTATTTCTGTTCATTTCTGCATATACGCAGTAATTTCTTTATAGCACTGCGTATGTGCAGAAATTAAGCACTAGTAAACACAGATTTTAGTGAGATCACAGTTGATTAATCGCACAGAAGTTGAAGGATTTCCATATACTTTCTCAGATTGCTGTATTGTGCAACACTCTCTGTAAAGTAAAAAGTCACTATTCCATTCCAGTGGTACTAACTCAGCAAACTTCACGCACTTTTTATAATTCCTCAAGTAGGGAAGTTTGTAGTCTCTATTTCTCAAATTTATGATTGCCACACTGCCGAGCTATTACGTGCACAAGCACGCCTTGAATTAACATAGTTTCTTATCAGTTTGATAGGACGTATTCCAACTGCAGGTGTAATCTGACAAGAGAACGATAAGTACTTGTTACCATATGATAAACCTACGTTAGCAAAATAATGAGCGCTGGCAGTTTTCTCATAGGCCATCAGAGACACGAGAACGGCCATGCTCCATTGCTGCAGTACCTAGCTGATGATGAATTTTAACAGCCCTTAAAGCTTTCCCTGTGCAATGAACTGTAATGCTCAAACCACTTTAATATCTTGGTTTTACATTATATTGATCAGTGCACGGTGATGGACAAAGTTATTCTACTTCTAATGCAGAGTCGTAAAACTCCCAGAAGTCAGATAGCTATAATTTGTAAAATATTACAGCTGGATTTGAACTTTTTATAGCAGTTCATATTGTATGCTGTTTGCAGCACTATGGGATGTGTTGGCTGTAAATAGGTAAATAATAATAATAATAATGTTACTCTCTATGGATATGTCTCTCCACCTTCAGTTACAATGGTTAGAATAACTGCCTGTTTATAAATGATACATCATTTTGTGCCATCCTGTTTGAAGGAGCGACAGTAAAGCTCAGCATTATAGTGTACTTGCCAACAGTCCAGAGTTAAGTGGGACTTTACCAACTTTAATACTGCTATCCTGTTTTTTTTTTTTTTTTCCTCTTTCAGGTTTACCGTTTCTGAGGACACCATTGAACAGTGCTGAGCAAGAACATCTTTAATTGCACAAGAGCATCATTAAAAGCTCATTAACACATTTTCATGTAGGGATGCATTACCGGTGACACAATTTTTGTCGGTGGAACGCCCCCGCTGGTTTCATGCTTGATGACGTTGGAAAGTAAGAGAGGAAGTGAATTTGCCAGGTCATGAGTAAAAAATGTCCTATAAACGTTATTGTTAGCATAAAGGGGAGCTAAATTCTTATGGAAAACTCTACAATACTTTATACCAGTGGTAGTCAACCTTTTTCTAACTACCGCCCACTAATGCATCTTTTTGGTTGAAAAAATTTCCTTACCGCCCACCAGTTTTCGCGCAAGTGCAGAATATTTTTTTCGAAAGGAGGATGTTTTTTAAAAAAAATAAATGTATGTACATTTATCTTTTTATTTCCAATTAATGCATGTTTATAATGTTTTTAACTTTATAAAGTTTAATGAGAAAACAATAAAGTAAATTGAAATTACCTTTACTAGTGATTAATGAGATCCTTGAGGTTGATGCTGCAAGACTAAATATTTGATATCTGGTTCGATTTTCGTAAGGAACAAACAAAGGTCTCCTCTTTCGGTGATATTCAGACGACCTCTCTGTTTGCGCATAATATGATTTCTCATCTGTGCGTCAGCTCCCCTCTTCTCCCTCCTCAATTCCCCACTTTTTCCCCCTTTTTTAACCTTCCATATAGCAATGACCAGTAGGTGTGTGTGTCTGTATATATGTGTGTATGTATGTGTCTGTCTGTATGTGTCTTTGTATGTATGTCTTGTGTGTGTGTGTCTTTGTATGTATGTCTTTGTATGTATGTCTTGTGTGTGTGTGTCTTTGTATGTATTTCTTGTGTGTGTGTGTCTTTGTATGTGTCTTTGTATGTATGTCTTGTGTGTGTGTGTCTTTGTATGTATTTCTTGTGTGTGTGTGTCTTTGTATGTGTCATTGTATGTATGTCTTGTGTGTGTGTATGTGTCTTTGCATGTATGTCTTGTGTGTGTGTGTATGTGTCTTTGTATGTATGTCTTGTGTGTGTGTGTGTCTGTCGGTATGTGTCTGTATGTATGTGTATCTTTGTATGTGTTGTGTGTGTGTGTGTGTGTGTGTGTGTGTATGTGTCTTTGTATGTATGTCTTGCGTGTGTGTGTCTGTCTGTATGTATGTGTCTGTATGTATGTTTATCTTTGTATGTGTTGTGTGTGTGTGTATATGTCTTTGTATGTATGTCTTGTGTGTGTGTGTGTCTGTCTGTATGTCTGTGTATCTTTGTATGTGTTGTGTGTATCTTTGTATGTGTTGTGTGTGTGTGTGTCTCTGTCTGTCTGTGTGTCTTTGTATGTGTGTGTCTGTCTGTCTGTCTGTCTGTGTGTCTTTGTATGTGTGTGTGTGTTTGTCTATCTGTATATATGTGTGTCTTGTCCTTGTATGTATATGTTTCTTGTGTCTGTCTGTATGTGTGTATGTGTCTTTGTATGTATGTCTTGTGTGTGTGTGTGTCTGTATGTATGTGTGTATGTGTCTTTGTATGTCTTGTGTGTGTGTGTCTGTCTATGTATGTCTGTCTGTCTGTCTGTGTGCCTGTCTGTTATAGTGGGATACCTAGCTCAGCTGATGTGTCTGTATGTATCTCATGTGTCTGTATGTCTGTATGTCTGTATGTCTGTATGTCTGTATGTCTGTATGTATGTGTGCCTGTCTGTTATAGTGGGATACCTAGCTCAGCTGAGCTAGGTATCCCACTATAACAGACAGGCACACATACATACATACCGACACACACACACACACACACGCACACACAGACACACACACAAGACATACATACAGTGTGTGTGTCTGTATGTATGTGTGTGTGTGTGTGTCTGTATTTGTGTATGTATGTGTGCCTGTCTGTTATAGTGGCATACCTAGCTCAGCTGATGTGTCTGTATGTATCTCATGTGTCTCATGTGTATGTATGTATGTATGTATGTATGTATGTATGTGTGCCTGTCTGTTATAGTGGGATACCTAGCTCAGCTGAGCTAGATATCCCACTATAACAGACAGGCACACATACATACATACACGAAACACATACATAAATACATACATACAGACAGGCACACAGACACACACACAAGACATACATACAAAGACACATACACACATACAGACAGACACAAGAAACATATACATACATACAAAGACACATACACACATACAGACAGACAAGAAACATATACATACAAGGACAAGACACACATATATACAGACAGACACACACAACACATACAAAGACACATACATACAGACACATACAGACAGACACACACAAGACATACATACAAAAACACATACACACACACACAACATACATACAAAGACACATACACACACACAAAGACATACATACAAAGACAAGACACATATATACAGACATACACACACATACATAAGACACACACAATACATACATACAAAGACACATACACAAACAAACACACATTATATTTAAGTCACCCTCCTGTTTCCTACCTGCAGGTGCAGGAGGGTGACTTTCCCTGGGGTTCAGTGGTGGCTCAGGTGGATGGGAGTCAGAGTTCCCACTCTGACTCCCTCCTCCTCCTTCCTCCCGCGCGGGCTCTCAGTATGCTGGGAGGAGTGACCGGGGAATCACTTCCTCCCAGCAGAGATGATGTCATCACAGGGGGCCCGGTCGCGCTGTTAACGCACCCAGCGCTGACCGGGCCCCCTCACAATCCACATCCATCGGGTGGCCCTGACAGCATGGGCCACCCGATGGACCCCTCCATATGCGGCCCCGGCGGTTTGCCACCAGGGCCGCAAGTGGTGATGGCGGTACCCGGTCGTAGGGGTACCGCCGGCTCGCACCCGCTCACCCAATCTGTAAAAAAAATTGAAAAGCCCTACCGCCCACCTGGAATCCTGAAACGCCCACTAGTGGGCGGTAGGGACCAGGTTGACGACCCATGCTTTATACTGTCCAACCAGCATAGCAACCTGTGCTTCTAGGACTGATTTTGGAGAAAAAAGTCTCTGTCTGCTGCTTGTAACACAAGCACAAGTATTCGTAAAGTCGGTGCATACATAATTGCAAAGTATCCTAAAGAACAAACAACAACAAGTTGAGGAAACCACCTACCAGAAAAAAGAAAAGAAAAAACAGAACCATTCTGTTTATTATCTTTATGCATTCTCTGCTTTGCATTGCAATCAATATAGTTATATTATGTGGTTTCATGTTATCAGTTCTCAGATAAGTATGTTCTGTTTATGACGTTGACTGGAGTAAATCAGGGTTATTTACTAAAGTCTGAATTAAAATTTAACTTAAAATTTAAAGAGTTACTTCAATCACTATGACCTCTTCAGCGATTTGAATTGGTCATTGTGCCTGGAGTATGTATGTGCATCATTTCACCAGAAAACCCTACACATAGAGTTTTTACCTGTAACGGAACCGCTGGCACCCCGACCGGGTACCTTCCGCTGACAGCTGCTCCTAGTGCTTTCCGAGATCTCCAAGCACTCCACCTGACACCATAACCACTGCAGACCCCAAGAACCGCCACAGCTTGGTTGGGGTCTCGCCGTCTCCACCCACTCTGGACCCAAGACCAGGGTGCAGCTTTCAGTAGGTCGACCTCTCCGAATTCCAGAGAGCAGGAACAGGAACAAGCTCTTAGCAGAGCTTAGTGATTATACCCTGGGGAGTATAGTGATTATAGCAATGCCCAGAGTGTAGTTCTCCAATCCCCCAAACATGAGCCGAAACTTCATGAAGGTACAAGATGATCTGCTTTAATGCACACAAAAGGACTTTCTTTTATACAGGTTTTTAGGCCAGAGGCACACCCCCTGGACCTGGTGGTAAACTGTGACAAAAGGGACACAAACCAATGGGAACAATAATTTACAAAATAACACTTCCACACACACAGTAAAATCCTCCCCTCTGCCTGTGATATAATTACTAAACACAATGGGCTAACGTAATTATCACAGGCAGGAAAATACACAGTTTTACACAATATTCATAACTTTAAAAGTATGCATCACATTCACATAAAAGTATGCATCATATTCACTTACATATTCAGAATCAGCATACTCCAAATACAAACATATGTCAAAATCATACAAATTGGTCCAGTGGTTCAAAAGATAGATGGACGTCCTATTTGACCGACTGCAAGCATGGCTTTGGTGTGGTAAGCCAATTATCTCCAGCATGGAGAAAACATCTCTATTAACAACAACAGCAAAAATACACAAAAATACATCATTCCTATCATACTGGACAGAACCCCCACATTCAACTTATCCCCAGATAGCATGGATCTGAGCGCCCAATATAGGTGAACAGCACTCAGATCCCATGAACACAGTCCAATCGCCATGGGGTTAAAGTTTAGCACGGGCTGATGAGAAGTTGAGGAGGGACAAAGCAGCTAGTTTAAACTGGTCTGGCAGTGTCCCTGGGACAACGCCCTGCTGGAGAACAATGGACAGGAAACGGGGGAGGGGAAGAGACACACCTTCCCATGGATTCAAAGGGAAGAAAAAGTGTCCCAAAATCCAAGAAGCCCAACTAATGTTTGTAAAGGGCCATACAACCCAGGGCCATAGTCATGAGGCAGGCAATCAGGCTCCTCCGACAGTCAGGGGAAAAGGGCAGTTTGGCACATAACAATCCAGTGACAAAAAGCAGTTTGTCACATTACCCATTAGTCATTAGCCAGTTCAGAGCAAAAGTTCCAGCCTGCCTAATGTCAGTTCTGTGCAGATCAGACGTCTGACATGCACAGGCCCACCTTTCCAGCCATGTCCTCCTCTGTGATGTCAGCAGAGGAGGATTGAGCTAGGGGAGAACCTGGCCTCTATTCTGGAACAAAGGTAAGTTTTAGCTGTAATTATTTATTTTAAAGTTGGGAGTGGCAGGATAGAAAAAGTTACTCAAACCAAAAACAGTGTGTTTTTTGTTATTTTTTTTTTTTTTAAAGGAACACTATAGTCACCTAAATTACTTTAGCTAAATTTCCCCTGCAATTTCACAGCTCAATTCACTGTCATTTATGAGTTAAATCACTTTGTTTCTGTTTATGCAGCCCTAGCCACACCTCCCCTGGCTATGATTCACAGAGCATGCATGAAAAAAAAACTGGTTTCACTTTCAAACAGATGTAATTTACCTTAAATAATTGTATCTCAATCTCTAAATTGAACTTTAATCACATACAGGAGGCTCTTGCAGGGTCTAGCAAGCTATTGACATAGCAGGGGATAAGAAAATCTTAATTAAACAGAACTTGCAATAAAGAAAGCCTAAATAGGGCTCTCTTTACAGGAAGTGTTTATGGAAGGCTGTGCAAGTCACATGCAGGGAGGTGTGACTAGGGTTCATAAACAAAGGGATTTAACTCCAAAATGGCAGAGGATTGAGCAGTGAGGCTGCGGGGGCATGTTCTATACACCAAAACTGCTTCATTAAGCTAAAGTTGTTCAGGTGACTATAGTGTCCCTTTAACAAAGCCAAAATACCCAAACTGAAAGCATAGCTGGCCTGGAACGCTTTTCCAGTGCAGCTTAAACATGAAATGCCAGGCATTTATTATTTTAGTAAAAAACCATTAAAGGGACACTACAGTCACCCAGACCACTTCAGCTCAATGAAGTGGTCTGGGTGCCAGGTCCCTCAGGTTTTAACCCTTCAGATGCAAACACAGCAGTTTCAGGGAAACTGCTATGTTTACATTTGGGTTAATCCAGTCAGTAGTGGCTGTCTTCCGGACAGCCACTAGAGGCGCATCTGCGATGCTGGAGGCATATTATGCCTCCATCGCGCAGAGCGTCCATAGGAAAGCATTGAGAAATGCTTTCCTATGGACAATTTGAATGCGCGCGCGGCACTTGACATACACTCGGCTCCGCTGACGTCGGCAGGGGAGGAGAGGTCACCAGCGCCGAGGGAGCCCGGCGTTGGAATAAGTTAAGCTGCTGAAGGGGTTTTAACCCCTTCAGCGCCACTGGAGGGGGTCCCTGAGGGTGGGGGCACCCTCAGGGCACTATGGTGTCAGGAAAACCGCTTTGTTTTCCTGACACTATACTGATCCTTTAAAGTATTGTCTGAAAATTGAAAATTAGTTTCTGAGGTAAACAATACTACCAAGAAGCCACTAGATGGCAATAAAACTCTTCCTAATTTACAGCTCCTGCAATATTTAGTAAGGGTAATGAAATTACTTTTGGGACTTTAAAAATTAGTTTTCATTTTCTATGGTTAATCAAATTATAAACTTCACTGAAAATGTTTTTCAAGTTGCTATCTTTTGAAAAATAATGTTTTATATTATTATGAACAGTGAAAAATGAAATGTCTTTTAAAAGCTCCTTTAAACGAAACTGAGAAAACACATTCCCTGAAATACAGTTTATCGTTTTGAAGTTACTGAAAATAAAAATATCACTTGATAATATCCTTCCCTCCTTTGATCAATGTGACATCTCCGTCTGCAGGCCTAGCGTAAGATTTTTTTTTTTAATCACCACATTGCACACCCTTTTCTTCTTTCTTAGAGCTGCCTCCTGCTTACAAGAGATTTGTGATGCTGCTCAGGAAAACACTCCTACAGACATTCAGAGTACCACTGCAGCAATCTTTGAGTAAGCTGAAGAAAATTTTGTACGCAGTGAAAGGTGGGAGTTTTCAGATAAAATTCTATATAAGTATAACCTTTAAATATCTTATGATGAGTGTTCATAACCCCAATTTATATCATATGCAATGTTCCCCCTATACACATTTATATTTTGGTATTCTTTTTAAAATGCTTGTTGTCATATCTGATCTGTCTCGTGCTGCCTTAAATTGATGGGAGTCATACTTGTGGGGTGCAGTCCGGCTTTGCAGTTATCACCATTAATATTGTTCCTGTCTCCTTATTTATGTTTTAGGTGAGGTGCTAGGGAGGGAGATACACAGCTTTCCCCAGCTAGCTACTTGACTGGTATATCAGAAAGGGGAGAAATACAGACTTGTGGGTGGCAGCAGGACCAGACAGGAGTTGTGGCTGCAGACTGCAAAGGAGTGGCAACAAGTGTATGAGTGGTCCATTCTATCGCAGGTGGATGAGCAGGAAACAATTTATCACACTACGAAAGTTGTAGAACAACGTTTCTGAATGATAACTTATTAAATAAATCATGTATTATAAAACACCATTGTAAATGATATGTTATGGGAAAATAATGCCATCTCTAGACATACCTTCGGGCATACTTTCATTTTAGGGGTGTAAGTGAGGGAGGGGGTGCTGTTCTGAAAATTTTTTAGGTGACTTGCTAATTATTTATTCAACTAAATGTAATTTAGAATAAGAACAATGTATCTTATTTACACAGACTGAGTAACTAAGAATCAGATTTATATAGAATAAATTATGTTAATTGACACATTTCATACTGAGGTAGGAGTGTCCTGGGCCTGCGTGTCCCTGACCGATGTACTACGATGTCATTTATCTTCGTTTTCTTTCATTAAAAATCTATATTTCAAAAAAATCACATGGAATTCAAGATCAGAGACAACATGGGTTTACTTCAGGGAAATCATGCCAAACTAATCTTATTGATTTTTTCTGATTGGGTAACTAAAATAATAGATCAGGGTGGTGCAGTAGACATTGCTTACCTAGATTTCAGTAAGGCTTTTACACTGTTGCACATAGAAGGGCTACTAAACGGGTTCATGGATTGCAGGATAAAACTTACCAGGAAAGGTTAAAGGATCTTAACATGTACAGCATGGAGGAAAGACAAGACAGGGGGGATATGATAGAAACATTCAAATACATAAAGGGAATCAACACAGTAAAGGAGGAGACTATATTTAAAAGAAGAAAAACTACCACAACAAGAGGACATAGTCTTAAATTAGAGAGGCAAAGGTTTAAAAATAATATCAGGAAGTATTGCTTCACAGAGAGGGTAGTGGATGCATGGAAGAGCCTTACAGCTGAAGTGGTAGAGGTTAACACAGTAAAGGAGTTTAAGCATGCGTGGGATAGACATAAGGCTATCCTAACTATAAGATGAGGCCAGGGACTAATGAAAGTATTTAGAAAATTGGGCAGACTAGATGGGCCTAATTGTTCTTATTTGCCTTCACATTCTAGGTTTCTATGGTTTGCTGAGATAACTTTTATAGTGGTCACAGAATAAAAGCATTCTGACACTTTTCATTTAATTTATCAAAGTCAAAATACCGTATTTACTCGAATCTAATGCGTCATGGAAACTAATGCGCAGCTCAATTTTTGAAACCTGGAAGCTGAAAAATGTTTTTGCTGGCGAATGTAATGCGCATTTATACAAGAAGATTCTACTATACAACATTGTGCTAATGAAAATGTTTATTGCCATATACCATAGTAACATTGATGGTATTTCAATTTTAGTGTTACATGTTAAGTCTATTCTTTCTTAAGCCCTCTTTCAGGAACGAGATTCGCCTGTGTGAATTTGCCAGAATGAAATTCGCCTGTGTGAAATCGCTGGAAAATGTAAAATTTTCCCCTGAATGCAATGCACCATCAAATCTAATGCATATTCAAATTTTGGGGGGTGCGGGGCTGGGCTGCCGAGCCGACTGGAAGCAGACAAGCATGGCTCCGAGCCCGAGCCCCAAACAATGGCTTTAAAACTCCACAAAAATCACCTTAAAGTCGGATATTCGAGCATGCTGAGGAGGAGAAACACCCCAGCTTTAAAATGACACCTGTAAAGGGCCAACAGCACATCGGGAACACCGACACAGATAAACCCGGCCTACCTGTCCTCATAAGCCTGATCTCGGAGGGGAGAATGACTCAGTGGCTGGAGGCCCGTTCAGACGGGAGATGCACTTCGGAGACATCTATCCCCATCGGGGACCACGCTGGCTCGGGGAACAGCCCCGCTCCACCCCCCCAGCCGGTGGGGGTGATCCCCGCCACATGGGGATGGCACACGCCGAGGCGGACATCTCCGCTCAGGGACCACGCTGATCCCCTAAACTGGCAAAGGTCGTCAAGCTGTGACCTGCCAGTACCCCAGACCATAGGGACATTCCTTCACACACAGTGGGGCACCTGGACCCGCATTTGCACGCCCTGGATGACCTGGGCCGAGATCAGATAACCCGGACTGTCTACGGGCCGACAATATGGTAGCTCAACTTCCGGGTATGAAGGAGGCCCGAGGGAACTGTCCCCACTGCTGTGAGCCCGGGAGGGCTGAGGGCTACATTCCTCCAACGGACCGGTGGCTGGGCAGCAACGTGTCCTCTATCCTAAGAATGTGGCCGGCGCGGTTTCAGAGGCTCAGGGGAGGTGCAGGAGACACTGGGTCAGAGGACTCTTGGGGGGAAGGCCGCAAGACCACAGGTCGTCCCCGAGTGCCCACTGTGCCGCGATGCTTGCGGGGGGCGGCCTGAGCAGATCTGGGGGACCGGTCTGGGACCGGGCACCATGGGGGCATTAGCGGCAATATATGAGACACAACTAACAAGCGCACCTTGGATGTCCCACAGCTCCAACTGATGTTACCCTATGCAGGGGGCGCAGCTGTAAGACCTGCTACAGACGGGACTGGCATGTCCAAACAACATGGGCACTGTGCTTCATGGCAGCGTGAGTGATGCTGGGGAGGTGCAGGAGACAGACGGTGCACGGACTTTTGGTGGGGGGTCAGGTGGACTGGACTGGACTCTGAGTGCCCACGGTACGCCCCGCTGGAGGGCCAGAATCAGCCTGAGGTGAACAGCTGAAGGACCGCCATCCAAAGGGACTGATGAACACATGCAAGGGAACAATTTTATTTTCTTTAGAGGGGGAAGGAAAGCAGGGGGGAAAAGGGGAACACTGTTTAACTGGAAGGAAAAGGGAGAAAAAAATAAAGACTGTGCAGCAAGAATATTTACAGTATAAGGTACTTACCGTTAGCAGTACTTTAACCTGTTAGGCGCAGCCCACAGGTGACAAAATGATATACCAGCAATTTTTATTTTTGTTTTTACCCGATCCCAGTTAACGCAGTTCATGCAAGGAAGGGCTGTGGACTGCTAAACTTTTAAATTGAATTAAAGTGAGGGCATGTTCACCTTAAGGCGGTCTACCTAGGAGGGCTCTATCAGCACAATGGTGTGATGCCGAAATAAATTTAATGTGCCGCGTAGCAGTGTATACTGATCAGCCGCAATTAAGAAGTTTCGCTCTGTTTTATCACACATGTTTCACAATATAACAGAGTGTATATCATTGTTTAATTAAGGTTTGAACAGCATATGTTTACGCTCCACAACGGTTAACTATAGGCCAGTATGCTACGCTCCTTAATGCCCTAGATATATGCACTCTAACAACATACACGCATATCCACGGCTCACATATTAGTATGTCTATGCTAATGCGCAGGCAACCGCGAGTGCGGCAGACGTAAAAGTTGCCCATGTAGGACTAAACTTTCCGACACTGCTGCGGGGTTAATCTTTTTTATTTTATTTATTTATTTATTTATTTTACCCCGCTTACAGAAGCAAGGTCAATCTGAACCATTTAAATTTTACCCCGTCTCGGATAATGTATGGTACTGGGTCCGCTTCACTCTGATATACTGCTTAGTGATGCTTATCCAGACTGGCATGACTTATTACTGTATAGCCAACAGCATCTTTATTGGGATTACGCTCTAGCTTAAACTTTAGCCACAAATATGCAGGTCGGAGGTTCTGTTGTTACATAACGCCTGCTATCACCTATATTGGAACCACAGTATACAACATAATTTGCCCTGCTTTTGCAACACCCTCCTGGACAGACGTTTAAAATCATACAGCTCATATATACCTCTCCATTACAACAGCGCACTTCCCTACCTGTTCGCTTAGCAATACGTCTCTCACATTATAGATACCTAACTTAAATGTGATTATCTGTGATGCCTTTAAGTAACCCTGATTTTGTATGCACCTATATGTTGATGTATGATATTGCTCTGTATTGCCATGTTCGGCCTCTGCGTAGGCTCAAGTCTATATGCCTCTTTAAGTCGCTGTTCGACTGCATTATTTGCAACTAAAATAAAATAAAAACCATTTAAAACACATTTTGGAAGCTTTATTATCCTAAAAAGAGGTGTGCATTAGAGTTGAGTAAATACGGTATTTATTTATACATGTTTTATTTTGTGGATATTCACAGACCACACATATCCCACTACTGCAATCACTCTATATTTGTTTTCTGATACTGTTCTGTACAATCATACCCCATATGTATATTTTGCCCTTAATCCAACCACTAAACCTACCCATAATCTTATCAATAATCCAACCCCTAATCACACGCTCTAAATCAAGCTCAAAGGGATTCCCTCTGCTGATGTCACGGATACTGGGAACATATAAAATTACTGTGGCTCAACACAATTGCAAAATTAATTTGAAAGGCTTTGCGGCGCACTCGCTTAGAGTGCTGCACATAGATCATTTGTCAGCTGACAGGTCCGAAAAGATACTTGGGCTCCCTGTTTATAATTGATAACAAGGTGAGGGCAGACTCAGAAATACCATGCTTGAGCGCAATCACTCAGCCACAATAGTTAAAGGGATACTATAGTGCCAGGAATACAAAGCTATATTCCTGGCACTATAGCTCCCTCTGCTTTTCCCCTCCCTCGTGCCCCTTTCCCCTCCCCCCACAGAGGTAAATAAATGGGTAAAAACCCATTATTTACCTAGTTGATGCCAGCGCCGATGTCTCTCGGAGCTTGATCGCAGCTCCACCTCCTCCAATGTTACGAAACTTTTATGTTTACACTGAGGGTTAATCCAGCCTCTAGTGGCTGTCTCACTGACAGCCACTAGAGGCCGCTTCTGCGATTCTCACTGTGAAAATCACAGTGAGAAGACCGGGACGTCCATAGGAAAGCATTGAGTAATGCTTTCCTATGGGCGGTTTGAATGTGCGCGGCTCTTGCCACGCATGCCCATTCGGCGCTGACATCGGCAGGAGGAGGAGAGTTTCCCAGCGCCAAGGGAGCCCGGCGCTCGAGAAAGGTAAGTGGCTGAAGGGGTATTAACCCCTTCAGACCAGCGGGAGGGGGGCAAGGACTACATAGTGCCAGGAAAACGAGTTTGTTTTCCTGGCACTATAGTGGTCCTTTAACTGGTTAGGTATGTTTGAGCAGGTTCAGCAACATCATTTGTTCCTCTTGTCATTATTTGTATTTTTTGTTTACATATTGTACAGCACTGCTAAATATTTTGCTTTATAAGTAGAAATCATAATCAATCACCATAATCACTACAGACAGCTAAAGTAGTTATAGAACCAGGAGTGCCCTGGCACCATCCCAGCGTAATTTGTCAACCCATGGTCATGGCTACATGTATCCAGGATTCTTGTGCTGAAGAATTCAGTTAGCCTACTGAGTTAAAGTGGCTCTGTCACTTTCCTTGTTTTTATTTTTTTGAAAGTCAGCTTTTTTTGTTTGTTTTTACAGAGTACCAAATGTAGGTGCCCAGGTATGAAGTTCCAGCACAAGGAAGAAAAGATAATAAATATAACTAAAGGGAAGTGTAAAAAAAGGAAAGTATAATCATTAAGACAGAAGTGGCATAAGGAAAGGAAAACAGAAAGAAAAAAAAAAAAACATGACAGAGCCACTTTAAGCACGGCTGTGCTGATTGACGGAGAGCATCAACTGAGCACTCTCAACAAATAAGCATGGTCCTGTATTGGCTGTACTTAGGTTAACAATGCCATCCGCCTTCTCCAGGAGGCTGTGATGGTTATGGTGCTTTAACTGTTCAATTAAATTAAAAACCAATGCAGAATGATGCCTAATGTAATGTTATGCTAATGCAACATGTTTAACTAAGCTTGACCCTTCCTTTACCCAGTTAGCTTAGATTATTTGTTAACTATATTTGCAAAACAGAGTTGCATCCAAATTTATGTAGAATTGGAACATGACTGACAATAAATGGGAATTATTATATTTTAGGGCTATTTGAGACAAACTGTTTTTTTTTATTAGAATGACAAATGTTAGCTAGGATCAAGATGCATCTTGTGTCACAGGAAAAACGTATATATTCTGAAAGCTTTTACTAGAGAAGGTTAACAGGCACCATGGGAGTAGAGGACAAAGTCACCAAGATCAACAATAGGACAACACAGACCAAAAAAAATAAATTAAGCTTGTATGGCAAATACAATATGTGCAGCAGTGTAGTTATCAGTGCACACCTCTAGGGGATGCCATTAATTTGATTTTCTGGATTGTCAGGGGAAGCCATACTGAACATGAAATCATAGAAGCAGTTGTTGAATCTAATATTAGTAGTTTTGGCTTGTGTGGTCTATAGTTCCGGTTTGTGCAAAAGCTTGGTTAGAGGTGATTTCATTTTCCCTGACATAGCTTGTGGACCCAATATATTTTGCTTGTAAGTCACTTGGGCTAAATGGGAAAATTATAGAGTCAAGGCTGATTTATGGGTACTGTTATAGAGGCAATAATATCTTTGCCTGCAATAAACAGCCGCTGATAACTTGTGGTCTGTTTTGTTTCTGTTTGTTTACAGTCATTGATTTCCTGACAGCAAATATTTTTCCTGCATCACGTAAAAGGTAAAGATTTGGACTGCATCAATACATAATACTCAGGGCCAGTGCAACCCATAAGGTGGCAAAGGCCCAGGAGTTGCAATGTCCGACAGTCCAAGGGATCGTCATGAAGTAAGTGACACTGCTCCCATTTTCTCACCAGCCGCTCCATGTAGTGTGGACAAGTGGACCACAGTGAGGATCTTCTGTATCCTCTACCCAGTCTGACAGGAAGCTGCTCACAGAGAGCAATGAATAGCTTTCTGTCAGACTGGGTAGAGGATACAGATACTCAACTGCGGTCCGCTCGGCCACTACTCAGGGAGGTAAGCAGGCACGCGAGGTGGGAAGTGGAAGAGACCATAAAGGGATAGCAATGTGGGAAGGAAGATACATACACAAGGGACTGTGGGGTGAAGACACAAAAGGGGCATTTATGTGATATGTATATATACACTATCTGTTTGTGTGTGTGTGTGTATATATATATATATATATATATATATATATATATATATATATATATATATATATATATATACACACACACAAAAACAGATAGTGTAGAGCCAGATTGAGATCCCCTTGGGAAAAAGCATCAGGCATAAATGTTGAGGCTCACCATTTGTTTGTATTTATCTGCTTGTTATTCACCAGGTGTGGGAACTCCTTGTAGGTGGACTGCTGCAATTTGTGATAAGAGAACACTATACAAATTATTTTTTTGTACAATAAATGTTGAAGGTTTATGTTATATCCATATTTGATTTTAATAAATATTGTTATAATTTATACGTTTGGATATGTCATTATACACAGTGGTGATATTACATCCATATTATGCACTTTATTAATGCTGACTTTGCCAATTTTGTACCAACAAATAATGTTGCATAAATCTAATTATGTGCTATGGTTTATTTTACACAATATGGTTCTTAGCATCCCTTTAATCTAGGACAGGGCAAGTGGGGGCTGTGGCGGTTGTTGTATTACAGTCTGCTGCTAAATGAGCATGTTGATTTAGCTGGAGTACTTTTTATATGCAGTACTGTCTGCTGCAGTAATATCATGTGGGAGTGAGAGACCTCACACGCTCAAAAGACAAATAATGCCAGCCAGCCCCATCACTTTTTAATACAGTATGTAGAGCCTACAATTCTATAGGCTCTATTTGCAATTACCTGCAGTTAAATTTACACCTATTGAAACAGTTGTTTTGCACTTTGATGGCTCATCGGAAAGTTGCCTGCTCTATGTACTGCATATTTTTGAAATCCTTTAATAACACCTATCTTGGTGCTCTGAAGCAGTGGTGAAAGCAAAGAGTAAAAATTATGTTTAAATTCTGAGATGCAGACAAATATATGTTAATATTATTGATCACTTACATCAAGCATGTCAAACCCAAAGGCTAGCAAGGGCCAAATAAACAAGGTTTAAGTTTATGTGGGCCGCAAAAAACAAAACAAAAAACAGGTAAATTTTCACCCTCTCTACTAAACCCCAGACCCCCCTCGTCTACTAAATCCAAGTCCCCCCCTCGTCTACTATATCCCAGTCCCCCGTCTACTAATCCCCTGCCCCTGTTTTAAAAAAAAAAAAAATAATTAAACAGCCAACAAGTAGTATAACCAATGGCCCCATCCGCACCTTAAAAATGTGGATCCTCCCATTACTCCTTGAAACCCTCATACACATACACACACACACACACACACACACACACACACACACGCTGACAGACACACAGAATCAGTCCGACACACACATACATACACACATTCACTGACAGACACACTAACAGACAGACAGCCAGACACACACACGCACGGGAACAGCCATGCACGCAGACAGCCAGACACGCAGCCATACACCTATACACACAGACAGACACACACACACAGCCATACACCTATACACACAGTCATACATACAGATAGCCATACACACATCCATACACCTATACACACAGACAGCCATACACCTATACGCACAGACAGCCATACACCTATACGCACACACACACAGCCATACACCAATGACGTCATATTCTGACTCCTGGCATCACTGCGGGGAGCTGAGCAGGGAGAGCTTACACTCAGTGCTCCCTCGCCGCGGCCCATGGGCCGCATAAATATTAGTTGTGGGCCGCAAGTTTGACATGGCTGACCAACATCTTTTCCAAAATGACATTTAACATTCAAACTGTTATGAGCCTTCACTCTGGCTTTTATCTATAGAAATATCATAGGATAATCTCTTTCCAGGAACAGCCTATTTCGCGCTGATTGGCTGCCTAGACCATTAGCTAATTACCATTGGCCATAATGCACATTGCTTCAGTATGAAGTCAAGTGCCTGGACAAATATATGTTCTATTTGCCAGGTTGGCTATGATATAAAACTGCAACAGCATGATGTAGTAGTCTTATCCTGACATGAAAGAAACCAAACGACAATAGTCACAATGTGGGTCATTTTACATGATTCAGATATATTAAATCAAGCAATGAATCCACAAATCAAACTTGTACACTATACATTACAGTTCTCTGTGGAAATTTTTTTCATCAACTTTAACCTCTTAAGAACCAAACTTCTGGAATACAAGGGAATCATGACATGTCACACATGTCATGTGTCCTTAAGGGGTTAAAGGGATACTATAGGCACCAAAGTAACTTCAGGTTAATGAAGCAGTGTGTATAGATCATGCCCCTGCAGTCTTATTATTCAATTCTGTGCCATATAGGAGTTAAATCACTTTGTTTATACAGCCATAAACACACCTCACTACATATGACCTGCACAGCATACCTAAGCACTTCCTGTAAAGGGAACTATAATGTTTAATCTTCCTTTATTGCACAGTCTGTTTCATTTAGAATATATTAATACTTGCTCTGTTAATTGGCCTGCTAGACCCTACAGGTGTGTAGTTATAGTTCAAGTTAACATCTAATTGAAAATAAAACCATTATTTCATAAAGAATGTGAGAGTCACAGCCAGGGCAGGTGTGGCTAATGCTGCATGTACAGAAACAAAAGTGATTCATCTCGTAAATGACTACAATAATTTTGTGAGTAATGCGCTCCATCAAATCCCAATATCAACAGCTTTCAAACATAAATAAAAAAAAATTCAGAGCAACTCAGTTGCAAACCACCATGAAAATCTTGAAAGCCATTTATCGATTCTTTAAATCAGGAAACAAGAACTATAATAATATTTTATCAAAATATATTTAAAGAAATATTTTTCAGTATCATGCTCTAAAATTAAGATCATTACAATTCACTCATGAGAATTTAGGAGAAAATATAAATAAGGAACAGTGTATTGCTCAGCTGGTTTGCATGTTGTATAATGAAAGTCATTATTATAGTATTGCAGATCAAAGTGTTTATAAAACAACTATATAGGTTTCTCTGTTTCTACATTGTTCCGACCCCTTAACTGTCTGGAAGACAAAAAATACTTCAGGACAGCAAATTACAGGCAATACATGGTAGCTTTTAAAGGTCTTCCAGTGTTCATAAAAAATTCATCTTAGGTCAGCAAAATTTGCTCTAGTCATATCAAGCATTGCCCTTGTAGAGAGAGAGGGAAACAGAAGCAATCCCACAGCTCAAATGCTTGATAATCACTGTAATAATGTCTTAGGGGAAGATATAAATGTAAGTTATACTAGTTACAAGCTCAAACAAAACAGAATAAAAAAATAAAAAAAATACATCACCAGTTTTATCCTGCAGAAAACAATATTAATATATTAAAAATAAGACAATGTTCAAGTTAGAGTATACATTGGCTACCATTTAAACACTAAATTCTGTGGTTTTTATTTAGAATGTTTATATAATTCTAATAAATATCCGTTATTGAAAGGGACTCTATAGGCATGGAAACAACTTTAGCTTAATGAAGCAGTTTTTGAGTATAGAATATGCTCATGCAGTCTCACTGCTCAATTATCTGCCATTTAGGAGATAAATCAATATGGCTCTGTTTATGCAGCCCTAGCCACACCTCCGCTGGCTGTGACTTGCTTTAGAATTGTTCATCTTCTGCTCTGTAAATTGAACTTTTTTTTTTAATCACACACAGGAGTCACTCTGGAAGTGACTGTCACTACCTCCTAGCCTATTGACCACGCAGACTGGGAATATGGAAGAGGCACAGCGAGGGTGGAGGAAGAGCATAGCAGGCAGACTCCCATAAACTGCAGCCAGCCCCAGGAACTCACCTCCCTGCAACCAAAAGGTATGGAAGCTGGGGGTGGTTAAAAATGTCTCAATTGTGATTTGTGCGTGTCAGTGTGTATGCCAATGTGTATCAGTGAGTATCTCTGTGTGCATGTGTGTGTGCCAGTGTTTGTATATGTAGGTATGTGCATGTATCTGTGTGCCAGTGTGTATGTGTATCTGTGTTTGTGTATTTCTGTGTGTGCCAGTGTGTGTGTGTGACAAACTACCCTTTTTACATGAGTTTGCCATGAGCTCCTGGAGGAGCCGGCTTGTCAGCCTCCTGCCCACAGACTATGGACCCTGTGAAATAAAATGTTAAAGTCTAAGATTGTGCAAATGGGATTATATGGTTCAGTTACCGAACAACCGCACGGACCAGAGACCACCCTGGAGCTTGTTAACACCTGTTAACAACTTGGAATGTTTCTCACCGCAGTGTTCTAATTGTTCGTCTGGGTGGCCGCAATTCCTATGGACAACCACGAGGTGGCGGCCATCTTGTTCGCATGAACGCAGGCAGCAGTGTTTGGGCATGAATCTCATGGAACTAAAATCGGACACAGAAACTCCCGAACACCACTGGACTTCCCTCATCGCCTGCGTTCGTTTCAATACAACTTAGAAGGGCACTGTTCAGTTAAATCATTTGTCTGGATGAGGGGAACAAGCTACAGAGTAAGACTATTGACTCTGTTCGGTAGTTTGTTCATTTTCAAACTACTGAACTAAACCAACCGTAAGCCCTGATTATCTGGAACTGTTTTGGGCATGGGACCATGCCTGGGGTCGGTCAAATAAATGACTTCCAGGAAATTCCTGAACCCCTGAACTGATCTGGGTGATTTTTGGATATGTTGGTCGCCCAGATCAGGGCTATCAGGGGGTGTAACTTTTGTGGGGGTTTCTTGTATTTTTGGGGTACCTTTTCTGTGCTTGGAGATAATTGGATTAGATTAGTACAGATCCTGATCCAATTATCTCTCAGGCACAGAGGAGGGATTATCTGATTATGTATGGGAGTGTCCTGGACCTGAGAGCCAATGTAATTGTGTGTATGTTTTTACTGTAGTCTCCTCTCAGGTCCACGAGGGAGTGCCACTTGCATGGGGACATGCATATAAGGCCAGTTGTGTCTGCCATTAAAATATTCCAGCTTGCACTCCAAAACTGTGTGTCGTCCTGTTATTGGAGGTAAGGAAGATTTAACACCTGTGTCTACTGTTCCAGCTCGCAGGGGATTCAACGGGGAAACTCCTTGTAAGGACTAGAGCTCCCAGGACTGAGTGTCGTCCAGGGCCTCCAGGTGTCTAGAGCCAATTCCCCATTCCGCTCCAGGAGAGCGCGGTTCCAGGGCCCCAGTCAGGCCACGGTGACTGTAGGCAGAAGTGCTGCGGTTTGTCCCCTGTTCCAGCTAGGAAACGGTCCTTTGGCAGAGGTACCCAGTCAGGGTACAGTGAGCTCCGCTACAGTGTGTATGTGCAAGTATGTGTGTATCTGTGTGTGCCAGTGTGAATGTGTGGGTATGCGTGTATCTGTGTGCCAGTGTGTGTATGTAGGTATGTATCTGTTTGTGTTTAGGTACATTTTTGTATGTATACCATTGTTTGTATGTGTCTGTGTAGGTATATGATTGTATCTGTGTGTGTGCCAGTGTATGTGTCTGTAAAAATATCTGTGTGTATGTGTCTGTGTAGGTATATGTTTGTATATATGCATACATCCTGGCATTCAAACATCAAAACTACATATAAATACATTCCTACTATCAAATGCCAACACTACACAAAAATACACCTCTGCATTAAAACCCCAACACTACATACAAACACACCCCTTCACTCAAACACAAATACCACACACAAACGTACATCTGCATTTAAAAGTGAACAATACATGCAAACAGACCTCTTCAATCAAAGGCAAACATTAAATACAAACATATCCCTGTATTAAGACACTAAAATTATATACAAGCATCCCATCAATCAAACACCAACACTATACATTAGGCTATAGCATCTGTATATGTCGCAGTGCTTTACTGATATGCAAAATAGACATTTTTTTAACTTGGGTCGCATTGGAAAATCTTGAACCTAAAAAGTTTGTGAACCACTGGTCTAGACGGCTACATAGCAGGACAAATGAAATTGTAAAATATACTGAATGTGCAATCAAGGAAGTTTAAACATAAGATGACTCTTTGCAGGACGTGTTTAGGAAGGCTGTGTAAGTAACATGCAGGAAGGTGTCACTAGGGCTGCATTAAACAAAGTAATTTATTTGCCAAATGGCAGAGAATGGAGCAGTGAGACTGCAGGGGCATGATCAATACACTAAATCCACTCCACTAAGCTAAATTTGTATTGGTGCCTTTATAGTGTCCCTTTAAATTTGTCTGCAATATGTAAGTTGTCAATATGTTTTTATTAATCATCAGGCGGAATACCTTGGTGCATAGGCATAGTCACACAAGTCAGATCAAGACACACATTGTCAACAATGTAAATATTTGGTCACTAAACACTTTAAGACACTAGTTAACAATAGCTATGCCAACACATATTGCATACACCAAGAACTGAATATATATTTAAACACAGCAGAATACGTCATACAGGGGTATTTACTAAAGTGAGACTTCAAATTGAATTTGAATATACACCATGACCCTGCAGTCTCGCTGCTTAATTCTGCTTCAATTGAAACTGAAAACATTTTTTTTCATGCAGGCTTTTGTGAGTCACAGTCAGGGGTGGTGTGACTAGGACTGCATAAACAAAAGTTAAATGGCAGAGAATTAAGCAGTGAGACCGCAGGGGCATGGTCTATACACCAAAACTGTTTAACCCCTTCCCAACCAAAGACGGAAATTTTCCGTCAAGCTTGTCCTTGCGTTAAGGACCAGACCAGGCGCACCCAATCGCGCTGTCCATGCAGCAGTGATCGCTCTGACAGGCTGTCAGAGCGAGCACATGTGCTGCAGGGGCTCACGATACGCCTCCCTGCTCTTCCGCGTCCAGTGTGAAGTGCAGGGAGACGGGTCAGTGCTGATCCTCTTCATCCTGTGTAAAAAATAATAATAATAATAATTAAGGGGGGCCTGACAGCCAAGATGGCCGGATGTGTCCTCCTAGGGCTCCTGCACCAGAGGGCACACAAATGCACAATCTGCCTGATTTAATGCAATCCACAACACAAGCTACCCAGCTATCGAACCGGGACCACACGCGGAGCAGAATGGTACCAGTCCAGTACCAATCCGCCACGGGAAAGCCCGCACCAGCCACACGGCCTAAGCGGGGTCTGGAGCATGGAGGAGGCGGCCGATCCCCCGGCGCACAGCCCGCATACAAGCGCGGACAGAGCAAAGCCCTGCTACCCCCCCCTTTGGACCGGCGGGGGTTATCCCGGTCCACTCTGGGGATGACAACCCCTGTGCGAGACCAAGCTACTACCAAACAGGACCCACGAGGTCCAAACAAGATGGCGGCAACCAGGCAGCCTGGGACGAAGCGCTCACTATACCAGCCTCCCGGGAATATAGCAGAGTTCTGCGGCAGACTCATTGATCACCTCTGCACAAAGCTCCACACCCAGGGACAGGCATTCAGGCGGGCGAGGAGGGAAGCAGCGGCATGGATCCGCCCGAAGACAAGAAGAAGTATGAGCTGGAATCCTCCTTGGGCCTCCAGAGGGTCGATTAGGGGGCAACGCCGGCACTTCATAAGGCGGGAATCGACACCAAGCCCCTCGGACACCGGCACTCGCCTCCACACAAGCCAGGCCGAGAGCTGCAAACAAAACCAGCCAGAAGGCCACCCGGAGGCAACAAATCCACTGAGAGATCGCAACAACCCGGGCTCACACTTCCGAACAGGCGGTAAGGAGAACGTCAGCCAACCCCAAAGTCCCAACAGCATACCCATGATCGGGGTATACAGGGGCAATACCGGAGCTGACCCCAGCCGCAGATACATCGCACTGAGGGGCACCAAGAGAGACACACGCAGTCACAGTGGCCAAATCTTCCCAACATCGGGCATAGGCTGAAGCGCCCACAATGTACTGTACGAGAGGCATGCTGCACAATAAGACCTCAGAACACGAATGCACCCCAGATTGGCCTCACCCAGTGGTATTTTGAGACTGATCTTTTGTTCCTTCTTTTATGTATTTACCTGGACTTCCACCGATTACTCTGCTCTAAGGGCATATTGTTGCTACTCCCATAGCTGCTATTGAGACTCAGAGGCACAGTCGCAGTATAGTCAGACATTCTATTTCAGCATGTTTATAATTGCTCTCTCACCCAGTTGATTAATGGCAAAGCAAAGTTTCATGCATTATGTTTTATGTTCAGTCACTCATGATAAGGACAGCTAGGATAGCCGGTATAAAAATTCTCACTAGCTAAACGACTCCACACACTGCCACTCTGCACCTATGCAGATATAGCTAAATTATATGCATTTACGTTACTTGAATTGTTTATAGCGTGATTATAGCACCGTTCTAACGTACTTATAATTCCAATCTGTGTTTAAAGCCAAATGTTTAAGCTTGACTTAAAACTAAAATATGTGTCACACACACACTAAAGCGAGAGATAACCTGTCACACACACTAAAGCGAGAGATAACCTGTCACACACACACTAAAGCGAGAGATAACCTGTCACACACACACTAAAGCGAGAGATAACCTGTCACACACACACTAAAGCGAGAGATAACCTGTCACACACACACTAAAGCGAGAGATAACCTGTCACACACACACTAAAGCGAGAGATAACCTGTCACACACACACACTAAAGCGAGAGATAACCTGTCACACACACGCTAAAGCGAGAGATAACCTGTCACACACACGCTAAAGCGAGAGATAACCTGTCACACACACGCTAAAGCGAGAGATAACCTGTCACACACACGCTAAAGCGAGAGATAACCTGTCACACACACGCTAAAGCGAGAGATAACCTGTCACACACACACTAAAGCGAGAGATAACCTGTCACACACACACTAAAGCGAGAGATAACCTGTCACACACACACTAAAGCGAGAGATAACCTGTCACACACACACTAAAGCGAGAGATAACCTGTCACACACACACTAAAGCGAGAGACAACCTGTCACACACACACTAAAGCGAGAGACAACCTGTCACACACACACTAAAGCGAGAGACAACCTGTCACACACACACTAAAGCGAGAGACAACCTGTCACACACACACTAAAGCGAGAGACAACCTGTCACACACACACTAAAGCGAGAGACAACCTGTCACACACACACTAAAGCGAGAGACAACCTGTCACACACACACTAAAGCGAGAGACAACCTGTCACACACACACTAAAGCGAGAGATAACCTGTCACACACACACTAAAGCGAGAGATAACCTGTCACACACACTAAAGCGAGAGATGACGGTATCAAGGCGAGTGCTAACAATATTAACGCGAATCTACCTAGTATAACCTTGAACGTAGATTGTATGCTCAAACCTTGTTCTTCTCTTTTGTCTCTTCTCTACCAACTTTTCCATGATATGTACGTTTTAATAAGCAAAACTTTTAATAATTTGCTCGTTGTTAACGTTGATTGCACGCACTAGTACGCATACCTACTCACAAAAAATGTGCAGATTAAACCTGTCATGACGATGTTAACATTGATTCACCTGGGACTGCTGTCGTGGCATAACAGGATTGCTTGTAACCCATAATGCACAACAAAAATAAAGAATTAAAAAAAAAAAAATAATAATAAAAAAAAAAATCCCACCCCCCCTCCTTTTCCCTGCTTTAATAAAATTAACCCCTTCCCTGCCAAATGATCACTGACTACAGTGATCAATTGGCAGCGACTACATTTTACGGTGATCTGATTTATTTTTTAAACCCTCAGGGTTAATTTATTTATTTATTTTTATACCTCAGGGGTTAAATTTATTTTTTAAATTAATTTAAATATTTTAAAATGATGTATTTAGCTAGCTGGGGTGGGTGGACGTTAGTGGGGAATTGGGAGATTTAGTGTTAGGTTAGCTAGGGGTTAACGTTAAAATAAGTTTTAAAATAAGCTTTAAAAAGTTTAAAAAAATGTTTTAATAATGTTTAAGTAAAAAAAAATACCACCCCCCTTTATCCAGTCCAAATAAAAAAAAAATTAACCCCTTCTCTGCCAGTTGATCATTGCCTACAGTGATCAAAATACAGATCACAGTATTATACTGTGATCTAATTTTTTTTTTTTTTTTACCCCTGAGGGTTAACTTTTTTTTTTTTTTTTAACCAGCAGGGGTTTCATTTATTTATTTAATTAATTAATTAAAATATTTTAAATTATATATTTTGCTAGCTGGTGTTATGAGAAAGTGGGGAACTTACTGTTAGTGCAGCTTACTGCTAGTTAGGGGTTTTAACAGTAAAAAAAAAAGTTAATAAAACGTTTTAAAAGTGTAAAAAAGTTAAGAAAGTTTAACACATTTAATAAGTAAAAAAAAACTTTAGAAACAAGTTTTAAAAAGTAAAAAAAGTTTTAAAAAGTAAAAAAATACATTAAAAATACTCATTACACTTGGAACATACTAGCGAAAAAATTATCCCACACGAAGGTTCAAAATATGCCTTTTGAATTATCCCGTGGTGTATTTTTTAATAAATAGTATGTGTTTGTGGGGAAGTTTGAATAACCAGCTAGCTAATCTACTCCAAAATGGAACATGGATACAAAACTGAAATAGCGGTGTCTCAAATGTGCCCCTTCAATGTCCACATATACCTGGCAAAGGTACATACAGGGGCATTGCTGTACTCAGCCGACATAGCTGAGCAACATATAAAGTATTATACAGTCGTAGCACACATAAGGTTTGCAAAATATACTGTGCAAACTCACTTTGTGTGTCAAAAAGGCAGAAAAATGCTTATTACCACTACACTTGGTACAAGCTGGCGGAAAAATGATCCCACGCTAAGGTTTAAAATATGCCTTTTGAAATACTCTGGAATGTCTTCTTTAAGAAATGGTATGCCTTTATGGTGTAGTTGGAATATGTAGCCTGCTCAAGTGCTCCAAAGTGGGACATGGACACATTAAAACCCTCCATGAAAATTCACACTTAAAGGGACTCTTCAGTGCCAAACAAACTGTTTTCCTAAAACCCCTTCAGTGACTTACCTGTATCCAGTGCCAATGTCCCTCGGCGCTGGGCCAGGCTCCGCCAACTCTCCTTCCTGCACGCGCATTACACCTCCCCATAGCAAATCATTATTCAATGCTTTCCTATGGGGATTTCGGCAACGCTGGAGGTCCTCATGCATTGTGTGAGGACGTCCAGCACCTCTTAGAACACTAAAAGTGTTTTAAGAACCCAGAAGCTCCTCTAGTGGCTGTCTATTAGACAGCCACTAGATGAGGACTTAGCCCTGTTAGGCAATTAGTGCAGTTTATGAAAAACTGCACTAATTACACTTGCAGGGTTAAGGGTAGTGGAAGTTTGCACCTAGACCACTCCAATGGGCAGGAGTGCTCTGGGTGCCTGGAGTGTCCCTTTAAAAACCTGAACTTGTCACGTCTCTTTTACAGCACTGTAACTTCACAAAAAAGAGTGTCATACATTGGGCATATTGTTTTACTCAGAAGATGTAACTGAGCATAACTTGGGGGGGGGGGGGGGGGGGTTATGACAGTGGTACATATCAAGCAACATATATGTAAAAATGCCATTTTTCCCCCCTCACCACAAACATTAACATAAATTGGTGAAAAAATGGTGACAAGTTAAGGCACTATATACACCATATAAGGTACCCTGGGGTGTCTGTTTTATCAAATGAAATCCCTTTGTGGGGTTATGTGAACAGTTACATTGCTATAACACCCTAAAATGAGACATAGACCCGTCAAATCCATCTACGAAAATTCTAACTATAGAAACTGAAATAGCCATGTCTATTTTATAGCATTGTAGCTTCACAGAATAGTGCCAATGGCATACAATGGGGGTGTCGTTATACTCAGCAGATGTAGCTGAACACAATATGGGCAGGAATAGCACACACCAGCTTTACGAAATACACATTACAAAAACCTTGTTATATGTGTACATGCCAAAATTGAGAAAAAAATAAATTTTACTCCAATATTTTGCAGAGATTGGCGATGAAATGGCTACGTAAAAAGTGTCAAACTAACCTTGGGTAAATAGCCTGTGATGTCTACTTTATATAAATATATAGTTTTGTGTGGCAAATTTGTTTTCTGTGGTGGCTACTAAACCTACAAGACAAACATACCAACTTCTAAAATTGTTTCACATTAAAATTTTACTTTAGTCTTGTATTTTGTGACCCGTAACTTTCAAAATAAGCTGAAATCCTATACATATTATGTAGTCTATAAATCAAGACACATAAAATTAATTTATTTTGAATTACTTTTTCTAAGCTGGACATATTATACACACGCTATTATTGCCAAAACTGTGAACAATAATTATTTTTTCCCATTTTTTGTTATAATTAATGAGAATGCATCTATGTATATGTGATATAAAATTAAAGCCCTGTTTGCCCTCTGAAAAACTGTATATAATATGTGTTGGATCAATAAATGACAGAGATGCAAATTGCATTTAAACACAAACAGCAAAAAAATGCAAAAATGGCTTGTGTCCGTAAGGGTAAGACAAGCTTTTGAAGCTGTGTCCTTAGGGGGTTAATTAGGCTAAAGTTATTTTGATGCCTCGATTATCCCTTTAAGGCCAAAGTAGTCGAAGTGAAAGCATACATGTAAAATTAAGGAGTGTTATGTATTTAAATACACTATTAACTGTTTATATAATGGGTAAAACTAATATAAAAATGGATTAATATATTTATCACAATAGAAAAAATAATTTAACCCCTTAAGGACACATGACATGTGTGACAGGTCATGATTCCCATTTATTCCAGAAGTTTGGTCCTTAAGGGGTTCAAAAAGTGCAAACGACTGTGTATACATATAACCGCATTCCGTTGATAAAACCCCCATGTGCAAATGCAAGCAAGAGTGGAACAATATAAAGTGCAAAAATTAAATTAGTGATGGTGATCGCTCTAATACAGTGGTTCCCAAACCAGTCCTCAAGACCCACCAACAGTCCAGGCTTATCAGTATTTCCATTGGAATAAAAAAGGGAAATACATATTTCCACAATTCTGGATTGTTGATGGGCCATGAGGACTGGTTTAGAAAACACTGCTCTAATAAATTGGCTTACAGACAAATGCTTAATTGAAGATTACAGCAGGAAATGCTTATGAGATAAAAAGACAAAAGAAAATAAACAAAATGTAAAACTTTAAAAATATTTAAGGGAGGAGGTTAGTTAGGATGGAACTCAAAGACAAGGAGCAGTTATGTACTGCTCAGAACAATGCAGCACCCTAATTAATTAGATCACATGGATGATTGTATAGGAAATAGACTTTATTTAAAACAGTTAAACTCAAAACAGCCAACAATTCTGCATACAGTCCGGCAAATTAATTCAGATTTAGCATACAGTTCAAAAAACGCCTCAGAAGTGACAGAGAACCTGGACGGCTATACAATTCACCTCTAATTCGGCCGATGAACGGTGTACCAGCTAGCAGCACGCAGAACTTATCTGAGTTGAGTATTAGTCAAAGTCTCAAAGAACATGCTAGTCATTGCATAGGACGTCTTTGCCCTCCACATCTCTGAAACTCGGACTTATACTCACCTCAGCTAAGTTCTAGGGACACTCCAGGCACCCAGACCACTTCTGCCCATTGGAGTGGTCTGGGTGCCAACTCCCACTACCCTTAACCCTGCAAGTGTAAATATTGCAGTTTTCATAAACTGCAATATATACATTACAGGGGTAACTCCTCCTCTAGTGGCTGTCTACTAGACAGCCACTAGAGGGCACTTCCTGGTTCATAGCACAGGTTTTGTGCTATAGTGTCGCTGGACGTCCTCACGCTATGTGAGGACCTCCAGCGTCGCTGAAATCCCCATAGAAAAGCATTTTTCAATGCTTTCCTATGGGGAGGTCTAATGCGCGTGTGCGGCATTGCCACGCATGCGCAATCGGTCTCACCCCGCCGGCGGCCGCGCAAATGCGCAATCAGTCTCCCCCGTCAGATGACGTCGGGGAGGAGCGTGGGCGGACCCTGGATCAGTGCAGAGGGACACACTTATGCAACCTGGGATGGGTGGTGGAAGGGAGAGGGGACCTGCAGTGCCAGGAAAACGGTTTGTTTTCCTGGCACTGGAGTGTCCCTTTTTGTATGCTGCAAGCTGGTTCAGCGTTCATGCTATAACTTTGGAAACATTATACACTTCACATAGAGGTACTGTACTTTTAAAATGGCAAGTGCTTCAAAACATGCTGATCTTTGAATCTTTTCCAAAGTCAAATAAAATCCTTGTAAATGGGAAAATAGAAACCATAAAAGCTGGAAGACAGTCATTTAAATCAATAAAGTTTATTTATTTTTCTTTGGGCATAAAACCTAATAGTCAGAACCATATTTCTTTTTATAGCGGACAAGAACATGTATATCTCCTATTTGCATCAAATTCCAAAATATGATATTGAACACCATATACATCTTACTAAATTTCCAGTCATATATTTATTTATTTTAAGTCAATCTTTATTTTTCAGTGATTAGTTTTACATTCTAGCTTGTAATGCCACAACAGCATGGATTGTACATGGGTAATGAGCAAAGCATGCGGTACTAACTGACATTATGGAAAGTATATGCATTAACCCCTTCAGGACTGGCCTGTTTTGGTCATGTTGTACGTTAAGGACCAGGGTTCTTTTAACACTTTTGTGGTGTTTGTGTTCACTAAAAAAGACTGAACATACCCCATTTGCAATACTTTGCGTTGTCTTCTTTTGCAAATGGTATGCCATCATGGGGGAAAATTCTCATTCCTGGGCTACCATACGCTCTCAACGGCATCCTAACCAACCTGGCAATTTTCAATGAAAAATATTTGACCCTTATATTTGACCTTGTAACGGAGCCTGCCGGCGTTTAGGCTCGGCTCCTTAAGGACAGCATAGAACGCCCGCCGTCCTTAAGGGGTTAAGTGGGTGTACTTTCTTTTTCCCATGACTGTATATTCCAATGGTTTCATTAGAATATTTTAACAATTTATTTGTTGAATAACAGCCACCACACTTTTACTTCCAAGCCATTTTTTCACGATGCTGCAATTTTTTACTGTTCTTTTTCTTAGGTTTATGCACGTACTTTCTGTGTTTTAATCGAATTCTCTCTTCTGTAAAGATATATTGCATCACTTGAGGAGAATGGATAATTTGCTCAAAAAAGTTATGTGATCTTCATTTCCTTCATTCTGAAAACTGTGCTAGGCGATAAGTCATTATTTGCTGGGCTCTTTTCCACTGCCTCATTGGAAATCCATCTCTGTCTACATCATGGGTAGTCAACCTGGTCCTGGAAGTCAACCAGAAGAATATTTTATTTCCCTGCTGGCCCATGCAGAGCCAGCCTTGCTGTAAGCCCTCTCAGGCTGGTGAGGAGATCAAAGTGCCCCATACAGGCCCGTTGGCGCTTAGTTCCAGCAGAGGGAGGTAAGGGCCTGGGAGGCTCTGTGTTCCACCCACAAGCAGGCTGGTCGGAGCATTCCGATACAGTGCTGTGCTCGCAGGAAGACAGGAGAGTCAGCCTGCGGCAGAAGGAGCTGAAGGCTAAAGTGAACATGCCACCACTGGACCACCAGGGCTTGCAGCATTATGTCTCCCCCCCTGGTAAAAGGTAAGAAGAAGGGAGGGGGAGACATCAAGGTCTTCACATCTCACTCACCTACACACAGCATAGACCCTATGCACACAATACACACCTCACAAACACATACTGCCCCCTCACACTCACTGCCCCCTTACACACACAGGCTGCCCCCTCATGTACCCTACACCCCTCACACACACAAACACACTGCCCCCCACACACACACTCCACCCCTCACACACACTGCCCCCCTTAAACACACAGCACCCATCTCACAAACACTGCCCTCACACACACTGCCCCCCCACACAAACAGTATCCTCGAAACACACACAGCAACCCTCACACACACACACCACTGCACCCTTCACTCACATACACAAAAGAATATATATATTGCACTTGCACTATAAAATTCGTTACTGTGGCACTCGTGGACGGTAAGGAAATTTTACCATCAACAAAGATACAAAACTGGGCGGTAGGTATTAAAAGGTTGACTACCCCTGGTCTAAATGAATTTATTCCTGCCTTTAAAGTTAACAATAGAGAATTAAATATATGAATAAAATAAAATTGTAATTAAAATCATTTTCAAAAAAGGAGCACATGGTTTTAAATTTGTGCAATGACAACACACAAAAAAAGTAACCAAGAAATAAAAACAAATGGTCTTTTTTGTGCAATGAAATTCTCATAATGGACTTCTGTACAAGAAACTAGTTGTCAGCAATACAATCAATTGCCCTTTCTTTCAATTAAGCTCAAAAGAACATGAGCTGCCGTAAGCTTCTCAATATTACTTGCTTTCAAGCTGCATTCTCTACTACACTTTACTCATGTCTTTATTCGAAACCATGTCTTTTTATTTCTGATATTCGTCAACACACGCAGAAATTGTGCAGTAACCAGTGGAGGTTTATGTATAGAGGTAATTAGGAATGCACGCAACCAGTTTTAATGTAAAAAAAATAAATTAATAATAAGAGTTTAGAAACACTAATATTGTTCTGCGGGAAGGGGTTACATTAAAAAATATGGGGTAAAAAGTAGACTAACATACCCCAGTCATTGCATATACGTGTATCAATATTTAAAAACAAACAAACAGCTGTGTCTCTTTAATTTTTAAATTAATTTCAGTTTTGTGTTTTTGGTTGTTTGGAGAATCTTTCTTGATAGCAACTGGGCATGCCAAAAAAAAGGACCTGTTTCAGCCATTTGGGCAGCAGTGCCAGCTGCTTATGAGTGGAGACATGCTATTGGCCTCTCTATTCTTAAGCCATCAAAGGCTCATAGCACCAGGTTGTGGGGTTACAGCACCCACAGGAGAGAGAAACAAGAAGCCATCTTGGAAGCAGCACATGGAGCATTTCTTGGCCCCTGCCAAATGTAAGAATCTTCTACTCGCCCCAATAGCCTCAGTGACTGTCTGAAGGTTGGTAAAGCAAGGGAATTTATATATGTATATACTTTAGTTAAGCCTAGAGAGGACAAGGGGAGGGTTGGAAAATGGAAGACATTTTTGACAGCACTGTGCTACCCGTGACTAATAGTTTAATAAATCCTACAGCACATTTGTCGTGTAGGCTCAACTGCCCAGTACCAATCATTTTTTTTAAAGTGCTCAATCACTCTGTAGCTGAGACCTGAGACACTCATGAAGTGGGGTTAAGGGGAGAGGTGACTCGGTAGGGTTGAGCTTTTTTTTTTATCCAGAAAAACGCATATAAAAAAAATTAGAAATTGATTTGCATATCAATGAGTGAAATAAGTATTTGATCCCCTATCAATCAACAAGATTTCTGGCTCCCAGGTAAAGTGACAACAGTTGGTGCGATTATTCGCAAACGTAAGAAACACAAAAACACAAAATAACTATCAGTCTCCTTCGGTCTGGTGCTCCATGCAAGATCTCAGCTCATAGAGTTTCAATGATCATGAGAACAGTGAGGAATTAGCCCAGAACTAAACAGGAGGATCTTGTTAATGATCTCAAGGCACCTGGGACCATAGTCACCAAAAAAACATTTAGTAACACACTACGCTGTATGAACTGAAATCCTACAGCGCCCGCAAGGTCCCCCCTGCTCAAGAAAGCACATGTACAGGCCCGTCTGAAGTTTGCCAATGAACATCTGAATGATTCAGAGGAGAACTGGGTAAAAGTGTTGTGGTCAGATGAGCCCAAAATTGAGCTCTTTGGCATAAACTCGACTCGCCGTATTTGGAGGAGGAGGAATGCTGCCTATGACCCCAAGTACACCACCCCCATCCCTCAAACATGGAGGTGAAAACATTATGCTTTGGGGGTGTTTTTCTGCTAAGGGGACAGGGCAATTGCAATGCATGAAAGGGAGGAATAACGGGGCCATGTACCGTCAAATCTTAGGTGAGAACCTCCTTCCCTCAGCCAGGGCATAAAAAATGGGTCGTGGATAGGTATTCCAGCAATACAATGACCCAAAACACACAGTCAAAGCAACAAAGGAGTGGCTCAAGAAGAAGCACATTAAGGTCTTGGAGTGGCTTAGTCAGTCTCCAGACCTTAATCCCATAGAAAATCTGTGGAGGGAACTGAAGGTTCGAGTTGCCAAACGTCAGCCTCGAAAACCTTAATGACTTGGAGAGGATCTGCAAAGAGGAGTGGGGCAAAATCCCTCCTGAGATGTGTGCAAACCTGGTGGCCAACTACAAGAAACGTCTGACCTCTGTGATTGCCAACAAGGGTTTTCCCACCAAGTACTAAGTTGAAGGGGTCACATAGATATTTCACTCATTGACATGCAAATCAATTTATAACTTTATTGACATGCATTTTTCTGGATGTTTTTTTAAAATTTTTGTTATTTTGTCTCTCACTGTTAAAATATACCTACCATTAAAATTATAGACTGATCCTTGGTCTATCATGTTTCATACCAGCAGCAGAAACATTTACTAGAAAGCTAAAGTTGTAATGGTAGCACCACTGAATATGGGAGAAAAAGGAGAGCTAGAGACTAAGAGAGAGTCAAGAGCTAGATACAGAGACATTGTACTGTGTGGGTATCTCTGTATTGCAGCTCCCTTTTAATCCATCACAGTGACCCTCAGTGTGTGGGATAGTTATGGGTATCTCTTTATTGAGCTCAGCTCTGTGTATTGTATCTCTGTAGTGTCCCTAGCTCTGTGTATTTATTCTGTATCGTTGTGTTGTGATCTCCTTACTGTACTGGGTTCTTTCTATTGTATGGGTATCTCTGTAATGTACCTGGCTTTTGTATGGGTGTATTCAACAGGGAACAGCATTAGGACAGACAAATGTCACAGACCAGAAAATGGTGGATATAGAGTAAAATGACAGAATCTAATTCTGGGGGAGGAGTCTGCCAGCCCACCATCTTAAAACATCACCAGTCATCACTGGCAGCAACATCCACAAATCCTGGAGAGATCCTGACATTTTACATTCAGTAAATGTTGTGCCTGCATTGGGGTATATCTAAATTTGGAGGAAACCATTTATGTTACACCCAATAGTAGTTAGCATGATCCATTTTTGGGTGAGTAAAGATCTAAAAGAAATCTTCAGTTTGCCCAGTCTTTCCTTAAGTAAATGAGTGACCGAGACCTTTAAGTATACCTTGGGTTGCAGGTATAGAAACAGTAATACTGACACAAGGAATGGAGAGCAAGAGAACCCACTAAAGTTCTGTGTGTGCCATTATGCCTATTTCTCCCTTGGTAAACCCCTTTAAATAATTAGCTTTGTTAGACTAACCAACCCTATGTGAAAGAACTAGATCATTGACTATGATCATCAAAGCTCCCTTGGCACTGGAAAATGTAAATAATTTCATTTTTTTTAATTTTTTTTATTGCAAGCGTCTCCTCTACGCCTCCTGCAATGTCAAGGAGGAGACATGGCCTCCTCAAGCCATGATCCAAGCCAATACTCCTCATAGGCATTCACAGAGAGTTACACGTGCATTTACTCCGCCTACAAATGCTTTTATATTTAATGCTTTTCTATGGGCTTCTGAATCACATGCCCGAGTTTTACTCAGTCAGTGCAGTGGAAGCACCTCTAGTGGCTGTCAGTATAACAGCTACTAGAGTTGGACTTAATTCTGTAAAACATGTAAACATTGCGATTTCTAAAAAAAATAAAAAATGCAACAATTTTAACCCCTTAATGCCGAATGACGGACCTGGTCTGTAATGCCGGGAAATCACTTAACGACGGATGACAGACCAGGTCCGTCATGCGCTAAAGTTAACCCCAGATCGCCATGATAGCAGGGTTAACGCTCCACCGATCGCGCTGACCCTGCAGCTGTGATCGCTCTGACAGGCTGTCAGAGCGAGCACATGTGCTGCAGGGACTCACAATCCGCCTCCCTGCTCTTCCGCGTTCTGAGTGAAGTGAAGGGAGACGGATCACTGCTGATCTTTTCCCTGTAAAAAAAAATAAAAATAAAGTTAGTTTAAAATCCCACCCCCGTTTACCCAATCCTAATAAAAAATTAACCCCTTCCCTGCCAGTTGATCACTACCTACAGTGATCAAAATACAGATCACAGTATTATACTGTGATCCAATTTTTTTTTTTTAACCCTCAGGGGCTCAATTTATTTCATTAATTAATTTAAATATTTTTAAATTATTTATTTTGCTAGCTGGGGTGGGTGGGAGTTATGGGAAATTGGGGAATTTACGGTTAGTGCTGCTTACCTGCTAGTTAGGGGTAAAAAAAAAGTTTATAAAAATGTTAAATGTGTAAAAAAAGTTTTAAGAAAGTTTAATAAATGTAATAAGAAAAAAAGTTTCAAAACAAGTTTTAAAAAGTAAAACATGTTTTAAAAAGTTAAAAGCTACATTTAAAAATGCTCATTACCACTACACCTGGAACAAACTAGAGAAAAAATGATCCCACGCTAAGGTTCAAAATATGCCTTTTGAATTACCCCGGGGTGTATTCTTTAATAAATAGTATGTGTTTGTGGGGAAGTTTGAATAACCAACCAGCTAAACTACTACGAAATGGAACATAGACACAGCGTAAAACTTCAAAGTTAGAAAAAGACTGAATAGCTGCGTCTCAAATATGCCCCGTCACCTGGCAAAGGTACATACCCCCGTCTTGCTGTACTCAGACGACATAGCTGAGCAACATATGTAGTATTATACAGTCGTAGCACGCATAAGGTTTGCAAAATATACTGTGCAAACTCACTTTGTGTGTCAAAAAGGCAGAAAAAATGCTTATTACCACTACACTTGGTACAATCTAGCGGAAAAAAAGATCCCACGCTAAGGTTCAAAATATGCCTTTTGAAATACCCTGGGATATCTTCTTTAAGAAATGGTATGCCTTTATGGTGTAGCTGGAATATGTAGCCTGCTCAAGTGCCCCATAGTGGGACACGAACGCATCAAAACCCTCCATGAAAATCCACACTTAAAACCCTTAACTTGTCACGTCTCTTTTACAGCAATAGTGTCTAGGTCAGGGGTAGGCAACCTTTTAGCAGCACTGTGCCGATATAGGATTGTGATGTCCCGTAGCGTGCCGGGGGACATCTATTTTTTTAAATTTAGGTGTGTATGCTGCCGTATTCTGCTTGTGTTATTTTTACTGCAGTTGCTTTGCATCATTGTATTTGTGCGTATATGAGCATATGATTATATTGTATATGTTCATTAGTAGTTTATGGTATTGTGTATGATACATATGAATGTGGGCTGTGTATGAGGGCTGCTTGTGGAATTGTGTGTGGATGCATATGTCACATTGTGTGTTTGGTAGTGTGTGTGGGCTGTTTGGGGTATTGCATGTGAAAGGCTGCATGTGGGGTTTGTGTGCATGTATGTGGATTGTTAGCAGGTTACGTTTGTGCAGATTGTGTGTATGTTTGTGTGTGGACTGTTCGGATTATTTGTATAAGGGGAGGGTTATTCTTCATTTCTGTGTTATGAATGTAAATTAGTGATAGTAAAAATGTCTATTTACTGTGTATACCTGTATTCAATATCTACTCAAAATGGCTGATAGAGCACCCGCTCCCACCGACTAACTACCTTGTGTAACAAGATGGCGCCAACATCCGGAGTAAAATCCCGGGATGATGGTGACATCACGCCTCGTAGGATGTGCATTAGATAAGACACTTAACACCTAACCAATTAGAGATGTATTCTCTCTGTTATCTACATTTTTACATATGATGTATTTTTGCCTTTATAAGGGGCTTGCCGCCCCCTGAGTAAACATTCCGAAGTTTTTTATTAACCTGATACCTGTGTCTCAGTGTAATTTACTTCAAAACGTGCACGCATTTATTTTAACAATTTGGAAAGGAGCAGTGTAACGGGACCGCTGGCACCCCGACCGGGTACCCTCCGCTGACGGATGCTCCTAGTGCTTTCCGAGGACTCCAAGCACTCTGCCCGACACCATAACCACTGCAGACCCCACGAAACGCCGCAGCTTGGTTGGGGTCTCACCGTCTCCACCCACTCTGGGCCCAAGACCAGGGTCCAGCTTCCAGTAGGTGGACCTCTCCGAATTCCAGAGAGCAGGAACAAAAACAAGCTCTTAGCAGAGCTTAGTGATTATACCCTGGGGAGTACAGTGATTATAGCAATCCCCAGAGTGTAGTTCTCCAATCCCCCAAACATGAGCCGAAACTTCATGAAGGTCCAAGATGATCTGAGGTGCTAGCACACCCAGTCTGGCTTTTATTACAGTTGTTGAAAATACAGGACCGCCCACAGGGAGGGATAAAATAACCAATCATATCACAGTTACATCCCACATATTCCCTCCCCTTATCCTGAGAGGAAACCCAATTATATATACAGTTAAAACATACTTTTTACCCAACTTTCATAACTCTAAAACCATACATCCAGTCTCCATAACATTACATATTCAGACTCAGCATACTTTAAACATAAACATTCTCAAAAATCATACAAATCCCTCCAGTAGATAAAAGGTTACACAGAAGTCCTTTTATGACTGACCGCAAGCACATTTTCTTGCCCAAAACAGTTCCATGGATTTGGGCTGTGCGGTCGGTCAATTTCCTGCATAAAAAACGGCTAAGTCCCGTTCGAAGTGTTGCCGGTACTTCGACTTTAGTCGAAGTGTCGAAGCGGAGGCGATGGTAAGGGTCGGCGGTGTTCGACGTTAAAATGGCCGCCGCCACGTGGTCCTTTGTCCGATCACTTCGACGACTTCAAAAACTTCGGTAACTTCGGCTTTAGTCGAAGTGTCGACGATGGTAAGGGTCGGCGGTGTTCGACGTTAAAATGGCCGCCACCACGTGGTCCTTTGTCCGATGCCGGTCACTTCGATGACTTCAACAACTTCGGTAACTTCGGCAGCATCCGAAGTGCCATATAAAAAGTGCCAGTCCTTCTCCCACAGTAATTAAAGGGCCAGAATGAGTGACATGCACTCTGTTAGGGCCGAACACTGTTTTTAAAGGGCCCAATCTCCCAGGGCCATAGTCCAAAGGTAGGAGGCGGGCAAACAGGCTTCTCCAATGCCCAGTGGAGAGGTTGGTTTCGTCACAAGCAGATACTCAGATAAACACTTGGTTTGATCCACAATATCTGTGTATATCTAGCAGTATGGTTGGCTTCCCTGGGTTCCAGTGGGGACCAGGCTGGCCTGGTACAGGTCAAAGACAGGAGCTGCAACAGCAGCTGCAGGCTGCCCTACTACGTTGTGGATTCCCATTCACAAGTGCTTGGAGGAAGTGATCTGAGGACATTTCCTCTATGTGCTGCAATGCTTAAATTGAGGATTGCCCTTCACCATCTTTTCGTATTAGCAGATATTTGAAGTTTTACTGGGACTCCTGATAGGCCAGAGCCTGTTTGGCTCTAGCAGCCTTGAGTGCCGTGCAAAGACACCTCGAGTGCCGTGCACGGCACTAGTGCCGTAGGTTGCCTACCTCTGGTCTAGGTCATACATAGGGCATATTGTTTTACTCTGAAGATGTAACTTATCATAAAATGTTTTTTTTTATGACAGTGGTACATATCAAGTGTAAGAAATACTCAGCAAAAATGCAACATATATGTAAAAATTCCATTTTCCCCCCCTCACCACAAACATTGACATAAATTGGTGAAAAAATGGTGACAAGTCAAGGCACAATATACACCTTACAAGATACACTGGGGTGTCTGCTTTAGCAAATGAAAGCCCTTTGTGGGCTATTTGAACAGTCACACTGCTATAATACCCTAAAATACCCAAATCCATCTATGAAAATTCTAACTATAGAAACCAATTTGATCTTGAGAAAGACCCAGGTTGGGGTTGAAACGTTAAACGGGACAGTGTGTCTATTTTTGCTCACATGCAATAAAAGGAGTTACGTTTTTTACACAAAAAACCCAGTGAGTGCACCCATTTCATTACTTTAACTATATATATATATATATATATATATATATATATATATATATAAATACTTTCATACATTTCTGACAAGTCTAAGACATATATATGAGACACCTTGCTCTGCAGTACGCTAAGCTATTCCATTCTTTTCATAGATAACAAAATATTATGTTATAAACACTTTCTGCAGAAAACAAATAAACACCATGAGAATATTTAGAAAGAGACCTGCCTGTGTTCCTGCTCATGCTGCAGCTGAACTGGCATAGTAGAAATATAGAAACGGCTACCGTTACATTAAAATACTATAGCAATCATTGTTTTAATGCCTGTCCTAGAATGGCGGCTAGTAAAGTGAATCCAATACATTAATAATACCCCCTTAAACGTCTGTCTAATGAATTTTCAGAGACATGGAGCAGAATATTTTACAGCTATTTTCAGCCATCTGTCCTTTTTTCCCCCCCTTCCCTGCAGCAATATGAATTTGCCAGACTAGTAATGTAATACATTGTGCTGTATGCCAGTGCACGTTTACGAATACCAACATATCAATTTAACCTATCAGCAGACACAACTTCTTTATGGGTTATGCTGGGCAGGCTGCAGCCATCAGCAGGGATATACAACTGCTGTTTCTGTTGTCAACTGCAAATCGGAAAGCAAAGATTATTTTCTTTATAATTTAAACCTTCGTGTAGAGGATGCAGAGGATTGGAATGGCAGCAGCCTGGAAAAAAAAAAAAGTTATAAAGGCAGGTATATAGTTACATTTTTATGTTCGGGTGTATTGGCAATTCAATTTGTATGCTAATCCATGGCGCGGACAATATGTAATCCTAAAACCCAACAGGGAGGTATTAAAATAAAGGTTTTCAAATCTTTTAATTATTAGGCAGTATCCATGTGATTTCAGAGTTTTAATCTTATTCCCATCTAATGTGTCAATAGCCAGGAAAGTCCAGCTGTGGAAAAAGAGATGAGGTCTAATGGAGGATGGAAAAACCTTTGCTGAAAGAAGCCCTTGGTACATAATACACAATGTGCATCCTGTTAAATACATGGACCTGCTGAGGAGAAACTAAATCAAAAAGGTGTTAATGGCAATTTGCAAAGCCCCGGGGTGAGCTAGCTTTGCTTTGATTAATTCAGCTTCGTTTTCGAAACTGGCGCAGAATGCGGACTAATGTCTCAGCATTTGATACGTAAAACTACTTTTAAATGCAACTTTTTAAAATCTCTTCAGCTACCAGTTCAACCTGCTCCATATCCATGATAGTACATGCTCACTGGAAAGATGAAAAATATTTAACATGCCAAAATGTCACATTTCAATTTAACAGAAAGTCTGAAATAATATCAATCTTAAAATAGTCAAAGCAAAAGAAGTGCACACGATGGAAGGTGTGGTAGGCACAGTTCAATGACAAATGAATATTGAATAGTAAATTTGGCTGAAATAGCACAAATCTCAGAATTAAAAAATAAATTGTCTTGCCAAGGTTCCTTGGCAAGACAAACCTCTCCATGGGGTGTACCACCGGCAGATAGTGGATGGGGCTCACATGATACAATCCTACCAGTGGTTGGAAAAGGCAGGACTGAAAGACAGCACTGAGGCACTAATCCTAGCAGCACAGGAGCAGGCACTCAGAACCAGATCAATAGAAGCTGGAGTCTACAACACCAGACAAGACCCAAGGTGCAGACTGTGCAAAGAGGCCTCTAAAACAGTCCAGCACCTAGAAGCCGGATGCAAGATGTTAGCAGAAACATTATACACGGAGAGACACAATCAAGTTGCTGGGAATGTGTATCGAAACATCTGCATAGAATATGGATTGGACCTTTCTAAGTCTAGATGGGAGATACCACAAAGGGTAGAGAATGACAGGGCTAAGATCCTGTGGGACTTCAAGATCCAGGCAGACAAGCAAGTGCTGGCCAACCAACCAGACATCGTTTTGGTAGACAAGGAATGAAAGACTGCATTCATGGTGGATGTAGCAACACCCAGTGACTATAACATCAGAAAGAAGGAACATGAGAAGGTGGACAAATGCCAAGGACTGAAAGAAGAACTAGAAAGGATGTGGAAGGTGAAGGCAGTAGTAGTCCCAGTTGTGATAGGAGCACTCGGGGTTGTGACTCCCAAGTTGGAAAAGTGGCTTCAACAGATTCCAAGTGGGACATCTGAGATCGCTGTCCAGAAGAGTGCAGTTCTAGGAACAGCTAAGATACTGCGCAGAACCCTCAAACTCACAGGACCCGAGAACGAGGAAAAACATACCACACAGGGGGGGGGGGGGGGGGGGGGAGAGAATTAATTTATATATATATATATATATATATTACTAGTTGGTAATATCAGCAATTATTAAAATCTTTATTTTGCACAAGTCATGCAAAAATGTTATTGATCTATTCCTAAATTGCACACAAATGCATCGATTTCATTTGCAAATTATTTTCTTTTGCATGTTGGACTTTAGATTTTTCAAAAACACCAGTATACGGTATTGGATTACAAAAATAGCTTTCCCAAGCCAAATCTGCATGTAGTCATTAGGATGACACTTCCACCATTTTAAGGTAGTTAGCATGCGCATAATTTTATAATTTAAATCAATATTGAAAATATTTTGTTCCCTACGTATGCCTGGGTACTGGCACTCTAGTTATGGAGCTAGGCCATCAATGGGTTGAACTAAAATCTCCTTGCCTAGGACCTGATGTCTTGGAAGGCTGATGATTGGGTGTCTGATTAGGGATTCCTCTGAGCCAAATCCAGCAAATTCCTAGTAAAGGTGAACCTGATGCTGAATAACAAACAAGACAGTTATATTTTACTGTCTCAGCTGGTAAATCATACAATCGTGGTTACTCTCAGTTTCTGTGGCTGAGTCTCGAACACAGCATGAAAGTCTGACAGGCCTCACACCCTTAAAAAACAATGACTAGGTCAACGGTCTGCACAAGACATGTCTGAATACTAACCATTGCAGTATTACTTAGTGCTCTTGTGCAAAATGTACTGTACAGAGTGGCACTACTTCACAGAACAAAACACAGCTCTCATTCAATACTAAATCGCAAGAGGATGAGGCAATATATTGCATTCTCAAGACACGGGTCTACATTGTTTATTTTCATATCTCTCAATGATAAATGCTCTTTAAAAAAAACACTTTCATTTGGTATCCATTTACTAGCCACTTAGCTGGTGAGTCAACTCTAATTATCCGCTTAGCACAGAATATTAATAGCTGAAGCATCAGTACCTTAGAATAAATCCTATGACGTGGATCCATGGAGAAAAATATAAACTATCCATTTTAGCTCATGTCATTTTAAATGTGATCTATATGATCTACATGTTACAGGTGTGCTATAATGTGGCTCATTATTTTGCACACAGACTCATGATAACCACTCTCTGGGCTAATTTTAAATATATGCAATCAATATGCGTTTCATCCCAGGAGTTCTAAATATAAAATGTATGGTATATACCTCAACTTTCCCCATATCACAAACTGCTAAAATTATATAGTCTACTACTGCAGAAAAAAAAAAAAAATATTCTCCAAACTCGAATTAGTCCATCCCTTCCATCCATTCAAACACCTTAAAATAACAATTCAAACATACAATGATTTATGTTTGTAGAGTGTGTAATTTTGTTTCAATAGAAATCAGCAGTTTTATAAATAAATGCTGCAACACCCCCTCTCCCCCCTCCTGCTGTCTGACAGCTGGGGATGTATTCTTCTGGAAGTGGCTAGCGCTTAGCTAGAGCATATCTGCCTTCAGCTCATTGAGAAGTGTGTGACTGGAAAGCCATGTGCATCTCGACCACAAAGCTGTTCAACAAGAAGCCTATGATTGCAAAATCCAACAGTACAGAAAGTAAAATCAGAGGAAGGTCTACTAAGTGGTATATATAGATTTACCTCGTTCCTAGTCACTTAATACAGCAATTATTAAAATAAGAAAGTTGTCTTACTACCCTGCTCTCAGTTATTCTCTCTCAGTGTCTGTAGTCTCCCATGATAAGGTCTCACATGACTGGGCCAGATAATTCAGTAGCAGTAGTTGCTGCTACTAGTGTTACCCCTAGAAGCTAGGGAAGAGTGCCCTTTTGATAGACAGCAGTGGCATGAATCTGCAGCATTAACATTAGAGAAAGATCTCAGTACAAAGAGCTTGCAGAATACTCCACTCAGCTCCGTATTCTCCACAGCTAAAATTAAACTACCCCACAGCCAATTACTTCCATATTATTTTCTGCCACTTTTACCGTAGCATGGCTTTGAAATAATGTGCAGAGATAATACAAATTACAGTGATTGGCTGAGAGAAAATCAGAAGGTCAGCTCATACTGATCTCTCATTGACTGAGCTACAGTTAATTGCTTTCAATCAAGAAGATGTTTTGTGAAAAATGGAGTCATGGCTAAAGAGGAGTTACAATGCAGGAAACAGCAAAACCTTTCTTCAACATTTTGAACATGGAGAAAAACATCAAAGAATAGGTCAAATTGCGTTGATGCCCAGAGTGTTCATTTGAGGGTTTTATATCAGCAACATCTGTTCTTCATAATTTGAAGAAAAAAGAGAAAGAGGCAGACTAGAACGCACAATCACAACAAATGTATGAAGTGGGTAAAGTCTGTTCTATGGGGTGCCTACCACAGAGTTACTCAATAGGGGGTAACCCAAATGTAGAACATATAGATAGAGGAGACCCTTAGAACAAGGAGTTCCTAAATAGTAACTCTGAATACACAGAAAAGAAAATGGACCGGGTAAGCTCAGGGAAAGTGAAGAGGCAACAATTAAATTGCACAGTGATGCTAGAGAGTAAGGTTAAATAAACCCCCATCAAACATCCCAGGATAGATAAGAATAAGGAACTCCCCCCCCCCCCCCCTTGTAAACTGCCCGAAATAGTTAAAATTGGGTAGACTGGGTCTAGCTGTCCACAAAGCAAAAAATAATCAACACAAAGAAGCCCCCACACTAGTAGGATAGTCTGCCTGTCCAAATAGAAGAAGCTTTCAGGGTGAGTCACCCTAACACCAGTAAAAGTTCCAAAGCTCCCCCACAGGATAGTGCTAAACCAACTCTAAACGCTAATTCCCTATATCCGGTCCAGCGGGTGCTGACTGCAAACACTAACTAGTTAAGAACATACATGCTGTCTAAGTGCTAACTAGTGAAAAATCAAAATAAAAGTGTGAAACGCTCTACGCGCGTTTCGGCTTGGCTACACGCCGTCATCAGGAGCTACTAAATGTGTGAGCCCCCAGTGCCGCTATAAATACACCCCATCACACGAGGACCAGAATGTAACAATATTGTCATTCAGTCAATGTTTATACAGACCAACAGGCAGCTTCTGGATAGATTAGCAACATAATATTCAAAATGTAAACATGTTAATAAATGTAATTCTATAAACTGTTGCTCACAAGAGTGTGTCTTTCATCCGCAAACATTCTTTTTTTTTGTTAAAATATAGATTAGATAGTGCCTGAGGGTCATGGAGTGAGCCGACCCCCTCACAGGTAGGCCCTTTCTTAATTTGTAAGCCCTGAGATATGCCTGAAATCTAAGCCTTACTGGTACTGTGCACAGTATTCTAAGTTATATACATAACTGTGCTAGTCTTTTTAAGCTGCTGCTCTTCATATACCACTAAGATTGTCAGTTAGTGCCCAGTTATAGTGGTTATGTTTCTCTGAATATTTCGTGTTTTCCCCCATTTTCATAAAATGTTTTTTAGAAGTGGCCCTTCTGCTCCCACTCATTAATGCACATGAGGTTCATTTTCATTATCTGTTTAAAATAAAAGGACGGACTGTAAAAAAAAATGGGGAAGGGTTATTCCAGTCCTCGCATACTATTACTGGGTGGAAAATATGGAGTCCTATTTATAGTATTAGCTGAGCAGCTGCAGAGGGCCATACTTTTAGAATTGGGGATGATCCTTAGTTTGAAATATTTGTGACAAAAAATAGAAGAATGTGTACAAATGAGTATGGCACTGCCATTTGAAAGACAAGCCGGTGCCACACAGTCTGGACAGCCATCTAAAACAGATATTTACAGGAAGGGTTCAGGCACTCGATTTTCTATTCTATTTCTGCACAACAAAAAGACAAGATATTTCAGCTCAAAATGTGACTTGCCTTTTTCATACATGACGTTTTCTGAATTTTAGAAGCACTGAGTGTCTGATCCCTTCCAGAAAGTAGAAGAATGGCAGCCAAAGACTAACAACACCCTATCCAATGATATGTGCAGTACAGGTTATGTGCTTGATCTCCCCCTTTAATCACAGACATAGGGTAATAAGTTTGATTTTCATCAGACCTTCATTTGTAAAGGATGATAAAATGAGAAGTACTAAGTAGGTTAAAAAATATCTCTAACACAACTTTTTTTGTACCTAAGCGTTTACAACATTCATTTGTTTTGTATACTTTGTATATCTTTGTCATCTGATTTCTTTCTGTACTACACTAAAAACAAAAACTGAAAATACAAATAAAGATTGTCGAAAAAATATATCTCTAACACAACATAGACTTAAAAACTATAGAAGATATCAAGGCGTACTAACCCCCCCCACCCCCCCCCCAGATTAATCCCTACATAATGCTGCTCCAACATACCTATCCTCCCCCATACACAAGTATGTCCCGTCAAGACCCCTGCGCTCAGCCCAAGACCTACGCCTATCCTCTGCCCGGATCCCCACCTCTGACGCTCGCCTTCAAGACTTCTCTAAGGCTGCACCTATTCTGTGGAACTTCCTTCCCTCCTCAATCAGATTTTCACCCAGCCTCCACTCCTTCAAAAAATCTTTGAAAACTCACTTCTTCATTAAAGCATATCAATTAAACTGTCAGCAGGCTTCTCATCCCCCACCCCATGACTCATTTCCTGCAACTGTCAAAAATGACCTACCAAGAACTCAATAAACCCTTCTCTAACAAACTATTTAATTCCCCTACTTTAACCCTTTGTGTCACTATACCCCACTCCCTCTAGCATGTAAGCTCATTGAGCATAGCCCTCAACCCCCTCTGTTCCTGTACATCCAGTGGTCTGATCTCATTTATGTGTCTGTTAGTCCACCCATTGTACAGCGCTACGGAATTTGTTGGCGCTATATAAATCATAAAATAATAATAATAATTAACATACCCCTAGCCTTTACTCACATTTGCATGAGATTCCTGCCACTATCATTTGAAATTGAGAAGTATATGACTTCTGCTATTGTCAGAAGCAAAATTAACAAAACACACATATGTATGGTTCTCATGATTTTAAGTCATGTGTATGTTTGTGTGGTTGGAATTTGGGCTTTATTGCAGATGGATAGTAAGTGGTTTACAGAATAACAACGAAGTTAACACCCAGTCATTTATCATTTGCAAATTCTTATTTCCATGCTACAGTGTTCCCAAGCAAAATTCTGGCCCTTCTATATAGGCTTTGTACACATAAACAAGTTGGCATAAATAGTATTTAAATGTGTAACAGGCCCAGTGGAAATTGGCTTCAGATAAAATGATTTTATTTTGCAGCAGTGCTTCTGGTGTCTCTTGGGAAGAAAAGAGGTCGGCGGCATATTCTTTATGTTTAAACTTGGCAATTATGGCTGGAATTGGCTATAGCAGCAGCTGTTATATTGACTAAAACAAAGTCTAATAAACAGAGAAGGAAATGTCATCTTGATATGCACTTTAAACCATTTCACAATAACAGAATGAATCAGGCAAGAAGTCAAGCTTTTAATGTAGGGGGAAAAGTAAAAATAACATTGGATTGGATGAGCAAAATGCAGTCAACGAGTACAAATGAGTAAAGTTGGGCACTTTACAAAACAACAAAATATGCAGATTTGGTTAAAAATTGCATAAACAAATATTACATGCCAGAACTATATGGAGGCACATTGTCCAGTCAATTTATAGGACACAATTGAAACCGCCTAAATTTTCAAAGAAATTAAAACTGGTGGTGAGGGAACCACCAAGACACCACAAGAAAGTTTGCCTGTCCCTAAAACCACGCTGGATCTTGACACCACTAAGAAGAATCATGTGGATCCCACCCGGCCTACCTGAGTACAACACTGGGATCGTCAGTTATTACTCAAGTGGGTTTCTGGCCTGGATACCTGGACTGTCAAGGTAGGAGTGTTACCGACCCCAGCGGGGCATTGCTTGATTTCTAAGCTGAAAAGAAAAGGTTTCTATTCCTGGCATGGTGTCCCAGCGAAGCATCCAAAGTCATAACAGGCTCAAAGGAACTTTTTTTTTTAAGGTCTTATTTTTGCCTTAGTTCACATCTACTTCCGTTCCGCTCTGTGGAACTCACAGTTAACTGGCTCCAGGGGCCTCGAGGAGGTTTTTCATTCTTAGTTAATCTTAGTGCATGCATGTCATCTTCATACGTTCTAATCTATTGCTATATCTCACATGCACTGCGCTTCTTACCTGTTCGTTGTTATTTTACTTTAACATAAAATGAGGCTGTTCTTCCTAGAAGTGTATTACCATTGATTGCAATTAGAGATGTCTCGAACAGTTCACCGGGAACTGTTCGCCGGCGAACATAGCTTGTTCGCTGTCGCCGCAGCGGGCGAACATATGTGATGTTCGGTCCACCCCCTATTCGTCATGGAGGTGGGATGTCTGGGAGGGAGGGTCTGCTGCTGATTGGCTGTAATGTGTCTGCTGACTGTGAGGTACAGGGTCAAAGTTTACTCAATGATGACGAATAGGGGGCGGACCGAACATCGCATATGTTCGCCCGCCGCGGCGACTGCGAACAAGCTTTGTTCGCCGGCGAACAGTTCCCGGCAAACTGTTCGGGACATCTCTAATTGCAATGCTTGTATTTGTGCCATAACTCCTAATTTTATCTCATGTCAAGTTTTAATAAAATGCCTCAATAAAAGAATGATTGACACACAAAAAAATACACATATTTGTATGCGGAGATGTTCCACAAATACAATGATGTACAGGTACATGTACAGGTTTCAAGGTCAAATGAGCTTTCCCATTTCAGTTTCTACACATTGAAACTTGCCAGATTGATTTGCAGAACCTATATTGCCTTCGATACAGTATGGCAGCACAGGAATGAGAATTACCCCCATCATAGCATACTATTTGCAAAAGTAGACAACCCTGGGTATTCAGAAAGGGGCAAGTTTAGTCTTTTTCAGTAGCCACAAGGTTACAAACCCTGATCAAAGTTAGTATTCTAATTATTATTATTTATCTGACAGAAAAAGAAAAGGAACCGCGCCCCAAATAGTAATTATAAAATAATGTACGTACACAAAAACTTTTCAAATAATTCGCATATAACCTCAAAGATAAAAACAGAGAGGAAATACAATATTATTTGGTAAATTAGTTAAGTATTGGAATGGATTAGAGCAATATACACTCACATTTGATAGAGCTGACTAGGAGCTCTACCGTAATTCGCATGGACGGAACAATACCCGTCTAAGGATCTATGTGGAAGCGAGTGTCTCCAATATTCCGATTTCAATGAGCAGCAATATAAAAAACATAAAGGAAAACTCCAATAGTGTAATATATTCCGGTAAATAGAAGAGAAAATGGAATAAAAAATGTGGTACTCACATTTACTAGAACAGAAACTTGCTCTAGTGTACTCAGCTTGGGTGGTATAATCCCCACCTAAGGATATGGTGACCAGGAAGTAGAATGATAAATAAAAGATAAACAGGTGTATATAACTTTAAAATACACTATTTAATGACAATATGATAAAACAAAAACAAGGTGGCTATAAAAGAGTCTAACTTGACGCATTTCGCCTATCACAGGCTTCTTCAGAAGTGTGGGGAAGTCCTTAAGTGTGTCCTTTTATAGGTTATTCAATTATAAGAAGTTACTTCCTGGTGTGTCCAATATCCTGTCTCCACTCGTGGAACGCACGCGTCACACCGGAAGTGACGCGGCATAACTACATGCGCTGCCATTTTGGAACCGCATGCGTTCCATTCGGCAAATGCCGCGCTTAGAATATAATTACAAAGGTGGTTCTGTTAATACCAGCTGTGTCGAGTCGGTTTGGAATACATGGCAACACTGTCTTCTGCTTCATGTTGTAGATGAGCGCATGTTCGCCGTGTCCATAAGAGATGACGTTACGGGGTCTCCATGGTCATGCTTATAAATAGAGCGCCAGTTGCCTCGGCCATGTTTAAAAAGCGCCGCTCTATTTATAGACTTTCTATTAGTCAAACTATGAATGCTCACCATAGCCAAATGTGGAGAAGGGGTGTAGTACCTTAGATATTGCCCTGGTTATTGTCTGGAAGAGTCATCCCTAGACCAACCATTCTTGGGAATATTCACTGTTGTTTCTACATGTGGAGATTATGTCTCAGTGTGGCTCGCTGGTATCACAAAGCCTAAGATAACTATTTTTTCTTAATCTTTTCCAGAATTCATCTGCTGTCAGAGGGATGTGTGCAAATTGGCACAAATAAATTCACAAGATTTCTTTTGAAACTGACACTTTTATGAATTGGAACATGGAAGCATGCATGTAATTCCTGAAACATTTTAACAAGCTGGAATCCTTTAGGGGATTGGAGTGTCCCTTTAAATAAATATAATTTACATTTAAAGCAGATTTATTCGCTTTGTCTTATACAGTTCTCTCTTTATAAATAACTTCAAGAATAACAATCTTAGTTACTGTACCTTCCCTTTGAGCTGTATGATATAACTGTCTTGAGCTGCATTATACAACTGACAAAATGTATTGTTTTTACCTTTTTGTATTTGTCTTTTCTTTACAGGTTACATGGACAATATGTGTGATATGTGTTAAATATATGCCGTCAAGCCATTTTTCCTCTATAGATGACCAGCATTATACACACCCATTAATACCATGATTAATTACAATGATCTATTCACCTATTTCTTTAAATAAAAGCTGCATCAATCCACCCTTTTTAAACTCTTAAAATGTATTTTAAAATAATCTGTTCACAAACAGGTAATTGCAAAGCTAAAAGAGTCGGGTTTGTTGACTATTGAATAATGATGGGTTTCTCACATTCTACCCATGAACCCATTCAACATATTGGAAGGATCCATTACTGTAAAAGGATTTAAAATGAAAAGCAATTGCTATTTGGAAAGGCTTTAGGCTCCTGACTTTGTGGAGAGGAGAAATGAATAAAAGCACAATAGCTAGCACTTCTGTGCTGTAATACCAGCCTGCTGAGAGCAATTACTATAGTACTGAAATCAGTGGTTTTATTGAGCATTATTCAATTAAGCATGAATAAAAAAACGTGTATAAGTTAGCAGGGAATGTATTAAAAATGTAGATGCAAAATGTATTGTAGACCCTAAAGGTCAAAAGGAAAAATAGATCAATATGATATGTATGTAAGGAAAAAAATATGCACACATATTCAGAAAACACAGAAATATGAATTAGTGCTAGAGTGTAATATGAAAACATGCTAGATGTGGATCTATCATGTACAAAAGCCAATTCATCTCCATTATAGTAATTTAAATGACTATCACTTGTTTATAAAATAAATTACTAAAATATGTGTTTATATATAAGGGGGCATAAACAGTGCATCCAGCCCACGTCAATGGTAAGTAACAGATTGGAGCGCTCAGCCCAGCATGATAGGGTTAATTGGTGGAAGTCAGACCTTTCAAGCGAATGTAATTAACCTGCACTAGGGGTTTAACCCCTTAGTGACCATTCCATTTTTCAATTTTCTTACCGTTAAGGACCAGGGCTCTTTTTACATTTCTGCGGTGTTTGTGTCTAGCTGTAATTTTCCTCTTACTAATTTACTGTACCCACACATATTATGTACCATTTTTCTCGCCAATAAATGGTCTTTCTAAAAATACCATTATTTTCATCATGTCATATAATTTACTATAACAAATATAAAATATGCTGAAACATTTAAAAAAAAAAAACACTTTATTGAACTTTGACCCCCAAAATCTGTTACGAATCTACAACCGCCAAAAAACACCTGTGCTAAATAGTTTCTACATTTTGTCCTGAGTTTAGAAATACCCATTGTTTACATGTTCTTAGCTTTTTTTTTTTTTTCTTTTTCTGAAAGTTATAGTGCTATAAGTACAAGTAGCACTTTGCTATTTCCAAACCATTTCTTTTCAAAATTAACGCAAGTTACATTGTAACACTGATATCTGTCAGGAATCCCTGAATAACCCTTCACATGTATATATTTTTTTTTAAAAGAAGACAACCTAAGGTATTAAACTTGGGGTATTTTGACTCTTTTCATGCAACCATTTTACCGCCAATCTATGCCAAAATTAAAAAAATAAAATAATTGGTGATGTTTTGGACACACATAGCAATTTAAGAATACATGCACTGAAAACTTTAAGGGTTACTGCCAAAGAACACCCCAATATGTGTTCAGCACATCTGAGTACAGTGATACCACCCATGTATAGGTGTGTCGGGTTCTCTGTGGGGTAAAAGACCTTATTTGGAGGGTGCGCATTCCAGTTTTCCAACTGGGAATTTTCACAGCTGGTCATCATGCACCCATGTCCTATTTGGGAAATGTTTTAAGCCAGCCAATGTAATTTACCGCCATCAAACCATATATTTTTGAAAAGAAGACACCATAAAGTATTTCACATGATGGTATTTTAACACTTTCCACGCACTAATTCTATCACAAGTCTTTGTCAAACTTTTGGGTAGTCATTTTTTGTGTTATTTTTCTCTCACATTGTAGTTTAGACATGGATTCTTCAGTTCCTGTTATGTATTACTATCAGTTCAGGCAGTCCCCCTGCTGGCAGCCCTCTGGACACCTATGGGGGCCATGTGACCACTCTGGGGGTCCTTTTTTGCAGAGGGGGGACTCCCCATGGGCTAGGGGTACAATTAGACCCGAGTAAGCCTCAAAAGAAAAGGCAGGAGGTAAAACATCCTATGTCCTTGAGAAGTGGACAGAGAAAAAGACTGGGGGGAGGTGTTTCCTGTCCAGTTGAAGAGTGGGAAGAGCTATACCCAACTATAGTGCTGCCATGGATATATCCGGGAAATATACTCTAAGAGCAAAAAGCAATACCTATTTTTTAGCATTTGAAGAGAAGTGTTCAAGTTGAAAGACAACATTTTATAGAAAGGGTAGCACATGTAATATTTTATATATATATATATATATATATATATATATATATATATATATATATATATATATATATATATATATATATATATATATATATATAAATAAAAGCAGCACGGGCAAAGGGACACTATAGGCACCCAGACCACTTCATTTCATTGAAGTGGTCTGGGTGCACTGTTTCTGTCACCTTACCTTGCAATGTGAAACATTGCAGTGTTAAGACTGCATTTAGTCACTGTCTACCAGTAAGCCCCTAGAGGCATTTTCTGCTCTTTCACGGAGTTTAACGCTGTACGTCCTCACCCTGTGCATGAGAACATCCAGCATCTTATATATCCCCACAGGAAAGCATTAATTCAATGCTTTCATATGGGGAAAGCCTAATGCACATGTAGCGCTCACTGTACATTAGGTTCCTGACTCGCTGTGACGTTGGATAAGGAGGAGCCTGAACCAGCGCCGGGGGACATTGGCACTGGAATCAGATAAGTGAAAAAAGGGTTATTAACCCTTATTTGTCACCATGGTGGAGGTTTTTTTTTTTTTTAGAGAAACACTATAGTGTTATGAATACAGTTTTGCATTTCTAACACTTTACATTGTAAGGGATTTTGTAAATAAGGCTATCCTAAAAACATTAATAAACAAGCCATATTGAGCTATCAATGGGTAGTCTATGTAAGTCGATTTCATATGCAAGATTCTCAACATGAGTCTTGTGTCAGGCCCAAAGACTGCTTTGCAACAGAAAGAAACATAATAGAAGAAATAAAAAAAAAAAATGGATCTTCAGAAGATTGCTATATCTGCATACAAATGCGCTATCAAAAAAGACTGGGAAATTTTTTAGCTCAAGGTAATAATCAAGCGGCTGTCTTGAGCAACAGCCTAAATCAAAATTAAAGTGCGTTCTTATATAGGAAGGGTACAGCTTAGATGTGACTGTTGGCTTTTATCTCCTAACAAACTATGTTTATTTGTAGCTATTCACAGTCTATGTTTTATAATAAACAAAGTGTCTTGTGTCTGAGTGCTTTCAAAAAAAAACAAAAAACTTTTGTATATGAATTTATGGCATATTTCCCTTGTGAGTTTTAAAGGCCACTACATTTTCTCAGTGTTCTTAATGTGATTTGCAGTGAATGTTCTCACAGTGCTTTTTACATACACATACAAACGATTACGATACATTTATATCCAGAAATGTTACACTTAAGAGTTTAGCAGTTATTGTTATTTTGGTAATCTTTTCAAAGATGTCAGATAAGTTATAAAGATAACACAAGCATGCACAATTAAAGGACCACTATAGGTACCCAGACCACTTCAGCTCAATGAAGTGGTCTGGGTGCCTGGTCCACCAAGGATTAACCCTTTCTGCTGTAAACATAGCAGTTTCAGAGAAACTTTTACATACTGTTTACATATGGGTTAATTTAGCCTCTTGTGGCTGTATCAGTGATTTTCACAGTGAGAAGACGCCAGCATCCATAGGAAAGCATTGAGAATGCTTTAATATGAGACTGGCTGAATGCGTGTGCGGCTCTTGCCGCGCATGCGCATTCAGCCGAGGAGGCGGAGAGGAGGAGGAGAGCTCCCCGCGCCGGAAAAAAGGTAAGATTTAACCCCTTCCTCTCCATCCAGCCCGGCGGGAGGGGGACCCTGAGGGTGGGGACACCCTCAGGGCACTATAGTGCCAGGAAACGGAGTATGATTTCCTGGCACTATAGTGGTCCTTTAAGTACAGATTCAAGCTTCCTTTATAAAAATATAAGAAAAGAAACTACACTCCAAAGAAAACATCTATTTACAACTATCTGAAATTTGCATGTGGTCTGTGTGTTATTGATTAAATCATGTCCCTATCAGCAAGCCTGATATTAGATTACCAGCTTTTTGGGGATAGATTAATTTCACCCACTCCGATCCCTTCTTATGTTCAGCATTTTTTTCCTGGTGGGACAGGTAAAACTGTCAGTGTAAACAGACTATTGAATGTTACCTTGATAGGAATGCTTCAAATCTCTCTGCATTGCAGCTATTTTCATCAGGCTGAGGTGTCTCACAAAGAAAAAAAAAAAAAAAAGAAAAGAAAAGATTATCTATAAAAACAGAACTGAAATAGAAGCAAAGACAAAACAATTCAAGGGAATTTTTTGTTTTGTTTTTATTGTTCGAAAACTATGAGGAATATTTCCTCAAATAATTATTTCAGTTAATGAATTAACATAAATGTGCACATCTTTTGTCAATGAGTGTGTATGGAAAATGCATAAGTTATGGATAAGATGGGGTTTATTTTGCACTTCCTGTTGGAATGCACATGGTTAAAGAAGAACAGATAAATGACAATGACTACGGTTCTACTTATTTACTACGACTAAGTAGAATTTAAACAGCAAGATAATGGTGGTGAAAGCAGCTTGTGCCAAAATGCATCTGTTTTTATTTACTTTTATTGCATTCATTGCCAACACCTTTATGCCAGCATCGGCTACATATTCAGTGGGCCTGTTTAACTCTTTCCTTAGAAAAAAAATGGTTTCATAATGTACATCAGAGATGCTTCATCTATAAGCAAACATATATGGTTGAAGTGACTTTTTGATCACTTTAGACCAGATTAAAAAAAATAAAAAAATAATTAATAATAAAAAGCTACTGTCATGCTGTATAACTGGGAAACCGACAGGCTGCTGCCAACTTAACAACTGTCCTGTAGAGGCTAAAATAGCACTGCCTATCAGAGCTTCTGTTTAAGTTAATGGAAAAAGCACTGCATGTGAAAAGTGTAATGTCAAATGCTGAGTCTTATACTAGAGCAATGAAAAGCCTGGGCATGTCAATACAATGCTATTCTTCCTGTTTTATATGATGTTGGTTGTCCCTGCAGCATTTATGTATCACCTGGTTGAGTGCCAGTACTATTCACTAAAGTGAAAATGTAATTTCAATTTCAAGGCTAAAATTATCAAACTGAAGACCAAATTGATTCAGAGCATTTTTTTTTCATTTTTGGGGGTATTTTGACCTAAATTTTGAAAATCACTTTGAATTCCCAGCAACTCTCACTTTAGCAAATTTCCCTGGCTGTGAGGGCTGTAAGATTCTATCCAATAGCTTATTTTAGCTCTCCTGAGCAAAGCAGGGCTAGCACATTGGCTGAGACCATAAGCATGAAAAATTTTACTTTGTATTATTGTATACAAATTCTTAGCATTATTAGGAGGAAAATTACGACGTGTCAGAGGGAACTGTTTTAGTGCTAAAGGTGTGTTCGGGTAAGCAAAGTTACACCAGAGCATTTCAGGAAACTTCATTATGTACTGATACAGCTTTATATGGCTCTGGAAAAGTAACAAGAGCAAAATACATTACAGGGAGTTTCAGGATTTGATTCACTCATGCACATCAAAAATTCCTCAGTCCTATAAAAGATGCACTAACGTAACTGTGATGGATGGCCTGATTTGTTTGGCGCAAGGCACAAGCTTGTGGTGCCATTTTTTGTATTGTGTACCTGTATAATACATAAAGCAGTGTGTGTGTGTGTCTGTATATACAGCTGTGCGTCAACAGACAGGGAGGATAGCAGCTCTCTATGCAGGCAAAAAGTATAGTCAGGTGCAGTGGTGTAGCTACCACGGTTGCGGGGCCCGTCACTCCAGGGGGCCCAGCTGCCACTGCGACCCCTGCGACCCGCCAACAGGCCGGTACACATCAGCACCACGCTCTGCATGGAGACACTGAATTTTCCTCATAGAGAAGCATTGATTCAATACATCTCTATGAGGAGGTGCTGATTGGCCAAAATGGCATTTGGTCCCGCCCCCACTCCGCCTCCTTGATGATTTCAGTCAATCCAATGTTTTCTCTATGGTAAAGCATTAGATTTGAAAAAAAAAATCGTCAATTCAGCAAGGAGGCGGATCGGGGGTGGGGTCATCACGGCAGACCCACACGGCCCTGGAAAGTAGATATGTTTTAACCCTATCTAAGGTGGCTAAGGGGGGTGGGGGGGGGGGGGTGAAGATATAATACACAGAATGTAGCTTTAATAATGTTTCTTTTTTGCAAATAAGTTTTCCATATGTAATGTCATTGTTTATATGGAATAGTCCACAATAAAATAGTACTATAAAAATAAAAAAAAATAATAGTACTATAAAAATAATTAAAAAAAAAATTAAGAAAATAAACAAAACATTGGATCCTTGTTAAGAAGCTTGTACCCCAAAACATTTATTTCTAAGTAGATTTCAATATTTAGCATTAAAGGACCACTATAGGCACCCAGACCACTTCAGCTCAATTAAGTGGTCTGGGTGCCAGGTCCATCTAGGGTCCACCCTGCCCATTATAAACATAGCAGTTTCAGAGAAACTGCTATGTTTACATTAGGGTTAATCCAGACTCTGATTTCCACTGTGAGAAGACGCCAGCGTCCATAGGAAAGCATTGAGAATGCTTTCCTATGGACTGACTGAATGCGCGCGCGGCTCTTGCCGCACATGCGCATTCGTCGGAAGAGGGAGGAGAGTCCCCAGTGCCAAGGGAGCCCGGCACTGGAGAAAGGCAAGCCTTTAACCCCTTCCTCCCCCTAGTGCCCGACGGGAGGGGGGGGAACCTATTAATACTATAGTGCCAGGAAAACAAGTTTGATTTCCTGGCACTATAGTGGTCCTTTAAAGAATTGCAATATTATATGTGCTTCATCTGTTTTTCCCTTTTTTTGCTCTTGTAGTTTAAAAATGTCACCAAAACGATAGGGTAGGACATTTTTACAGTGCAGAGATGTAAAGATTTAAGCTATCCTTCTTCCCACATATAACAAAACTGGGTATTTTCCCGAACACTATAAAATAGACACATAAAGACTCATTCTGGGAACAAGGAAAGTAAACTAAGCAGAAAGAGACGATCATTCCTTGCAGTAAGAATGTATTGCAGTATTACTTGTAGCTGCATAGCTTGATACTTTACAGTCTTGGGAGCAGGAGTCTCCTACTACTATTTTTGTTGTGTTGTACTTTACAGAACTGTAGAAAATATTTGCTTGACAAGAATCAATGAATAATAGGAACATCTAAAGGTTTATTTACAAAATAGTATATGTAAATTCGTGTTTACGGAGCTGGTAACTTAGCTGTATTGGAAATATTGACCAACTATAATTTGGCCTCAGGTATATACATTACATTTTCAATTCACAGTAAGTTGCTGCTTAGTGAATAGACCATTTAAAGTTGTATTTGAATTAAGAGAAATTATATTAACGCACTAATTCAACCTTAATTGTCAATCACAGTAACTTCCATTGACCGTTAAATGTACTTGTGTATCAAAGCCTGTGAGATTTATTTACTAAACACTAGCTGTAGTAAAATAAAGCACATTTGCTCTATTAGCCTAAATTTTACAATTTGTTTCTATAATTGAGAATGTTTCCAAATCAGCTATTGCAGCCTACATTTTGCAATGTGGTTTTGAAATCACTGCAGTTCAGCGTTTAGGGAATAAACCCTAGTGTTTTTGTTTAGTGTATATTGGCTTGAATTTTATACAAAGCATGGCTGAAAATTTATGTATACTTTGCATTTCTAAGTAATTCAGCTACCAAATGAAACTATTGTGTTGTTAACAAACTTTTCTGGTGAAATACTATTTTTTTTTTTTTTTTTAATTCTTTATTTTTGTTTGACAGGAAAAATATGACAATACAGGATGATCAGGCTTGAGCACAAGCCGTAATAGAATACAGAAATTATTAACACTACAAGGGTGGAACACAGTAGGCAGTGCCGGTTCGAAGTGAACGTAATGTGCTTGGTGGATAATATTTTTCAAAAGAGACGGTCATCACATATGTGCGGTCAACTTTGTGTTTTTTAATGTGCAATAGTATGGTCGCAGATGCCTACATCAAGGCAAATGTCTTATCCTACACTAATAATTCACCTTGCTGCTTTCCGCTAAAAGGCAATATCTCTTTAACTAAAGATGTTTAACCCTTCCGTGGCTTGAGCCATATATATTTTTAAAACATTTTTAGGACTCTTCTATTATTCACCTGTTCAGAGCATGGTATAATTTGAATACCATATAAGCAAGTGGAAAATACTTAAATGTATGTGGATGTTTAGGTACTTGTGCTGAAAAGAAGATTTTATTCACCTTTTCTCTCACGCAGTGCCGGACTTGCAACATCTGGCCCCGCATGGCTCTGTCTCCATGGCTGAGATCATCAATCTTGATGATTGCAGCCAATCCAATGTTTTCCCATATGAACGCATTGAGAGGCTATGGTGTATGTGCAGCAAAATGTCACACTGTGCCATTCAACATCTCGTCATAGAATCAATGCATCTCTTTGGAAAACAATCAGCGTCTTCATGAAGAGCGTGGGGAAGCTGAATGCCAGGGCTGCACACTGTGCAGCACTGTGTTAGTTAGCACCTCTAGCGGCCGTCTGAGTGACTGCCACTAGAGGTGTTACTTGACAGCAATGTAAACACTGTCTTTTTCGGAAAAGGCAACGTTTACATTGCTCAGCCTGCAGAGACAGGTTATAGACACCAGAACCGTTACGCATTAAGCTGTAGTGGTTCTGGTGACTATAGTGTAGATTCAATGTCAAAGCAACACCAAAAATAACACATTTAAACGGTTTGCTCACCTTGCAGCTGAGAACTGCCATTGTCATGAGGATAATGTCCAGTGTATTGTATTTCTGTACTCTAAACACTGCAAGATGCTCCAGCCTCTGAAGTGATTTGTGAAAATGATTTATCATTGAATGTCCATAGTTAAAGCCTGGCAATTACGAGGTATTGATAAATCTAAACACATTATTGATGCCAATTAGAAAAAAGAGAAGATTGATTAGCCATCCAGAGCTGCACTGGCATAAGCAATGACCATCAATAACAATTCACTACTGAAAAACATACACTGAAACACCTGTGCAATAAAGGAAGCCCATTCACTTAAAGTAATTTCCATTGACAATTTAAAGGGGCAGAAAGAGCAAGAAGGATTTTATCCCTAGGATCTGCAAAAATAGCTATGAGTCTCTTCACAGCACCAGAACTATAACCCAAGGGCAGCAGCATCGTATATAAAAACTCTGCTTGTGTACTCATTGTTCCTACTTCCTCTGAGGTTGCTTCCTGAGATCACTGATTTAACTGGCGCTCACACTGAACAAGTTCTTAAAGGGACACTCTAAGCACCAAAACAACTTTAGCTTAATGAAGCAGTTGTGGTGTATAGATCATGCCCCTTGTAGTCTTACTGCTCAGTGTTTGGACATTCAGGCGTTAAATCACTTTGTTTACACAGCCCTAGCTATTTAAGCCATTTAATCATGTGGGAACATTTACTGCGCTGTGCAAGTAATAGCATTCTGACAGGCAAGTAACGAGAAAAGGGAGATCAGAGCGCTTTTACTTACCGTATTTTTCGCTCCATAAGACGCACTTTTTTTCCCCTCAAAAGTGAGGGGAAATGTCTGTGCGTCTTATGGAGCGAATATGAAGCTTTACTTACCTGTCTTGTAGCGTTTCTCGGCAGCACAGGGCGCACCGCGGTACTGGAACTTGAATTTCATGTTACGGTTTCCGGCGGGACTGAAAGGAAGTGCACACTCAGCTCAGTGTGCGCACTTCCTTTCAGTCCCGCCGGAAACCGGAACATGAAATTCAAGTTCCAGTACCGCGGTGCGCCCTGTGCTGCCGAGAAACGCTACAAGACAGGTAAGTAATTATGGGACAAGGGGAGGGGGACAGTATGGGAGAGAAGAGAAGACTATGGGGAGGGGAGGGGGGGATGAAGACTAAGGGGAGGGGGGATGAAGACTATGGGGAGGGGAGGGGGGATGAAGACTATGCGGAGGGGAGGGGGGATGAAGACTATGAGGAGGGGAGGGGGGATGAAGACTATGGGGAGGGGAGGGGAGGGGAGGGGGGATGAAGACTATGGGGAGGGGAGGGGAGGGGGGATGAAGACTATGGGGAGGGGAGGGGGGATGAAGACTATGGGGAGAGGGGGGATGAAGACTATGGGGAGGGGAGGGATGAAGACTATGGGGAGGGGAGGGGAGGGGAGGGATGAAGACTATGGGGAGGGGAGGGGAGGGGGGATGAAGACTATGGGGAGGGGAGGGGAGGGGGGATGAAGACTATGGGGAGGGGAGGGGGGATGAAGACTATGGGGAGGGGGATGAAGACTATGGGGAGGGGAGGGGGATGAAGACTATGGGGAGGGGAGGTGGATGAAGACTATGGGGAGGGGAGGGGGGATGAAGACTATGGGGAGGGGAGGGGAGGGGGGATGAAGACTATGGGGAGGGGAGGGGGGATGAAGACTATGGGGAGGGGAGGGGAGGGGGGATGAAGACTATGGGGAGGGGAGGGGGGATGAAGACTATGGGGAGGGGAGGGAGGATGAAGACTATGGGGAGGGGAGGGGGGGATGAAGACTATGGGGAGGGGAGGGGAGGGGGGATGAAGACTATGGGGAGGGGGGGGGAGAAGACTATGGGAGGGGGGACACTATGGGACAGGGGAGAAAAAAAAATATTCTGAACAAACTGTCCCATAGTAAGAAACATGGGCCAGTTTGTTCAGAATATATTGTTTTCTGGGTTTCTTCCTCTAAAAACTAGGTGCGTCTTATGGTGAGGTGCGTCTTATGGAGCGAAAAATACGGTATATTACATAGTGTAGGACATTTTCTTACATGATGTAAAAGCTGACATAGCTTGGGAAAGCAAGCGGTGCAAAAAATACTTATTTTTATTGCGTCTTTGATTTTCTATTTATTTATTTATTGGGTAGTTTTATCAAATCGAGCTTTTTTTTTTTTAAATGATTTTTTTATTTCCTTCCATGAGGAATTATGGATTTTATGGGGTTGAATGAAAGAAGAGTTTGAAGAAAAAAAGAAGTCTTCTGATGGCAAGTATACTATAATAATATACATTTTTTGCACGTCAGGGCAACTAAAGAAAAAACTCAAAAAAACTTAAAAGTAATTAATGTATCAGTCCTGATTGTTAAATGACTAATATGTCTAGGATCTAAATTAATTTTAATTAACCCTGTACCAAGTCCCCAACATAACTTTGCTCTTACTGTAAACCTACCCTAACTTTACTGTGACAGACCGCCTGGCACCCCGACCGGTTACCTCCGTCAATCGCTGCTTCCTAGTACTTGCAAGCCCCATAAGCACCGTACTGGAACACCATATCCACCATAAACCCCACAAACCGGCGCAGCTTGGTTAGGGTCTCTCTGTCCTTCACCCACCCTGGACCCAAGGCAAGGATCCAGCTTCCAGTGGGTGGACCTCTCCAAATCTAGAGAGCAAAGCAAGATAGCTCTTACAAGAGCTAGTGATTATAACCATGGGCAGTATAGCGATAATAGCAATCCCCAGAGTGAATATAGCTCTCCAATCCCCCAAACATGAGCCTAGACTTCATGAAGGGTAAAATGAATCTGTTTAATAGCAGCCACAACTGGCCTTATATGCAGTTACAAACGTACGGGGTTTATTGTGACATATTCCAGGGGCATTCCCCACTGGACCTGAGAGGGGACAAGGACAAAGTACATTCTGCAGTTACATTGTCTCTCAGGTCCAGGACACTCGCACATAAAATAACATAATCCTTCCCCTGTGCCTGAGAGATAACTGCTTGAGTACACAAACATATAATTAAATTATCTCTCAGTACAAGAAACATGCAATACAACAACACCCCAAAAGTACCCCTAAAACACACGGAAACCCCACAAAAGTCATATCCCCATGGAAGTCCCCATTTTGACAAACCGTGCACATGGTCCTATGCCCAAAACAGTTCCAGGGACTCAGGGCTAACGGTCGGTCTCTTTTCTGAAGTACAAAAGAACATAAATCCCATGAACTGAGCCTTTTTAAAGTGCATTGGGCAAGGTATATAGCAGGGCCCATAGTCCTGAGGTAGGATGCTGTCCAGCAGACCCCTCCAAGAACCCGTGACGAGGTTCAGTTTGTCACACTTACCTCTAACCATAATCATACACTATCCCTAACCCTGGGTAGGCAATCTATGGCACGCCAGATGTGGACTACATCTTTAACAATGCTCTTACAGCCATTACGCTGGCAAAGCATCAGGGGGATGCTGTCCACAACATCTCAAGAGCCGAAGATAGCTTCTTCCCAAGCCCTTACCTAAAAAAACATCACCCTGCACTATACTAACCATAAACCTACACCTAATGTTAACCCCACCCTGTGTTACCTGGGCAATACATCTGCTGTTGTCAGCAAAGTGACTTTACAGGTAAAAGAGAGAGTTCAGAGAAGGGCTACTAAACTGGTTCATGGATTGGAGGATAAAACTTACCAGGAAAGGTTAAAGGATCTTAACATGTATAGCATGGAGGAAAGACGAGACAGGGGGGATATGATAGAAACATTTAAATACATAAAGGGAATCAACACAGTAAAGGAGGAGACTATATTTAAAAGAAGAAAAACTACCACAACAAGAGGACATAGTCTTAAATTACAGGGGGCAAAGGTTTAAAAATAATATCAGGAAGTATTACTTTACTGAGAGGGTAGTGGATGCATGGAATAGCCTTCCAGCTGAAGTGGTAGAGGTTAACACAGTAAAGGAGTTTAAGCATGCGTGGGATAGGCATAAGGCTATCCTAACTATAAGATAAGGCCAGGGACTAATGAAAGTATTTAGAAAACTGGGCAGACTAGATGGGCCGAATGGTTCTTATCTGCCGTCACATTCTATGTTTCTATCAAGGCAGCATAAGAAAATCCTAATATCCTTAAACTAAAGTGTCATCATAAATGCAAATTTGGAGAGAAGCATACTTTTTATTGCAGTATTTATTTAAGTTATAGGTCAGTTTTATGGCTAAGTGCTGTACAATAATAGACTTAGAGGTAGCCTGTGCAATTAACCCAGAGAACGAGAGAGAACACGTGGTACATTGTGGGATAATCCAGTTCAGAAACGTGTTGTGTACTGACCAGAAATAGAGGTGTTTTGACATCTTTCAGCTGGTTAGCTGATTAAGTTTACCACTGCAAATAAACATTGTGAGAGCAAATACTTTAAAATATAGCAAAATGTTTGTATTTTATTCCACAAGCATAAAGGAGGTGCTGTTCCTAGTTCTGTTCCTATAATTTTATATTGTTCATTTCCACCTACTTTTTATATCTAAGCTACAAAAATGTGATAACAATCAGTGGCATCAAAGTATGATAGCAACATGCAATAAAATGAACCTGGCACTACAATACAGCTTGAAACTAACAGAGCCACAGACTGCGATCTATACATATAAACTGAATCAAATGTGATTATTTTAGTTCCCCCAGTTTTATCTGAAGGCTATGAATGTAGAAGATACAGCTGGTTGTAGAAAGCTACAAAGCTTAAGGCATTGACAGTGACATTTGTGAAGAGGGACGTATCATAGAAGGGCCCCCCTTACTCCATACTCCCCCTAAGGAAAACAGAGTAGGATGTGTGTGGGGGCTGAGTGTGATTCTGTGTGAGGCGTGGCTGAGTGTGATATACATGTGTGGAGTTGGTGTAGTGTGTGGCTTGCTCAGTGTGACTGTATTTGGGGTGTGGCTGTGTGTGAGTGTGTGTGAGTGTGCTGTGATTAGGATAGTAAGTCACTACCCTAAGCCTGGCATCCTCCGTGCGAACATGAACATGCTAGCTTCATTGCCAACACATTGTCCCTATTTTGTCTTATGGTTTCTTGGGATTTTATTTAAATTTAATTAAAATTCCAATTCAGTCTTGATCAGTATTTTATAAATAATATATCTAAAAAGTGACAAATCCGCTTGAAATTAAAAACAAAATTCAGATAGATTTTACTATATTTAAAGGGACATTCCAGGCACCCAGACCTATTATTAGGTCTTCTCCGCCGGCTGAGGGTGGGCAGAACCTGGCCCAGCACCGAGGGACATCGGCGCTGGATTCAGGTAAATCACTGACATCCTGTCGCAGATGTTGTAGATCTCACACCCCAGTGGTTAGTCTACACATATGGGGTGGTGAGAAGATAGATTAGGAGTTGCCCTCTATTGTTTCAAAATTCTTTCCACTATTTATAAAGTGGAGCTCCACGATATGCTGACATCCTGTCGCAGATGTTGTGTGTGAAGCTCTCTTTTCTCTTGCTCTTGCCTCACACTACAGTGTAAATGCCTGTCAATTCTCTTACAACGCTCAAATATGGTTTGCAGTAAGGTTGGACATTCGCAACTACTATCACCATAACCCAGCACCATGAGCTGCCACCAGTGCGCTGCCAATGAAGTAAGGGCATGCTGGTCAGTAGGGGCACTCCATAAATCAGTGCAGTGAGGCGTTTTTTGAGGATTTTGTTAGCCTTCTGACACGGTGGACACTTCTCTGGGATGTCCTTGTCGACGACTTACACTGGTAACACTGAAAGTGGATGAGCTACTTGTGCAAGAGGTAACAGGTAACAAGTAGATGTCTCAACTATTTCCAGTGGAGAGGTAGAGTCCACAGCAGACACTGATAGACAAGATATAGGAGATAAGTGCACGCTAGCTGCCAGAGAAAATACTGGACTGCTGCCTGTTCTCTCAAGACTCCCCCTTTCAAATTTCTCTTTCTGATCATACTCAGTCGATTAGCTCCTGCCAATACCCATCCTGAAGCTCAATTCTACTAGCAGCGGTGGTGGTGGAGATGTCAGCAATTCTCATGGCCCAGGAAAAGGTTTTCCAACTCTCAAAAGCCATGGCACTACTTATGATGGTGGATTGGGGAACAGGATCCCTTCCTCTACCCTTCCTTAATTTCAGATTGGTGGATCTACTACTATGAAGCTTACTACTGTAACCATATACCTGACATTAAGAAATACCACACTGTGCTTACACACTTGTACAGCACACAGTGGATTGAACCCAGACTGAAGAAAATAGTATGTTCTTTCTAAAAAGAGGTAACATAAATAAATAAATACACATCTGTATACTGGTTAGCAGGTCTCACACTAGGATCAACGAGCAAGGATATTGAAAAGTTTTCCTGACACTGCAGTCCCCAAAATACAGATTTTCTTTCCTACCGTTAACAAAAACAAAAAAGAAGCCTCCAGACCTTAATCCCATAGAAAATCTGCGGTGGGAGCTGAAGTTTCAAGTTGCCAAACATCAGCCTCGAAACCTTAATGACTTAGAGAGGATCTGCGAAGAGGAGTGGGACAACCTGGTGTGCAAACCTGGTAGGCAACTACAAGAAACGTTTGACCTCTGTAATTGCCAACATGGGTTTTGCCACCAAGTACTAAGTCGAAGGGGTCAAATACTTATTTCACACACTGACATGCAAATCAATTTAAAACTTTTTTAACATGCATTTTTCTGGATTTTCTTTTTTGTTATTCTGTCTCTCACTGTTAAATTACACTTAATTAAATATATAATATTTAAATAATATAATATTCAAATTATAGACTGATCATTTCCTTGTCAGTGGGCAAACATTCAAAATCATTATTCCAGAAATAAAAGACAGGAATATAGAGATACCAATACATTACAAATACAAAATGTATTTTTACATATTTTCTCTTATGTAATAAAGTTTCTGCTATAATAGATTTTTTATGTTTAGCAAATGAATTACCTAAAGAGTAATGGCAAATAAAATCCTTTAATGAAACAAAATTAATAAAGATGTACACACTTTCTCAATTCTTTGAAAATATTCTTCCTTTTTTATGATTCAAATATACTATTCCAAAAGCCCTGTAGATCACACTTTTCGGTATATGGGGTTTGCATGGTCTAGGAATAATTCATGAAAAGTATTATTGTGCAGTGACTATCTGTAATTCAACTCATTTTCCTGGCACTATGTAGTCCTTAGGTCCCCGCTCCCTCTGGGCTGAAGGGGTTAAAACCCCTTCAGCCACTTACTTTTCTCCAGCGCCGGGCTCCCTCGGCGCTGGGGAACTCTTCTCCTCCTCCTGCCGACGTCAGCGCCGAATGCGCATGCGTGGCAAGAGCCACGCGCGCATTCAAACCTCCCATAGGAAAGCATTACTCAATGCTTTCCTATGAACATCACAGGGTCTTCTCACAGTGAGAATCGCGGAAGCGCCTCTAGCGGCTGTCAATGAGACAGCCACTAGAGGCTGGATTAACCCTAGTGTAAACATAGCAGTTTCTCTGAAACTGCTATGTTTTCAGCTGCAGGGTTAACCCTAGATGGACCTGGCACCCAGACTACTTCATTGAGCTGAAGTGGTCTGAGTGCCTATAGTGGTCCTTTAAATAATATGGAGAGGTCACATTGATTTTCAACAATTATTTTATTGGTTTCAAATAAATTCTTTATAAATTATTTATTTATTAATAAAATATTTTACCAGGAAAGATACATTGAGATTTCTCTCGTATTCAAGTATGTCCTGGGTACAAGTATATACATTATAGATACATGCTTTAATGGCTACAGTTAATCGAACTACAATTCTAGCAGTGTATTTCGCCATGTTGAGTCAAAAATTAACCATGAACCGTGCCAAAGAAGGAGCATTATGTATACATATTGTATTTTAATACCAATATCCATCAATCATATGTACATTAAGGTTAACCAAACACATTTTGTTCGAATTCTTATATAGCTTGATCTGTAGCAGCTGCACAATACAGTACTTTTGTTAAGAACCATGCATTTGGTACCCCACACTAACACAAAGTCTATGATTCAACAAAACAGGGCAGGTAGCCACAGCTTGGAAAGCATACACAATGAATGGACTGTTAAATTAACCCCAAAAACAAAACAAATTGGTAATTATCTATTGAAATGCTTTCAAATGTAAAATTAGTAATTCTGATTTGTATGCAGTCTTAGATACTAGGCACTCATTTGCTAGTAAGTGTTTTCCATTTCTGTAGCAAACAGCTTTTAAACAATTTAAGTAAACCAAACTCATGTAGCTGTGACTAAAGAGGATAAATGCCAAGGGGATAATTAATTAAATGATGACCACAGAATGTGGATTCATTGCTTGGTGTATGGAAAGCAAGCAGTCAGTATATTGAATATTTAATGTAAGATATTCTATTGTAGCACGGCCTAATATCTGTTAAAAGAGTGCTGGACAGGTGTATGAATCAGCACAAAAATGCAGAACAAACACCATAACTTTCTCATACGCTGTATTGCACAGCACTATTCAGGTTATCTATCTTAATGAACTGTCATTTGTGAGATTTTTGTTAACTATGGGATGTGCTATCTTTTTCACAAAGCTTATACTAATTTACATTGCATACCTGGCTGTCAGAGCATGTCATGTAAATTCATTTAATATTCACAAAGCCACATGTGCGTTTATGACATTGAGTGGAAGGCACATGCAAGATGCATGGTGTAAAACAAAAAATTTAAAAAAAAATTTAAAAAAAAAACACTTGGCTTACTAAGGTCTCACTGTAATCACAATTGCTTCACACAATCAATAAAACTCTGTTGAACCCGGTGATTATTCAATTATTACGCCAACAGTGTTTTTATTCTTTTTATTTATTTTTTTTAACTTATCTCAGCTACACTATTCAACCAAATAGTAATATCTGAGGGGGGGAAAACTGTCTATGGAGGATCTTGTGGTCTCCCACTGTAGACATCAGTGTTTTTCCTCTACCACATGTGCAAGTGTACAGCTGTGACGTTGGCGGCTGCTAGATGAAGCACCAGGAGGTGAAAAGAAAGAAGATAGAGGTGGCCGCAGGGGACAGGTTCAGGTAAGCAAACCTCACCTTTCACTGCATCCCACCTTAACCTCACTGCAAGTAGCAAAGCCATTATTGAGTTTTTCTGCAACATATGCAATGACCTCAGAAGGTGACATAAATGTTTTAATGTGGTAAGGAACTACCCAGAGTGGCAGTTCTCGTTTAATGCTTTCAATTATTGCAACAGCTGAATTGTAAACATTGTCCAAAACAAACATAAATAAATAAAAAATAAATTATGGTCCTAATAAAATATAATTGCCGTATTTATCGGGGTATAACACGCACTTTTTCTCCCTGAAAATAGGGGGAAAATGATGTGTGCGTGTTATACGCCGATATACCATATTTACTTACCTGTCTTGAAGCGTGGGCCGGTGTTCAGCGCGCACCGCGGTACTGGAACTTCAATTTCAGGTTCCGGTTTCCGGCGGGACTGAAAGGAAGTGTGCACACTTCCTTTCAGTCCCGCCGGAAACCGGAACCTGAAATTGAAGTTCCAGTACCGCGGTGCGCGCTGTGAAGCCGGCCCACGCTTCAAGACAGGTAAGTAAATATGGGACAAGGGGAGGGAAAGTGCACTAGGGGACACTATGGGAGGGGGGGGGGACACACTATGGAAGAGGGTGGAGAATACTATGGGGGGGGAGAATACTATGGAAAGGGGGGGAACACTATGGGAGGGGGTGGAGAATACTATGGGAGGGGGGAGAATATTATGGAAAGGGGGGGAACACTATGGGAGGGGGTGGATAATACTATGGGAGGTGGGGAAGAATATTATGGAAAGGGGGGGAACACTATGGGATGAGGGGGGGACACTATGGGAGGGGGTGGAGAATACTATGGAAAAGGGGGGGAACACTATGGGATGAGGGGGGGGGAAATACTATGGGAGGAGGGGAAATTTCCTGGAATTTCCTTCTTAAAATTAGGTGCGTGTTATACGCCGATAAATACGGTAATTAAACGTTTGTATTTACAATCTATGCAAACTGGCTTGACATTTTTACTCACTGATACTTATTTTCCAGAGAAATGGCAGCTTTTGTCATTCGCTACTCTGCCAAAATAAATCAGGCAGTTGCTCTCTACTGAAACAAACAAGGAATTATTCTATGAAGTCTAACAACTTATTTTCAAAGTGAAACCACCTCAGTGTTTGATTAGAGCGAAGCCTGACAAAATTACTGTGTCTCTAAGAGCCAACTTTCCTTTTGGCACGTATATAATTTAAAACTGGCTATACATTCTGTGAATTTTAGTGAGAAAAAAAAAGCTTTTGTTTAACACACGTCACATTCTAGGACTTTAAAAAGTCTGACATATAACTGTATCAATGTTCTAATAAATTATGCAGGTCAATACTAAGGTGTCAGGGCACAATTCTTTGTTGCTATGGTGACCTAGCTCCTTTTATGCTATTATAGCAGCTCTGTCAAGACTCTGCCTTTATAAAAGACTCATATTGATCAAGGTTGAATTTCACTAAAATTCCAATACAATGAAAAGACATAGACAGAGATGAGGTATGGACTATTTTGTCTAATGGTTAGAGCCTAAATAAAAAAATAAATAAAAAAAAACTTGACAAAAGGAGGAGCTTATGTCTCTAAAGGGACACTCAGGACCACAAAAACACTTTTGCTAGCTGCAACGCTTTGTTTGAGTGCATTTTACAAAAAAATACAGATTTCAATAGAAATGGGCACATTTATAAATTAGCCTTGTTAAACCCCCTAGACAACAGGTCGTGTTACTTCATGCCTTGTTTAGCTCAGTGGAACTAAACCCAAGAGGCAGGCATTTGCTCAGAGCACCTGTCTTGCAAAGACTTCTCTTGCATTGGGAAGTCTTTGATTGGACGGCCACATTATGTCTGGGTGGGGTTAGAAGTGGAGGGCGTGCAATGTCAGGAGAAAAGAGACCTGCAGCTTTTGAAAGTTGGTTTTAGATATACCTACAATAAAAAATAAAATAAATGCATGCATGCTTTCACTTGGGGGATATCTACTAAAGAGTGTTTGTTTTTCCATTTAGGCAGTGGAATGTTCCTTTAAGTTTTGTCAGTTCTTACAGCTGTGGCTAACTGAGGCTGTGGGAAACCTCTACCTGCACATCACAAGAGCTGGGCTTCGGAGGATCCTGTGGTCTGGAGACCAAAACACTGACATGGCTCCTGAAAGAAGAAGCACCAGAAGCTAAACATGGAGTGACGTAGAGCTTCGGGAAAGTATATATACTTTCAGTTTTTCCACTCAGCCATTGCAATATAAGAGGGCATGACACCTTTGTTGATCTCACTTGGAGGTGACTGAGCTGCTTTCAATATATAACAGCAGAAACCTAATCAGGAAACGTAGCTACTAGAAACTACATCAACAATAATAGCCAATTACAATTAGTCTTTCATTTCTGAATGTATTATTAGTTGATGCACCCCATGCAAGAGCAAGCCAGCATTAGTGCAGTTTTTGTGGTAAATGTAATATATATATATATATATATATATATATATATATATATATATATATATACACACACACACACACATACATACAACATGCACAATCCAGCGCACTCGCTTATTCACTAAACAATGATTTCAAATCTTACAGATTGTAATAGTTGTATTTAAAAACACCTCACCTAGGCAAGAAATAATGGGGGTTGTATATATTGGCCCCAGCAGCACCCTATAATGTGTGTATGTTCAGGTGAGTGCAGCCCTCTTGGATATATATATATATATATATATATATATATATATATATATATACACACACACACACACACACACACAATGCCTTGTGCCGAGCACTCGCTGCTCCTGGTCTTGTACTCGCCTCTGTGCAATCTCCAGCCACTGCATAAACTTTCCAAATAGTGTGCGCTCACAGGACTAGATTATGGATAGAATACTGTACTTTTTCCAGCAAATCTCTGTTTTCACATTCGCAATTGTACAGCGCTGCAGAATTTGTTGGCACTATATAAATAATAATAGTATAGTGACGATGTTTCAGTTCATCCGGACTTTTATCAAGACAAATTACAAACAATAAAACAACCGCTTAAGTATCTCACTCAACAGCGCTCATTGGAGGGTAAAAAAAAAAAGTGAAAACCAGATCAAGTGATGTCACTGATGACATATACACACTCAAAAAATGTCATCGTTCCATATTAACTCCTACCCACACAAAGTATCTGTGAAGGTATACTGATGAGCACCTCAGGAAGACGAACCCGAGGTGCTCAACAAATAAAACTTACTCTATAAGTGTCTAGTTTCTCAAACTGAGCAGAAATAAAAATAAAAGATATATAACTTGAGAGCTACCTCGGAGTAGGAGTCCCACAACCTAGGAGTGCAACTCCCATCATAGAGAAAAAGCCAAATGAAAGCTCCAGGCATAGTGAAAAGAGCAAGTGTGATATAATAACCACCAGAGGTTTCAGAGTGAAGTATTATACAAAGTTACGATCATACTTAGTATCAAAATGTATCTAATGCTTGGCTGTCAGACACATACCCACAACATTCTGGCTTTTTAAAAAGGGATTTTTGTAGCCAAGCGTCGTTGATAAAACAGTGTTTTAACAAAAAAAATTAGGATACAGTGATGTCAGACCAATGGCAATGATACGCACATAGGTTAATAGATATTGAATATACCATATGCCATGTGCTGGAGTAACATGCGTGACAAAATACACCCATAAAAAAAAAAAAAAAAAACTATGGTGCAGTACACTCAATGAAACATCACCAAATTATGTTTGTCATGACAGATGCACTGTGGGGAAAAAAAAAAAAGTGTACCGATATAATATTAGCATCCAACTCACCATTTAATTTTTTTTATTAAAAGTTGCAAACCCAACTATATTTATATTTGTGCTAACCTAATTTATTTTGCAATGTGTGGATAAACAGTATTTCTGCTATACAATTTTTACTTCCCTGGGCAGCCTACAGATCAAGTAAGTGAAGGATTGGGGGGAGGAGGGGGGAAGAGGCAGCCTTCAGATCAGGTAAGTGAGGGATGGGGGGCAGCCTACAGATTAGGTAAGTGATGTGGGGCAGCATACAGGAAGGGTCAGCAAGGAGCAGGAAGGTAAAGTAGAAGAAGGAACAGAAAGGAGAAGGAATAGAAATGAGCAGGAAGAGACATCAAGGAGCAGAAAGGGTCAGCAATGAGCTGGAAGGGACAGAAGGTGCAGAAAGGTAAAGTAGGATAAGGAGCAGAAAGGAACAGAAATGAGCAGGAAGGGACAAAAAAGAGCAGGAAGGGACAAAAAAGAGCAGGAAGGGGCTGCAAAGAGTAGGAAGGGGCTGCAAGGAGCAGGACGGGGCAGCAAGGAGAAGGAAGGGTCTACATGGAGAAGGAAGGGTCTGCATGGATTAGGAAGGGTCTGCATGGAGAAGGAAGGGTCTGCATGGAGAAGGAAGGGTCTGCATGGAGAAGGAAGGGTCTGCATGGAGAAGGAAGGGTCTGCATGGAGAAGGAAGGGTCTGCATGGAGAAGGAAGGGTCTGCATGGAGAAGGAAGGGTCTGCATGGAGAAGGAAGGGTCTGCATGGAGAAGGAAGGGTCTGCATGGAGAAGGAAGGGTCTGCATGGAGAAGGAAGGGTCTGCATGGAGAAGGAAGGGTCTGCATGGAGAAGGAAGGGTCTGCATGGAGAAGGAAGGGTCTGCATGGAGAAGGAAGGGTCTGCATGGAGAAGGAAGGGTCTGCATGGAGAAGGAAGGGTCTGCATGGAGAAGGAAGGGTCTGCATGGAGAAGGAAGGGTCTGCATGGAGAAGGAAGGGTCTGCATGGAGAAGGAAGGGTCTGCATGGAGAAGGAAGGGTCTGCATGGAGAAGGAAGGGTCTGCATGGAGAAGGAAGGGTCTGCATGGAGAAGGAAGGGTCTGCATGGAGAAGGAAGGGTCTGCATGGAGAAGGAAGGGTCTGCATGGAGAAGGAAGGGTCTGCATGGAGAAGGAAGGGTCTGCATGGAGAAGGAAGGGTCTGCATGGAGAAGGAAGGGTCTGCATGGAGAAGGAAGGGTCTGCATGGAGAAGGAAGGGTCTGCATGGAGAAGGAAGAGTCAGGAAGGGACAGAATGAGCACAAAGGTAAAGAAGGAGAAGGAACAGAAAGGGGCAGCAATGAGCTGGAAAGGGCAGTAAAGAGCAGAAAAGGGCAGCAAGGAACTGGAAGGGGCAAAATGAGCACAAAGGTAAAGTAGGAGAATGTGCATGAAGGGTCAGGAAGGGTCTGCAAGGAGCAATAAGGATCTTGCAAGGAGCAGGACGGTGCAGCAAGGAGCAGGACGGTGCTGCAAGGAGCAGGACGGTGCTGCAAGGAGCAGGACGGTGCTGCAAGGAGCAGGACGGTGCTGCAAGGAGCAGGACGGTGCTGCAAGGAGCAGGACGGTGCTGCAAGGAGCTGGACGGTGCTGCAAGGAGCAGGACGGTGCTGCAAGGAGCAGGACGGTGCTGCAAGGAGCAGGACGGTGCTGCAAGGAGCAGGACGGTGCTGCAAGGAGCAGGACGGTTCTGCAAGGAGCAGGACGGTGCTGCAAGGAGCAGGACGGTTCTGCAAGGAGCAGGACGGTTCTGCAAGGAGCAGGACGGTTCTGCAAGGAGCAGGACGGGGCTGCAAGGAGCAGGACGGGGCTGCAAGGAGCAGGACGGGGCTGCAAGGAGCAGGACGGGGCTGCAAGGAGCAGGACGGGGCTGCAAGGAGCAGTACGGGGTTGCAAGAAGCAGGAAGGGTCTGCAAGAATAAGGAAGGGTCTGCAAGAATAAGGAAGGGTCTGCAAGAATAAGGAAGGGTCTGCAAGAATAAGGAAGGGTCTGCAAGAATAAAGAAGGGTCTGCAAGGGGCAAGAAGGGACAAAAGGAGCACAAAGATAAAGGAGCAGAAAGAGTCAGAAGGAACACAAAGGTAAAGTAGAAGAAGGAGCAGAAAGGGCCAGCAAGGAGCTGGAAAGGGCAGCATGGAGTAGAAAGGGGCAGAAAGAGCGCAAAAGTAAAGTAGGAGAAGGAGCAGAAAGGAATATCAATAAGCATGAAGGAGCAGCAAGAAGCAGGAAGGGGCAGCAAGAAGCAGGAAGGGGCAGCAAGAAGCAGGAAGGGGCAGCAAGAAGCAGGAAGGGGCAGCAAGAAGCAGGAAGGGGCAGCAAGAAGCAGGAAGGGGCAGCAAGAAGCAGGAAGGGGCAGCAAGCAGTAGGAAGGGGCAGCAAGCAGTAGGAAGGGGCAGCAAGCAGTAGGAAGTGTCTGCAAGAAGAAGAAAGTGGCAGGAAGGGACAGAAGGAGCACAAAGGTAAAGGAGCAGAAATAATCAAAAGGAGCACAAAAGTAAAGTAGAAGAATGAGCAGAAATGGCCAGCAAGGAGCTGGAAAGGGCAGCATGGAGTAGAAAGGGGCAGAAAGAGCGCAAAAGTAAAGTAGGAGAAGGAGCAGAAAGGAATATCAATAAGCATGAAGGAGCAGCAAGAAGCATGAAGGGGCAGCAAGAAGCATGAAGGGGCAGCAAGAAGCATGAAGGGGCAGCAAGAAGCATGAAGGGGCAGCAAGAAGCATGAAGGGGCAGCAAGAAGCAGGAAGGGGCAGCAAGAAGCAGGAAGGGGCAGCAAGAAGCAGGAAGGGGCAGCAAGAAGCAGGAAGGGGCAGCAAGAAGCAGGAAGGGGCAGCAAGAAGCAGGAAGGGGCAGCAAGAAGCAGGAAGGGGCAGCAAGAAGCAGGAAGGGGCAGCAAGAAGCAGGAAGGGGCAGCAAGAAGCAGGAAGGGGCAGCAAGAAGCAGGAAGGGGCAGCAAGAAGCAGGAAGGGGCAGCAAGAAGCAGGAAGGGGCAGCAAGCAGTAGGAAGTGTCTGCAAGAAGAAGAAAGTGGCAGGAAGGGACAGAAGGAGCACAAAGGTAAAGGAGCAGAAATAATCAAAAGGAGCACAAAAGTAAAGTAGAAGAATGAGCAGAAATGGCCAGCAAGGAGCTGGAAAGGGCAGCATGGAGTAGAAAGGGGCAGAAAGAGCGCAAAAGTAAAGTAGGAGAAGGAGCAGAAAGGAATATCAATAAGCATGAAGGAGCAGCAAGAAGCATGAAGGGGCAGCAAGAAGCATGAAGGGGCAGCAAGAAGCAGGAAGGGGCAGCAAGAAGCAGGAAGGGGCAGCAAGAAGCAGGAAGGGGCAGCAAGAAGCAGGAAGGGGCAGCAAGAAGCAGGAAGGGGCAGCAAGAAGCAGGAAGGGGCAGCAAGCAGTAGGAAGTGTCTGCAAGAAGAAGAAAGTGGCAGGAAGGGACAGAAGGAGCACAAAGGTAAAGGAGCAGAAATAATCAAAAGGAGCACAAAAGTAAAGTAGAAGAATGAGCAGAAATGGCCAGCAAGGAGCTGGAAAGGGCAGCAATGAGTAGAAAGGAGCTGGAAGGGGCAGAAAGAGCACAAAAGGTAAAGTAGGAAAAGGAGCAGAAATGAATAGAAATGAGCAGAAGGAGCACAAAGGTAAAGCAGGAGAAGGAGCAGAAAGGAACAGCAAGGAGCAGGAAGAGACAGCAAGGAGCAGGAAGGGACAGCAAGGAGCAGGAAGGGACAGCAAGGAGCAGGAAGGGACAGCACGGAGCAGGAAGGGACAGCACGGAGCAGGAAGGGACAGCAAGGAGCAGGAAGGGACAGCAAGGAGCAGGAAGGGACAGCAAGGAGCACAAAGGGACAGCAAGGAGCACAAAGGGACAGCAAGGAGCACAAAGGGGCAGAAGCAGCACAAAGGAAAAGGAGCAGAAATGAATAGAAATGAACAGACAGGGACAGAAGGAGTAGGAAGGTAAAGTAGGAGCAGAATGAATCTGATCGGAGCAAAAAAGGATCAGAAAGAGAAAGGAGCAGAAGGGCAAAATAAGGAGAAAGTAGCAGAGAGGTAAAGGAGCAAATAGAGCCAAAGAGGAGAGAAGACAGTGTCAGAAGAATAAGAAGACTGTGTCAAATGAAGAAGAAGAAAATGAGATTTGAGCAAGAAGGACAAGTGAAGTGATCCCTCCACTTTATTCTGGACACCACATCATAAGGCTTTGGAACAGGGAAACTTTGGACCTTCTCATCTTCCCAGGTAAAAAACTGCATATGTATTAATGATCTCAGTGTTAATGTGTCTTTTATTTACGGAGTGTCGGGAAGCACAGAGCGCCGTTGGGTAGGAGTGTCGATGATTGGCTAGAGTGGTAGCTTGGCTTTCAGTAGCTCCCCATTCACAAAAAGTTAAACATTTTTATGAACCAGGAACTAGCGATTAACTTAGAGCGTCAGCTGACTGTAACCTATCAGTGACACCCATGCCTGACGTCAATCTGCACTGCCTGACACTGTTTCAGAATCCGAATACCACTGTGTGACCTGGAGGACGTCTTTGGGGTTAAACCATTTGAGGGAGGCATCATATCCTTTTCATTTTGATGTAGTGGTTATGGTGCCAGGAGTACCCTGGTGCTCCCCTCACCAATTTTAAGTGGTCAAAGCTTTTTAGATCAGTTTCAATTCTTACCTGAAATCAACAAGAGCTTAGCTCATAGCTCATTGGAAGAGAGCTATTTGCTTACACTCAGCCAATGAGCATGCCGTGCACTCCTGCTTTAGACTGTCCAGTTTACAGCTGACAGTGCTGGAGGCAGTAAGAAATTAGTAAGTGAAATTTTTTTAATTTTTTTTTTAACTACCTTCAATGAGGAGGTGGCCAGGGCACTTCTAGCACCATTAACACTAGAGTGTGCTGCAGTGGTTACAGTGCTTGGAAAAACAAACAAAAAAACAGCATTATCTTTATTTCATTAATACATATGCAGTAAGCAAACAGTTTAACATGTTTTGTCTCAAGCAGAGGATTTATGCACTGACTAGTTTTGCTCAGATGGAAATGTTACGGATTTACAAAATTTAAACATTAGAGTGGTAACTGAAGAGTGTAAATTTATGTTGTCTGGGTAAAATATATTTTGCTTAATTCAATTGATTTGGTCTGCTTTTCCTGCTTTGACTTTGCAGGCAACTCCGGACAACTGTGAATTGCAAAATTCAAGAAACACATAACAGGTATATTTAAAAAAAAAAAAAAAAGACCACTTGCTAAAGAATTGGAGCATTATTAAAATCTGCTATTTCTGAACAGATTTTGCATTAAGGATGTCAATTAACTATATAATAAAGAAATGCCAAACCCTCATAGAGAATTGCTGCCATTACTCTTCAAAATGCCATGATCCAACATCACCTCAATATGGGTACTCGGGGATTTCATAGTATTTAACAATTATTAACGGTAAATAGTTTCAATGTGAAGTCTTACCTGACGCTTAATCACTTCCAGATTTTCATTGGCACGGTGTACTAAAGTCTGTATTTCGTGAAAATCATCAACATTTCTTTTCTCTCTGAAAGCATCTCTTATCCTTCTGATTGCATAGGTTCTAAAGACAGTGATAAGCAAATGCAATAACAGTCAGAGATAAAACCATAAAAGTTGGCAAAAAAAAAATTATTATATATATATATTTTTTTTAAACACCAATATTCAAATTCATCTTCTCATTAATAAAAACATACCTATCCCTGAACATCTCCGCTCTCTAGATCTCCACTTTTTCTTCTCTCACCTATCTTTTAAGAGTGATGCTGCCAAAAGTACGCATACGTCCCAGTTTGTAGCTTACGCTTATCGCAAAAGACTAACACATCAGACAGATGAGATCCGTATGAATAAAAATGCAAATGTATTTACTCCAACATAAATGGCAGCAACATGGAATATATAGTTTCAACTTTTTATCGGTTTTCTGTTTTTAGTTTGAATTGAAATCATTAACCTTAAAAAAAATAAAATGGCAGTCTGAGATAACTTTCTTTTAGAAAAAGAATATACTCTCTCTTGTGGGTAAAACGGTTATTGGTTTATTTCTATGCAATATGTATTTCAAAAGCTGCAATATGTCTTCGTGTGAAGTGTGTGCTTCAATTGAACACTCCAAAAATAGAGATTTAAAATAAATACATAACTATAATAGAAATGCAAGCACACCTTTCACTTATTACAGTAGTTGCACGAAGCGTGCAGGTTGTCCTGTGACATGACCTCTGTTTTAAAAGTTAACCACCGTGATGTTGGTGGGATAGATCGCAGACAAATGTTTATTTCATTTAGATGTACAGAAAATGCACCTACACATATAAGTGGTTAACACAGCTAAAAAATAAAGAAAAAAATAGATAGATACATAGAGAGATAATATGCAGGAGTCATGCTTTGACGCCCAGCTGACGTTTTCTCTGGCCACTAATATATTGCAAATGTAAGAGGGACATGTCATCTACAAATTATAATTCATCTTTAATGTAGCTAAAAACAGTTCAGCGAATCAGTTCTCATTTCAGGACCTCATGAAAGTGAGCACTAAAATGTTAAACGTATTTGTCCATATTAAAGACAACTTAAATTTTTCAGAAGACCTATAAGTCCTTTCTTACATCTGCAATGTATAAAATATACATAAATACACACCTATTCTAAAATATAACCCTCAATTTAAAATAGAAAAATTCTAGATAAAGCCTATTCCCCAACAAGTCATGATTTAATTGTGTGGCTGTCGCCTAACGATTAATGATAGGAATACTCCTCAGGTTTGTTACATTAGTGAAACATTTCCACTTGTAAGAATTTAGGAAACACACCAGTAACATGGCTCATCCAGAATTAGTAGCAAATTCTCAGCGCTATTAAAAAGGGATCACCTATATAAATCTACACCCTTAAATACACTCTTTTCAGAATGTTAATTTACAATTTCAACAGTATTAAAGTAATCAACGGAACGTGATTTATTTTTGTTAGTTGAAGAAGAAAAAAAATAATCTTCATCACAGATGTGCCCATTAGATGGTGCTAAACAGCTTCCAGGCTGCCTTGTATAGGCTCATTGACATTTTCCAGACACAACTCATACATAATACATATCCGTTCCCAGGGATCGTGCTGGCTGTGGTGTGCCACCCTGCTGCCATGCACCAACAGATGGTGTGTGCTTTTAATTAGGGCCTGTTCACCTAGAATGTGACATGGGGGGGGTGTATTGTTAATAGAATTTATTAAATATGGAAGCTCACTCATTTAACAGCTGGTGCCCATGGAGGATTTTTTATTGTTCTTGGGGAGAGAAGAAATGCTTGGCTTTCAATTATTTCAGAATAACTGGTGACGTTACATGGTTTGTGTTCTAATAAATGAAAATTATGTCAGTGAGCAAAGGATGTAATAGTAATTATGAACGCTAAACACTGGGATGAAGTGCATAATCTGTATTCAAACTCTCCACATTTGTCATTCAATAGAGCTTATAGTGTTATAAAAACATGAATTGTTATATTGTTATTAGAGAGGGACCTTTGAGGGACACTACAGGTTGCAAGTGACCACATCTTCAGTTTGCATTGTATACATAATGCATTAGAGATGAAAAGAAAAAAAATAAATTTAAAAAAATAAATAAATCACCTTTAAAGTATGAACAGCTGCTCCATTTCCTAAAGCAAGCATAAACCAGAAAAGAAAATAGTTACACTAATCTGGAGCCTCTTCTACTGGTCTGAACTTATCCTACAAACACCTTTTTAGCAAGGGTTTATATGAGATTTGTAGTTCAACCTCTAGCAAAAATTCTATTCAGAGGTTCAGATGAACGAGCTTTTTAACTAGTATAAATACAAGACATCCGTTAGGGAGGTGATACAGTTGCAAACCAAAGTTTAGCAAGATGAAATTATGCACGTTTTGCTCAACCATTACTACCGTTATACTCTTAAAGGAAAACTACCACCCCATAATAACTTCTGCTCACTAAAGAGGCAGGAATCTCTGTGTGTTATCTTACCTTCAGCAGATCCCAACGCTCACAATTTAATATCGAAAGCTGCCCCAGTATCATAAAAAATTGCAGGTCAATTACAGCTGTCAGAGTAATGCCTATATGAAAAACATCTTATTGCACAGTGGTAGGACATATGTTGGTGGCAATAATTGTACATGTTTATAAATACATATGTTTATGGCCAAACTGGTACCGTTTATACAAGGATATAGAATAGCAATTGTATATTTCCAAGTGAAATGTCGGATAGCACTGTTCACAAGATCATATAAAGTCCTAAAATTTAATTGCCAATAAGCAATAAAAAATAAACATCAAATGGTTCAATTACTGTAGAAAAAAAGATGCATATGCCGTGTTATATAAGATTATTACTAGTGATTACAAACATACAAAATTAAGCCCAATAGGAATTTGGTCTGGATTCCAAATCTTATGCAGAAAAAGGGGGAATTGGGGGCACACCCAGAACAGTGGGCTTAACACAATATAGCCATATGGTGCAACTGAATCCCTTATATTTGTTTGCTGAGATAGGTAATTTTAAGTAGCCTCTGGAGGACCTCAGATATATTGGGCTATGTTCCAATTAAGAGCCTGGCCCGGTTACCCACTTGCATTTAAACACAGCCTCCAGTTACCAAAGGTCAATTATTAGCATACTTGTTCACAGTGTGTATATTTCCCTGATTCCTTATTCCTGACCTTGGATTTTGTCCTTTGGATTTGTGAATGTATTATGTCTGCCACAAGACTGCCATTTGTACAAAGGAATCTAAGCGTATCTACTGATTTGACTTATGTCTAAATCTGATATACTGTTTGTTTATAATAAATGTAATATGGTCCAAAACCGACGCTGACCCATTAAAAATTAGGATATGCATTCGTTTTATGTGTACCCTCCACAAAAAGGAACTTCTTAATTAAGTGGTTTTCATGTGTAGCATCTGCTTTTTTTTAATAAGCATGTGGCTTCAACTGTAATGTAATGAATGTATCATGATTATTCAAATGTATTCTGTTTTAATATCATACGTAATTAGTTTTCTTTCCATTCTTTTCAAAATGACAGCTATAAAAATAGACATTAAAGAGTTCTAAATCATGCACAGGTGTCAACTGAATGACTAAAATGTATAGAGCATTTTTTTTCCACCTCAAAACAAACAATGTCATGCTTTGGCAGCATTCAAAATATATCAGAGGAACACTGCTTAACTTATTCAAGAAACAGTTATGGTGTTACTCCAACCACCACGACTACGTCAGTAATTTGAAATGGTAATGGTGACAGGAGTCTTTTTTTGCACCGTTTCTGCTTGATATCTCAAATCAAATCATTTCCTTTGCAGGCAGAGTTCGCTCTCCCCTCCCTCCCTCGGTTGGCGAAATAGGGTTCTATTGTTAAAACCCTCCTCTTCACGAGGGGGCATGGCTAGCTGAGCAACGGACCAGACATGTCTAAGAAGAGCTCTGGGGCTCTACAAGCCACAAAATTTAAGAGACTTACCTGCACAAACATCACTCCGAACCCCCCAAAAGAGAGATGGGGCGCAAGCACAAAAAAGTGTCCCACTTTGAGGGCTCAATCCTGCCAGACACACGCGGGTCCTTCAATTGGCCGCAACCTCAGGCCTTAACCAAGATGGCGCTGGGATGACAGGGAGGCTCAAGCGAGTTGCATAACTCCCAAGATGTGGAGAGTCCTGTGCCCTCCAGAGCATCAAGCGGAGTGTACAGGCACACGGAGTCGGACATGGACACATTACCCTCCACTAAAGGGGACATTAAAAAGCTCCTGCAGTATCTACGAGTGGTTTGGAAAGTAGACCTAGCGGGGATGCAAACGGAAATGGGCGGCCTGAATCGACACATTAGCGATGTTGAATCCCGAGAGAAGGGAACGAGAGGGCAGACTGAGGCCCATACACAGATGGAGAAGATCTCCCAACAGGTCCAGCGGCTTACCTGCATAGTATCATCACTAGAAGCACGACATTGCCGTAAAAATATCCGGCTACGAGGGGCACCAGAAACAGTGGGCAAAGAGGCCATATTGGACTATGCCAACCGAATAGTCGCGGTACTGGGGGTGAGCAGAGACGGTGGAAAACCACCAATACTATCAGAATTCTGAAGTCTCCCACCGCCCATGCGGATATTCCCAGGGATAAAACAGCTGTCACAAGAGATGACTCTATCAAATCAGCCATCCTGATGTCAGGATCCCACGGGCGGCTGCGAGGGGAGGTTGCAGTCCGCTCGCGGCACTTACCCTCCAGCCGTACGTGGTCCCCTTCTCCTCTTGCGCTCGGCGAGCGGCATCCTCCCAGCCTCGGATGCCGCCCGCGTCTTCCTCTTCGTCCCCCAGCGGCAGCATGCATGCCTGACCCGGCGTTAAAGGCACAGTGCCTCAATCACAGTGGGAGGTATAAATATCTCCCACGTGTGATTGTTAACTCTGATTGGAAGATATCCAATCAGAGTTAAGCAATGGGTTTAAATACTTACCTTTCCTGTCTCTCTCTGCCCTGTTGTGGTCTTTGCTTTCTAGTATTGCTGTTCTACTTGTGGTACTCTCTGGCTTGTTTATCCGACCTTGTGACTTTCTCCTACCCTTTGACCTCGGCTTGTCTCTCGTTATTCTGTCTTCTGGTTCCCCTTACTCGGCTTGTCTCCTGACTATTCTTTGTGTGCTTAGCCCGGCCACTCTAAGGTCCGGTACTGCACCTTTTCTGTGTGTATGTTAGCGTGTTTTGGTTCCCAGAATCGTGACACCTGGCGCACTCTAGGAACCAACCCACTGTTAATATGGAGGACGGCCATATTAAAAATATGTGATGACGTGCCGTTCTCAATCCTGATGGAGCAGCGAACATTCCTACCAACCACAAAGAAGCTGAGAGAACAGGGTATTAGGTATTGGTGGGGGCAGAGGGTACTTTGGTGGTGCCCCATGGACACTCTGTGTTAACAGTGTCGACTGGAGAGGACCCGGATTGTCTCTTGCGGACCCTTCAACTGCCGCCTCAACAACTACCAAAGACGAATGATCCACCCAAAACCCCCCCTAGTCTGAGACGAGCCAAGACCCTCCATAAACCACCCGGGCCGGCATATGGGTTGCGTTGGGGACTGAGTCCCGGATACACTGACTATATGACACAGGCTACTATTTATTTTTGGTTTTATAGTTATACATTTTTATTTTTATTTGATATACTTACCTTATCAAAGGCACTTTTCCTGGGGGAGCAAGGGCAGTTAAATAGCTGGGAATGATGATCTGTGGGAGAGGGCACCTATATGTAAACAACGTGTGTGAAATGTAACCTGTAGAGACCCCAATTGAGACTATCCCTCCTCCACCATGTTGCACCTGGGGGATTACCTAGGGAAAATGCTGTTTCAAGGGAGAACTAGGCTGCCCATGGGTTGGGTTTGTGGGCTCATCACGGTCCAGCCCCACACTGAAATCTCAGCGACGACTATTATTAGAAAACGTCACTTGGCTTGCAAACATTATCTTGAGGGTTATATAGTGTCCCTTGCCATGTAAATGTGTGTATGGAAGTCCTGAAGAGTGGAAGGAGGCGCATCGGGCTGACCCGGGGTGATGATTGACCTTTAAAGTCAGGTTGTTTATATTTGCCTAATTTTTAGCCATATGAAGTTTACCAATTTGAGTCTACCAGCATTTACGAAATATGTGAAAGCTATGAATTATATGTATTACTTGTTTGATACATATCAAAAATGAATAATAATAATAAAAAAAAAAACTCCTCCTCCCTCCCCAGCTCACAGCGTGCACACTGAGCTAGTGAAACAGTCCAGTTACAGGTTTCTTTATGAAAAGCCTGTGACTGGACCGTGTGAGTACCACAAGCATTTTGCTGGCACCCGGCAGGGGAGGGAGAGAGGACCAAGAGGAGCTCTTTCCTGCAGCTCTGCTGGGTTCTCCTTTTGTGAGCTCAGAGCGTTGTCCTGGTTACCATGGCAACGTCCCACTCTCACGAGAGTGAACTCTAGCCTCACCAGTAGTTATTGTTACATAGTTACATAGCTGAAAAGAGACTTGCGTCCATCAAGTTCAGTCTTCCTCACATATATTTTTACTGTTGATTCAAAAGAAGGCAAAGAACCCTAGTCTGAAGCGCTTCCAATTTTGCAACAAAATAGGAAAAAATTCCTTCTTGACCCCAAAATAGCAGTCAGATGTCTCCATGGATCAAGCAGCTATTACCCCACTAATTAGAAATTATATCCCTGTATGATATGTTTTTGCAAGTATTTATCCAATTGCAGTTTTAACCCCTTAAGGACGCATGACGGAAATTTTCCGTCATTGCAGCACTCACCCTTAAGGACGCATGACGGAAAATTTCCGTCATAAATGAAAATTAACCCCTGATTGCCACAATCGCAATCGTGGGGTTAATCTTCCTGTAGTGTGTCTCCCTATCGGAGGCACACTACCATGGGCAGTTTCACTGATTCAGCCCATGTGATCGCTCTGACCGGCAGTCAGAGTGATCACACATGCTGCAGTGAAACCCGATCTGTTTCCCTGCAGCTCTGTGTGAACTGTGAACAGCAGATCTGTCTCTGGCTGTAAAAAAAAAAAAAGTGTTAGTAACAAAATCCCATCCCCCCTCACCTCTTTCAAATAAAATGTAACCCCTTCCCTGCCCTTTGATCACTGCCTGCAGTGATCAAAATACAGATCACAGTATTTCACTGTGATCTGATTTTTTTCTTTTAACCCCTGAGGGTTAACTTTTATTTTTTTTTTAATCCTCATGAGTTAAATGTATTTAATTCATTCATTTAAATATGTTAAAATATTTATTTATTTAGCTAAGGTGGGTGGAAGTTAGTGGGGAAATTGGGGGATTTACGGTTAGGCTAGTTAGAGGTTAAAAGTTTTAAAAAAACAATAAAAAGTAAAAAAAAAACTTTTGAAAAGTTTAAACACAGTTTCAACATAAGTTGTTAAAAGCTAAATAAAACTTTTTAAAAGTAAAAAAAAAACTTTGTAAAAGTTAAAAAAAAAAAAAAAAAAAACGGGGGAAAATGCGTATTACCGCTACACTTGGTACAGGCTAGCGAAAAAATTATACCACGGTAAGGTTTCAAATATGCTTTTTGAAACACCCTGGGGTGTCTTCTTTAGGAAATGGTATGCCTTTGTGAAGTAAATGGAAAACACAACCTATTAAAAAAATTCCAAAGTGGGGCATGGACCCAGCGTAAAAATTCTACCTTGAATGGCTGTGTCTCAAATGTGCCCCTTCAACGTTGTCATATACTTGGTAAAGGTACATACGGGGGTATTGCTGTACTCAGATGACATAGCGGAGCAACATATGATGTATTATACTGCTGTAACACATATAAGGTTTGCAAAATATATTTTAAAAAATCATTGAGTATGTCAAAAAGGCATATAAAAAGAGTATAACCACTACACTTGGTATAAGCTAGCTGAAAATAATGTTCACGCTAAGGGTTAAAATACATCTTTTGAAATACCCTAGGGTGTCTTCTTTAAGAAATGGTATGCCTTTATGGGGTAGCTGGAATAATTAACCTACAAACAAACCTCCAAAGTGGGGTATGGACACAGCGTAAAAATGTAAAGTTTGAAAAAACTTAAATGGCTGTGTCTCAAATGTGCCCCCTCAATGTCCGCATATACCTGGCAAAGGTACATATGGGGGCATTGCTGTGCTCAGACGACATAGCTGAGCAAGATAGGAAGTATTATATGGCCGTAGCACACATAAGGCTTGCAAAATATAAAGTACAAACTCTGTGTGTGTAAAAAAGGCAGTAAAAAATGCTTATTACCACTACACTTGGTACAAGCTAGCGGAAAAATGATTTCACGCTCAGGTTCAAAATACATCTTTTGAAATACCCTAGGGTATCTTCTTTAATAAATGGTATGCCTTTATGGGGTAGCTGGAATAATTAACCTACAAACAAACCTCCAAATTGGGGTATGGACACAGCGTAAAAATGTAAAGTTTGAAAAAACGTAAATGGCTGTGTCTCAAATGTGCCCCTTCAATGTCTGCATATACCTGACAAAGGTACATATGGGGGTATTGCTGTGCTCAGATGACACAGCTGAGCAAGATAGGAAGTATTATATAGCTGTAGCACACATAAGGTTTGCAAAATACACAGTACAAACTCACGGTGTGTGTCAAAAAAGCAGAAAAAATGCTTATTACCACTACACTTGGTACAAGCTAGCAGAAAAATGATCCCCCACTAAGGTTCAAAATATGCCTTTGAAATACCCTGGGATGTCTTCTTTAAGAAATAGTATGCTTTTATGGGATAGTTGGAATATATAGCCTGCTAAAAAACTTCAAAGTGGGGTAACAACACAGCGTAAAAATTGAAAGTTTGACAAAACCTGCAATGGCTGTGTCTGAAATGTGCCCCTTCAACGTCCCCATATAACTGTACTCAGACAACATAGCTGAGCAACATATAAAGTATTATAAAGCCGTAGCACACATAAGGTTTGCAAAATATACAGTACAAACTCACTGTGTGTCAAAAAGGCAGAAAAAAAATGATTTTTACCACTGCACTTGATACAAGCTAACGGAAAAATTATCCCACGCTAAGGTTCAAAATTTGCCATTTGAAATACCCTTGGGCGTCTTCTTTAAGAAATAGTATGCCTTTTTGGGGTAATTGGAAAAAGCAGCCTGCTAACATTTCTAAAAATAGAATATGGACCCATTAAAACTCTCCATGTAAATTCACACTTAAAAACCTGAACTTATCACATCTCTTTCACAGCACTGTAACTTCACAAAATAGTGTCTGGGTCATACATTGGGCACATTGTTTTACTCAGAAGAGGTAACTGAACATACTTAGGGGGAATTTATGACAGTGGCACTTATCAAATGTAAGAAATACCCAGCGAAAATGCAACATGTATGTAAAAAAAATATTTATTTTTTTTCTCACCACAAAATTTGAAATAAATTGGTGAAAACATGGTGGGAAGTTAAGGTATAATATATGCCTAATAACATACCCTGGAGTGTCTGCTTTCTCAAATGGAAGGCCTTTATAGGGTTATTTGAACAGTCAAATGGCTATAATGCCACAAATTCAGACATATGACCATCTATGAAAATTCCAACTATAGAAACTGAAATAGCATGGTCTCCTATATGGCACTGTAGCTTCACAGAATAGGGGCAAAGGTATACAATGGGGGTATCGTTGTACTCCGCTGATGTAGCTGAACACAATATGGGGTTCTGTACAGGGATAGCACACACTAGATTTACGAAATACACATTACAAAAACCTTGTTATATGTGAATATGCCAAAATAGAGAAAAAACACAATTTTACTCCAATATTTAGCAGAGATTGGCGGTGAAATGGCTACGCAAAAAGTGTCAAACTAACCTTAGGTAAATAGCCTGTGATGTCTACTTTATATAAATATATACTTTTGTGTGGCAATTTTGTTTCCTGTAATGTGTATTAAACTTCCAAGACAAACATACCAACTTCTAAAATTGTTTCACATTGAAATTTTATTTTAGACCTTGTAGTTTGTGACCTGTAACTTTCAAAATAAACTGAAATCCTACACATATTATGAACTTTGTAAATCAAGACACATAAATGAATAGATTTTTTACTTTTCCTAAGCTGTACATATTATGCACACATTATTATTGCCAAAACGTGGGGAAAAAAGCGTTTTTTCCCACATTATTTTGCATTATTTTTTTTAATAAATGAGAATTTATACATGTATAGGTCACATTAAAGCCCTTTTGTTGTCTAAAAAAACGGTATATAATATGTGTTGGTACAATAAATGAGAGAGATGCAAATTGCAGTTGAACACAAACAGCAAAAAATGCAAAAATTGCTTGTGTCCTTAAGGGTATGTCCAGCTTCTGAAGCTGTGTCCTTAAGGGGTTAACATCTGTATGGATAAAACCACCTCTTCAGGCAGAGAATTCCATATCCTTATTGTTCTTACCGTAAAATAATATTGTATAATGTTATCGTAAAATAATATTTGTATAATATTTGTAAAATAATATTTGTATAATGTTATCACATCCTCTCTGAGGCGCCGATTTTCCAAACTAAAGAGATATATATTTTTTAACCTTTCTTCGTAACTAAAATGCTCCATTGTGCCTGGATTATTTCTTTAAATAATCTACAAGTGCCCCTCCCGAGATCAGGCTCATGATCCGCCCCTGGATGAACAGTGCCTGGAGACTCCTGACACACCACAACCACAGTGCACTGGTGCCTGGAATGTCCCTTTAAAGAAACATGTCCAAAAAGAAGATTGGTACTTTAAGTTTCATTGCTAATATTCAGTTTTATTTATATGCATGCTTTCCTGATCCTAGATCAAAACTGATAAAAGGCACTCTAAATGGTTCAAGGAAAAAAGCAAAATCTTTGAGGTTTTATCTGCATTGCTGCATTGGTCTCTTCTCTACCCTTGCAACAGGATTCCTGAATTGTTTGCACAGTGCATAAATAAATGCAATCAAAGTATTATATTTGAATTCATAATAACCTGCTGAAGAGAAGTGGGAGTGAAAATGAAAACCATACTGTTATAAGAAAAAAAGCAGATTTGCATTTTGGCATGCAAGTATTTATTGAAATCTGTCACTAAAATGTTTTAGTATTCTGAATGTTAAGTCTCTTACAGATCTGTTCCTATTACCTCATCTTATTGTTAACAGTTCACTATGGTTTAGTCCAGGGGTAGGCAACCTCCGGCACTCCAAATGTTGTGAACTACATCCCCCATAATGCTCTTACACCCAGAATGCTGGCAAAGCATCATGGGAGGTGTTGTCCAACACATCTGTAGTGCCAAAGGTTGTCTATGCCTGGTTTAGTCAGTAAATCAAAATTTTAGGCCAAAATAATTAGGTTAGAAAAAGTCTGCAACTCAACTGTAGCCATGGCTTGTCTTGGAAAAAAAAAAAAGCAGAAAGAGGCAAAGCAAGTTATAAGAGCTTCAAATGCAAACACAGAAGAGAATAGAGCTGAGTCAGTAAAAAGGTGGCATAAAACATTTTTAGAAAAGGAAAGTAAAACAAGGATTAGACTAGAAACAAAAGAAGGAAGGTATGTAAAAGAGGATAAAGGTATAGCTGACCAGCTTAATGAATAATTTTGTTCTGTATTTACATATGAAAATGAAGGAAAGGGACCACAATTAGGAAAAAAAGACCCAGGCATTTGTTACATGTGAGTTTACAGATGGTCACACAAAGACCCAGGCATTTGTTACATGTGAGTTTGTAGTTGTCTGAGGTAAAGGCATATAAGTCGATGGGGCCTGATGGGATACATCCAAATGTATTAAAAAAGCTTAGTGGTGTACTAGCAAAACCAATAACAGATTTATTTAACCAATCATTGTTAATTGGGGTAGTACTAGAAGACTGGAAATGAACAATTGTTGTGCCAATTCATAAGAAAGGTAGTAGGGAGGAGTCAGGCAACTATAGGCCAGTAAGCCTTACTTCAATAGTGGAAAAAGTAATGGAACCCAGGTTAAATAATAGGATTGTTAAAAATCTAAAATAACATAGATTTCGAGATCAGAGACAACATGGGTTTACTTCAGGGAGATCATGCCAAACTGATCTTATTGATTTTTTTGATTTGGTAACTAAAATAATAGATCAGGGTGCTGCAGCAGACATTGTAAGGCTTTTGACACTGTCACACATAGAAGGCTTATCAATAAACTGCAACCTTTAAGTTTGGATTCCAATATTGTTGAATAAGTTAGGCAGTGGCTGAGTGACAGGAAACAGATGGTTGTAGTCAATGAAGTATATCTGAAGCATGGTCTTGTTACTAGTGGGGTACCTCAAAGATCTGCACTTGGACCCATTCTCTGCAATATTTTTATTAATGATATTGCAGAAGGTCTTTATGGTAAAGTATGTCTTTGTGCTGATGATACTAAGATTTGCAACAGGGTTGATGCTCCAGGAGGGATAAGCCAAATGGCAAATTATTTAGGTAAACTAGAAAAATGGTCAGAGCTGTGGCAACTGACATTTAATGTGAATAAGTGCAAGATAATGCATCTTGGGCGTAAGTACCCAAGGGCAGAGTATAGAATATTTGATGCAGTCCTAACCTTAACATTTGAAGATAGGGATTTAGGGATAATTATTTCCGGCCACTGGTTAGAGCTGGTCCCAGAGCAAGCTTGGTAGAGTTGCAGCGGTGATGCTCTGATAGAGGAGACAGCAAGAGACAGCCGGGGAGCAAAGAGACAGTCAGCACGAGAGGGAGGAGACAGACTGACAGCCAGGACATCACAACCAACTGGATCTAATAACCAGAGAGACTACTAGATTGCAAGCATTGCGGGAGAAAAGAGACCATCAGGGAAATATCCAGTGATCTCTGGACAGGAGACACCTGTGGAGACACTGCCTGTAAGAGGCAGCATGTAAGGAACCTGCCAGGCAGAGACAGCTGGGTGAGACCGGGGTTACATGTATCTGTCTAATTATCATTGACTGTCATCATGGAAGTCCCTAGGTTACATGTAACCGTCTAATAATCCCTGACTGTCATCATGGCAGTCTCTGGGTTACAAGACCGCCCAGACGCAAGAATAGCTGTGCGTCTGCCAGGGCCGGCCTTTGAGGAGTGGAAGATTTGTGGCCGCACAGAGCGCCATGGCAACAGGGGCGCCGGTCGGTCAACACAGTTCGCAGTCAGTCACTCACAGACCAGCCCGAGTTATGTGTCTGCAGCGCAGAGCAAGTCAAGTGCATAGTGCTGCTGTGCACTTGACTTGCGAATGGTTCGGGGAGAGACGCGGCTGGGAATCCACTTGGGTGATGCAGAGGAGTGTGGGGGTGCGACGTTGACGTGCTCCGCCTTGTCAGGGAGCCGGGGAAGGATCCGCTCTGTGTGTGAGGACGGTGGTCGGTGCTCTTCAGTCTGCGACTTGGCAGCATGTGAAACAGTTGGATCCAGGGAGCAGCAGTCTTCAATGTGAGAGTTTTTATTATTTATTTTTTTTACTAAATAGATTATGTTTTATTGAGGAGGGGCAGGGGACTGATGAAGGGGGGCTGGGGATTTGATGAAGGGAGCAGGGGATTGGATGAAGGGGCGGGGGATTTGATGAAGGGGGGCAGGGGATTTGATGAAGGGGGGCAGGGGATTTGATGAAGGGGGGCAGGGGATTTGATGAAGGGGGGCAGGGGATTTGATGAAGGGGGGCAGGGGATTTGATGAAGGGGGGCAGGGGATTTGATGAAGGGGGCAGGGGATTTGATGAAGGGGGGCAGGGGATTTGATGAGGGGGGCAGGGGATTTGATGAAGGGGGGCAGGGGATTTGATGAAGGGGGGCAGGGGATTTGGTAAAGGGGGGCAGGGGATTTGGTAAAGGGGGGCAGGGGATTTGGTAAAGGGGGGCAGGGGATTTGGTAAAGGGGGCAGGGGATTTGGTAAAGGGGGCAGGGGACTGGTGAAGGGGGGCTGGGGATTGGTGGAGGCTTCAGGGGACTGATAAAGGAGATGGGACTGGTTAAGGGAGCCGGGAACTCGGGCAGGTGACTGAGAAAGGAGACAGGGGACTGGTGAAGGGGGGCAGAGGATTTTTTTGTTACACCTGTTCTATATTTATGTTGTAGTAAATTGGCACTTTACAGTAAATGTTGCACTGTATTTTCTGAGAAATATATATATATGCATACGAAAGTATAATTATATTTGTCGGTGGAGGTGTGTGTGTGTGTGGGCACACCACAACCAATTTTTTACCTCATTAATTACACAAATAAAAAGTGTGTGTAATTTTGGCCAGGGACAAAAGCCAAGAATTCAATTTATTATTAGGGTGAAAAGCTGGTTGTGGTGTGCCCAAACAAGCGTTCGGGTAGGCCTGTAAATAAAGAGGGCTCACCAAGGTAGTGATTTGAGACAGAGGGGAGTGGTGGGTGGGACGAACCACATGATGACGGCCCATTGTAAGGGGTGACTTGGGTTTAAACAGGCGCCTTAAAATATATATAAAAACACATGATAGATCTGCTTTGAAAAGAATTGTAATCAATGAGAATATTTGAAAAATGTAGCCCTGGAGTGTGAGATTAAAATAAATAAAAAAATATTTGAATATAAAGTGCACATGATTCTGACATGGCACATGCAGGAATATCATGGTACTTATAAGCATCTCATGATGCCATGCTCGCTAGTTGTATGATAGGAGGAATGCCAAAGCTTGCATGCACACATTCATCATTGTGAAAGAAAATGCACAAGCATGTGTGACCAGGGTATCTTTAGTAGATGGCAGAGAAAGTATTAAGACATATTTTGGAGGTATATGTTTTATACTTGCCTCGGATGACTTCCTCACCCTAGAATACCTTTCAGTACTATTTAATAGGCTGAGTAGATAGAGAAATTTCACCACCTCTGAATACACTTTTTCCCTACAAATGATTTTTTAAATTTTTTTTTTTTTTTTTTTTTTTAACAACAAAGCCCGCAGTCACACATATGATTTCAAACATAGGTAATAGTTCATGTGGTATCTATTAATTGAAAGCAGGTACTGAATACATGGACATTTAATTTACCTGTAATTGTATGAGCTGAACCTCTCGCTCTCCCTTAACATGGTCTTGTATAAAGCCAATACTTGTGTCCGGCTGGATGATGCCATTTTCCAAATACAAGAAGGTGCTTACAGAACAACCACGCAAAATCAAAAAGTTTCCTAAAATCAGAATAATACACATTAATAGTTAGAGGTTATTAAGAAAAAGAAAGTTGTGGTGTAATTTGAGTACTTAGACTTTAGGATAAAATGCAATTAAACTATTTCCCCCCCCTTGGGTTCTTTAATGGAAGTTAAAAACTATTTTAACCTAAAATGTAAGTATCAATTTACATATGTCAGTTTCAAAGCTCCAAAATAAACTTTACCCTAATCTATAATAGCGTATAGCTAACCCATCACGTGTCGAATTCAGATGGATACAATGGTAGACTTGCTACAAAGGCCATTGTTGCTGATGGGTTGGGATATATACTTATATACAAATTTAGCCTTAAAATATACATATTATTTATTTATTTATTTATAAAATATTTTGCCAGGAAGGATACATTGAGATTTCTCTCGTTTTCAAGTCCTGAGCTCACAAACATTCCATTTCTACGACAAAGTACAAAATAACATTATTTAAAAACACATCTGTATTGAGATATGTTGACCGCGATCTCTTAACCCCTTAAAGACCAAACTTCTGGAATAAAAGGGAATCATGACATGTTACACATGTCATGTGTCCTTAAGGGGTTAAACATTGGGCTGAGGACAAGTAACACGACGAGGGGCTATAAAAAGCACTATAAACACATTTTCCTGAGTCTTGTTACATGTAGTGCTGGTTTTCACAGTCGAAATCTGCAAACTTTTGCTTTTATAAAAAAAAACAAAAAAAAAATATTTCTTTAACAGTTTGCTGTCACATTCTCGGTGGTTTCCTGCCTTGTCAGTACAGTGATGTCTGTGTGACAGCGACAGACTGTAGGGAATATCCAGCACACTGAGAGCACAGCGCTGGGCTGCCTATGGTGTACCGTGTAACACGCGGAGGGTCACACTCACACGATGGATGGAGCCTGGGATCATGACAGGTACATGCTGTCAGTGTGCATCGCGAGTCTCTACTTCCGGCTTCTGCACCAATCGCATCAACACATTGCTGTGACTACGGCGGCCGGTCTGGGACACTCTTTGTGAGAAAGCACAGCATCTTATGAATGTGATTATATATTGATATTGTGCAAGTTAATGGTCATGACACTGAGAGGGCTTGTTTAGCTCTATACTTGAACATAGCTCATAATAGCTGAAGGGAAAAAGGTTAGCTGGCATTGGCACTGAGTGAAGAAATCACCATTCTCAGAGCAGTCCATATATACAATACTGTTCATATAGTATTTATACACCTTACTGCAGCAACAATTTATGTCATTATTGTTTTGTATTGAAACAACAGCCGGTTTTATGTATAGACCTGGAATACAGACATGTGAGGTGTTTGCATTAAAAAAAACCAAAAAAAAAACATAGCAATAACTTTTGCAGTTGTTAGTGCAAATGTCAAAAACCTGATGTGCTGCAACTTATTTTACAAAACTGAAACAAGGATGTTCGTTTAATGGTCTCAGATATGTTTCACATAATGATTGTATGGCATAATGATCATTTGTATCATTATCTCAGCAATAAATACACAGCTTCGCAATGTGAGGTAGTTTGTCCCTGCTGGCTGCCTGTAGCGGAGAGAGGTTTCGGCCATGTGATTGGTACATGTAAAGCTGAGTGCACGAGGATTGAGGAGAGACCTTCACACTGGTCTGAGTCTGACACTGAGCCTAGTGCTTATGATCCTACCGGCCGAGCAGCAGTGAGTGTCACCTCCACAGCCCAGCTGCAGAATAAAGACCCCATAGCTTGGCATGTCATGGCTGTCAATACTAAGCTGCTCTCTGGCAGGGTTATTCACTAAAGGGAGAATTGTTGGGAATTCACAGTGAATTCAGAATACATTTTAGTTTAAGGCCAAATGAGCTAAACTGGAAAAAATATCAAAGTCAGCTATGATTTTAGCTTGACCATTTTGGCAAAAATGTGACACTTTCATTTAATTTCCAATATTTTTCACTTTGGTGAATAACTATTACTATCTAGTGCAATAGTGTCATTCAGAGTTGGGTTCAGGGACCTGGATCCTAGAGAACCTCCATGTTACAGTGTTGGGGCCAGGACACCTGCAAGGGCATTTTGATTAGGGCCATAATGTATTATGTTGTTATACACTAAATTTGGATTGCAGCAAATTGAAATCCGTATGTCAAAAATAGCCAATTTGTAAAAACCCAACTCCGTTATTGGCAATTTTTCCTGAATTTTACAATTCAAGGAACACCCAGAGTAGATTAACTTGTTATGGTGCATGGAGTCTCATGTCACTGTCTTACCTAATATATAAGCTCCATGCAGGGTTGTTAAAGGGACACTATAGGCACCCAGACCACTTTAGCGCATTGAAGTGGTCTGGGTACAATGTCCCTATTGCACTTAGTGCTGAAATTTAAGTATGGTGTGTTTGCATTACAGCACTAAAACAGCCTGTAGTAGCTGTCTACCAGACAGCCACCGGAGGAGCTTCCCGGCTGCTGATGTACTTTTTGTACGGTAACTGATGCTGGACGTCCTTTCGCTCTGCATGAGGACATCGTCAGCTATATCCCCATAGGAAAGCATTGATTTAAGGTCTTCCTATGGGGAGGTCTAACGTGCATTGCGCCTGCTCATCGTGGAATGTCGGAGAAGGCGGAGGGATAAGGTAAGTAAATAAAAGGGTTTTTAACTCAAGTCTAAGCCTAAGGTCCAGAAAGCGCCTCTAGTGGCTGTCTGGTAGACAAGGTAATTTATTCAAAACTGCATAATTACTATTGCAGGGTTGAACTGATAGGGCACTGCACCCAGACCTCTTCAATGAGCTAAAGTGGTCTGGGTGCCTATAGTGTCCCTTTAACTCTGTAAAACAGCAGGAAGGGCCTCTAGTGACTGGTAGACAGCCACTAGAGGCAGTCCTTAATGTTTCACATTCTAGGGTATAGATGATAAGGGCACTGTGCCCACACCACTTCAATGAGTTGAAGTGGTGTGGGTGCCTATAATGTCCCTTTTTAGCTTTTTTTTTTTTAACCCCTTAAGGACACATGACGTGTGTGACACGTCATGATTCCCTTTTATTCCAGAAGTTTGGTCCTTAAGGGGTTAACCAAAAATGTGAAATTCACAAGGCTATTCACAAAAGTGAGAATTGTCATGAACTCAAACAGCATTATTCATAAAGTAAGAATTGCTGGGAATTCAAAGTGAATCAAAAGTAAAGCCTGATTCAGTTTGAATTCTTGGTAATTCTTACTATAGTGAATAAGCCTGAAAGTCAATTTCAAGTGAAGCATAGGTGACTTGGAGAAATCTTCCAGTTTGGCTATTTTGACCTTAAATTAAAACAAAAATTTGAATTCCCAGCAATTCTCACATTAGTGACTAACCCTGTCAGAATTCCCATTATGCATCCTTAAATTGTTGCTCTAAGCGCCAAAGCAACATTAGCTTAATCAATTACTCTAACTGTATACTCTAACTGTATTTAAGACGTAAAAAAACCTTGAAATGCTCTATTGTGCTTTCCTGTCCCCTTTCAAACCTGCATAAAAGATAACTTGCCTGTAACCCAGCACTGGGCAAAGTTCCCTGTGCTGCTCTCCACACCTCTTCTAACATCACCAAGGGCCTCACTCACGCAATCCAAACTAAGTCTTTGCATAACGAAGCTTTTAATTTGACCATTTCACCAGCTCAGAGGGCATGTGTACAGGGAGGAAAAGAGGGGATCTATTTAAGACATCATAAAAAAGTAATCATCGCTCTGTCTGCCAGGGAGAATCTCTTTACAGCTGTCGCCAGCACGCTCTGCGTACTGACGACAGACATACATTTGCACAGAACAGATGTTTGGTAGTTTAGAACAGTGTTACAGGCTGCCTAAGTCACGTGTGCCAGGAGTATAACTAGCTCCCTGCACAAAAGTGCATACTCCCCTGTATGTTCAGTGTTTTAAACATAAACTCTGCACATACAGACTCCTACCACCATGACTACTTCAAATCACTGGAGAGCTCATGGTTCTTGCTTATGGTTCTTGGAGTATCCCTATAATGAAGCAGGTTAGTGTAGATGATGCCCAGTTTGTGTATGCAGCCCTTGCCACACCTAACCTGACTTTAAATGAAAAATAACTAAACATTTTTAGCTTTTCTTGCACAGTGCAGGAAACAATAACATCTAAAGTAAACATACTGTGCTGTAAAAATTAAGGTGTTTTTTCCCCCCTGGATGCTGTGTGAGTCACGGCCAGGGGAGGTGTGAGTAGGGCTCAGTCACAGAAGAAATGTGGAGAAAAGACAATGATTTTTTAAGTTTTAGGCACAGACCGCAACATGAACATTTTGATCTACAAATTTCATTGTTTCAGTCTGTGCTTGTTTGTTTCTGTACATAAAATGTTACTCAGTATTTAGCCATTTGTGGGAAGATGACAACCAACCTGCAAAATATCGGCCAAGTTGGGAAATATTTTAAATTCATCATCCGTTTAATTGCTAAATGACCCCAGCGACTTTTTTTTTCTTCTTCAGGGTATGTATATTTCCTGCTTGAAAACGTAAAATAAATGACATTCTATCTCCTTTTATTTTGCAGATTGTGTATAGCAATGATAAAATGTTTAAAAGGTGTAGCACGACCTGTCTGGGTATCTCAGCCTAGAATGAAAGGTATACGATCAGGTAAGAAATCACTTTTTTATGTTCTGTATGGCTTTGTTTTAGCTTGTTGAAAAGTGCTAGTAACTTTTATTTTCTGTATATATTAAGATATACTTTATGTGCATTGTCCTCTAGCAGACCTCTCATTAATGAGCCTTAAAGGAAGACTACTTCTTGCATTTTTTTTTTCCTTTCACAAATTACATTTTCTGATAGCCGCAGGTTTTCTTGCAGAAAATTACGAAAGCATCTAAACAAATTGCTTCAGATGAGTGAGAATATTTTACAGAGAACTTGGTATGACATCGTAACATATTTTAGCTTCCAAAGCAAATGTTTATCAAATGTGAAATTGTTCATTTAAATATCACATGCACTTTACTACTAAAACAGAGCTTCCACCTCTCTGTTGGAAGTAGTGGTGGCGGGGTGTGGGTTACGGTTCTAAAATGTTCAATGTAATAGTGAAGAGTCAAACTATTTAGTAATGGCTTTACTAGTTAACTGGGTTCTGCCAGATAATGCTCCACACCTACTCTCTGACGGAGCTCTTTTTTTTTTTTGAGTTTAGTCCGGCAGTGCAGAGGGCATTGGAGCTTTGGCTTTTCCTTCTGGCACAAAGTAGGTGTGGAGTGGTGCCAATTGGCCCCAGGTAGGCAGTGGCACAATAACCCCTACAGCACAATGTAGTGGTCATATTTCTTGAACTGTTCCTTTAAACTGTGCTTCCATTGCTGATTGAAAGCCAGAAAGTCCTACTCAGAAGCTTCCACTAGTTTTCTTGAGCTAAGTACTGCTATGAGCTTAGCCTTGCACTGCTGGGCTTAGCTCATAGAAGAGAGTTTTCAGCTCTCACTGATCAGTAGTGGAGGTGGTAAGTGACACCTGCTGGACCCCAGGTCAGAAGTCAAACTATTCTAAAAAATGTGACTATTTACACTGGTGAGGGTGCTTTCACTATAGTTTCCCTTTAAACCTGTGCATAGTTGTTGTTTCTCAACACACATAGAGTCCTGGCAACAAACAACCAATGGCGAGTTGCCTTCCCCCGCCACCTAAATTCTCCCCTGTGAGGGGCCTTGGGCTGCTTGAAGAACATTTAGCTTTCCTTTTCTATCCTTTCCTTTCCCATCTCCCCCCCTTTCTTTTATGGGGAAGGTTACTCTAAGCAAAAACAGTGTTTTATTAAAACCCAGTTTTATTTTTTTTTTGTTTGGGGAAACTCTTTAACTGATGGAGAGATGAGAAAACTGATTCAAAGCACATATACATTGTGGAGTTAAAGTTGCAGCTGTCAGCGGAGCTGATTAGCTTTTATTGATGGTATGGCAGCAATGAGGATGGATTCTGAAGTGTACAGCAGCAGGTTATCTGCTCAGATCTATCATAATACCACAAAACTCATTGGAAGGCTCTTGACCTTGCAGATGGGTAATGATCCCAAACACACTGCTAAAGCAACTAAAAAGTGTTTCAGGGCCAGCACAATGGATTGTTACCAGCATGCATTTCTGCTAAAGACTACAGTAAGGCAATAATGCCAAGAAAATAATAGGAACCAAAGACAGGTGTAGTACATGCCTGTCTGAGCACCTCTAGGGACATTACCCAGCGTCTACAGGTCTGTAGATGTTTATGAGTTAGAAACTGCAGTCAGTCATTAACATAATTTAGAGCCATAAATATATTTTTAGATTTGGAAATATTTATTTTTTCATGTTTTGATTTGTGTGCCCATGCATATAAACCACAGAAGAAGAACACAAATAGCTTTGTAATAATATATATTTTTGGTTTACCTTAGTAATCACCAAAGCATGCAATTTTAGATCAAATGTGCAGCTGCTGATTTGTAGAATCCTCAACAATCTCACCAATCATCCTAAATTAGAAGGGGTGTCCTGCTTTATGGAAGACATAGTACTACAAAAACTGAATAGCTGCATACATACATGGCATTTATGGTTGGGGGCAAGGTGACAGGATATGGGAGGGCAGGGGGGAAGGGCAGCTTGTGTCCCTTCTTATGACCACTCATCCAATTCCAACCACAGCAGTCAAGTAATGAGTATATAATGCCCAACAGTTCAATTTGCGATTGGTACTATGTAGTAGTACTGATCTTATTGAATTGCAAGGTTGATGCCATAATTTAAAATTCCTCATATTAGATGTATGCCGTTTTCCGAACTATTTTTTTTCTTTTATTAAGATCTGTAGAGACTAGACCTAATGTGGTATCAAGAACAGGCTTGATGTCATTAAAACTTACATTGTCAACATATTTAATGAAATATGTTGATTTCATATAGTTTAGTAGAAAAGAAAAGAGCAGGCATAAACACTACAATACAATGAGGGTAGAGAGCAGTATGATAGCAGTGTACACATTAAGTATATAGAAAGCAATACAAACAAGTATGTTTTGTGTGCATTTTGGATTATGGCTCTAGAAATGTGTGCCTATTCAGGCAAAATGTTTTTGTGAGGTCAGAGACCCTCATGTTGGATGAGCTCTGTATTGCAATCTGGACCTCCACACAGTGGTGTATCCTGGTTTTATGACGTCATATTCCGTCTCCAAGCCTCACTCTGCGGTGCGCGAGGGAGCTGAGCAGACAGCTCCGGGGAAGTGCTCCCTCGCCAGCGCCGCCCGCCCAGCAGCCCGTCTGGCAAGTCAGGTAGCCGCAAGGCTAACAAGACATTTGTCCTGGGCATTTGGGGCGGCTTTTTTTGCCGCCCCCTGGAAAATGCCGCCCAAGGCAAATGCCTTGTTTGCCTCGCGGCTAAAATGTCCCTGCCTCCACACCAAACTCATCAGACCATGTCATCAAGGACCTCAGTCATGCTGGGACAATAAAATTCCCTCATCAAACAGTTCAACCAATTGTCTAAAATGTATTTGTATCGTATAGCGTTAAGATGACCCTTCATTGGATTTAAGGGGCCTAAACCAAACCATGGAAACCAATCCCAGGCCATAATCCCTTCTCCACCAAGCCTTACAGAACACATACATTCTGGTGGGTAGCATTCACCTGGCGTCTGCCACACTGATTCTTCTTTCAGAATTAGACTGCCAGATACTGAAGAGTGATTCATCAGTTCAGAAGTCATGGTTCCACTGCTACAGAGTCCAATTGAGGTTTTACCCCTCCAGCCAAGGTTTGGCATTGCACATGCTGATGTAAGGTGGCATCATGTAGATTATGTACTAGAAATAGGAACACTCACACCGATTAACTCTTTACTCAAAAACATAATGCATTACATGTGTGACATAGAGATGCACTGATACAGATGTAAAATAAGAGATTCAATTGGTATCTTATCTTTTTTTTTTTTATTGGACAAACAGGATTATGGAATGTCTAGCTTTCAAGAGACCCTCTCTTGAAAAATCTATAATATCTAAAATGCTTTATTCGATTTCACAGCTCCTTATGAAAGTAAGTAAAACTTCTGTTATTTCAAGACATTCCTTTCCGCAGCCTGATCTGCCTCTTGTGAAGTCATTAATCTTGATGACATTCATCCAGTGAGAGCACTAAGGACACAGAGTGCATGCCCAGCTATCTTTGCGATCCTCCAGTCCAGTGCTTCTCATAAGAAGCTATGGACACACATGTCAGTATGCTGATACTAGACGCTGAATCTATTTGTGTCAGATTTGAATCTAGCATTATACATTGTAAACAGTGCCAGAATATTCTCTACTGTACATGTATGCAATAGAGGATGTGTAACTGTGAACCACGGGAAAATAATGTAAATAAGGGATTCAGGAGACATAATTAACCACAAGGGTAATGGTCGAGTGGCTTATATATCTCTTAAGAACCCAAACCCTTATTTATTTATTTATTTATTTATAAAATATTTTGCCAGGAACGATACATTGAGATTTCTCTCGTTTTCAAGTATGTCCTGGGTCCACAAAACATTGCATTGATATATTAGTGTACAATAAAATACAAAAACAATATTAATACACAATATATTCAAAAAATAAGATAGAACAGGTAGGAAATATATAATCAACCATAACACTGTTTTTAGGTATGTAGAGAGGGATTGTCACGATAGTGACCCCTTCTCACAGAGTGTAACCCAGAACAGAACGTATACCGGGCCTTAGAGTGGCCGGACTAACATTTAGAGTAGTCAAAGGGATAGCCAGAGATCAAGGGAGTACAGAAGACGGATAAACGTTACAACCTAGCCAAAGTACGGGGAACCAGAGAGCAGAATAGTCAAAAAGGAAAGCCAAAAATCAGTAACCAGGAAACAAACACTTAAGAAGCTTATCAGCACTAGAGGAACCAACAAGAACCACACTAGGGCGCCTTACAACTGACAGGGACGCCCTTAAATAGTGTGGGGTATATAGCTTTAAAACCACGCCCCCAAAAGGTCCTGGGGCGTGGCCGCATGCGAATTACATTGTCCTTTACTTCCTGGCTACGGCGCGCGTCAGAAGGGCTGTGCAGCTCACCAGAAGAGGAGGCCTTGCTGCGTGGGTCCGAGGAGGAAAGGTAAGGTATCGTTACAGGGATCTCTTAAAGGACTTTAGGCTTGCGGAAGATTTTAAAGTGTGCGGGAGGTAGTTCCATTATTGCGGCTCGCTGTAAGAAAAGGAGGTCGGGCCACTTTCTTTTTGTATTGAGGTAGACTAAATAAAGTGCTGGTACTGGATTGGAGGTTATAGGAGGTGGGAACAGTTGGGGAGAGTATTCTGCTCAGGTAGGGTGGGAGCTTCCCAGAAAAGCTCTTCAACACAAGGCTGGAAAGATAAAGGGTGCCTCTGGATTCCAGCGACAGGCAGTTTAGTTCTTTTACCGTATGTCACAATGGTGGGTCCTGTAATTACATTGTGGCACAAATTGGCAGAACGAGTTATACAATGTATTGAGTTCATTAATGTGGGATTGCGGTGCAGATGCATATACTACAGCCCCAATATCAATGATTGGCTTCAGCATTTGCTGTACAATCTTTTCCTTTACTGTAGGGCTTAGGCAGGATTTGTTCCTGTACAGGGCACCTAGTTTTGGATAAAGTTTAGATGCAAGTTTTTCTATGTGGAGGCAAAAAGATAGATTGGGGTCTAACAACATACACAAGTATTTGAAAGAGTGGACTGCGCTCAGTGTGCTATTTGAATTAGTTTTGACGAATAGATGGGAATTGTGTAATTTAGGTACTGTTCCAAAAATCATTGTGACAGTTTTGTCAGTATTTAGGAAGTTTGTTTTTTGCGATCCACTTTTCTACCTCTCTAAACTGGTCTTGGAGCACAGCCTCAAGCTGCTGTAGATTAGATTTTTTTGCATAGATTACTGTGTCCTCATGCTTACATGTGTACATTTGAGGATTTGCAGACATTAGGCAGATCATTTACAAATAATGTAAATAGTAGGGGTCTGAGAATGGAACCTTGGGGAACACCACACGTGACTGGGAGAGGGTCGCTGTCAGAAATGGACACATATTGCGATCGATCCGATATATATGATCAAAACCAGGTTAGCGGACAATCACCAATATCTGAGTATTTGCGTTTGTGCTGTAGAATGTTGTGGTCTACTGTGTCAAAGTCCTTTGCAAAATCAAGGAAAATAGCTCTAGTTAGATCTCCTTGTTCCATGTCAGTTTGGATGTCATTGCAAACTTTTAACAGGACAGTTGTAGTGGAGTGATGATTGGTCAGATAGTTTGATAGTTTGATTGTTGGTAATACTCACATAGTTGCGTATGGACACATTTTTCGAAGATTTTTGATAATACTGGGAGCAATGATATTGGGCGATTGTTAAAAACCAAAGTAGTGTCACCACTTTTATGGATAGGTACTACTCTTGTAGTCTTCCAGAGTTTGGGTATGTATCCAGACACCAAGGATTCGTTAATTAGGATTGCAACAAGTTTAGCAATTGCCGGCGCACTTCAACAGCATTCCTGGGATTTGATCAGTTCCAGACTGGTTTTTCATTTTTAGATTATTAAGGTGTTTTTTTAATGACACTAATAGGTACAGGTCTAAAAATGAACTTGTCTATATTGGGTCTTTGCAAATTTAGTGGAACCTGATCTACATTTGTAGTTTCAGGATGTGTGTCATTTATTAGCTTGGCAATCAGGGTAGTGGAGCATCCGGCGAAATAATTGTTAAAGGCATTTGCTACATCTAAGGGAAGTTGCAGGGTTTGATTATCCACTTTGACAGTGGAGGGTTGGGAGTGGATTGGAGGAGTTTGTAATTTATTTATGACTTTCCAAAAGTTTCTAGAGTTTGATAGGTTATTGTTCAGATTTTCACAGAAATATTGAGCCTTGACCAATTTTGTTTGTTTTGTGCATATATTTTGCCATTGTCCATGCACAGTGATCATTCATAGAGCCAGTACGCTAGAACTTTGACCACAATGAATCCCGAAACTGGTACATTTGGATGAGGTCAGCTGTGATCCAGTTCATATGTGCTCCTTTTACTCTCAGTAGGGGTGGAAAAAAAAGTGATTTACCTGAAGTCTGTGGATAGTTAAACACAGATCTGCACACACTAGTCAAGCCTTAAGACGTGCTTCTCCCACAGTAATTTCAAATTTGCAATGATGTTGCTACTGCACGGGATTCTGGGTGGCATATGCAGATTAGTATAACAAAGAATCACCTTTTTGCCTAATTTTTCAATTTTGAACATGGATTCCTTGGAGTTTATGTTTGCTGTATTCAACAGCTTTGAAACACAACTCAGGAAGAGATGCAAAGCCATATATTGGGAGGAGCAACATGACACTCCTGGCACCATTACCACTAATTGTTACCTTTAACTCCCACTAATCTCAGACAGACTGAGACACATACTTGTAAAATGTATGTGTGTGAATAGCTGAGGCTGTGTTCACAGCAGTGATATTGAGTGTAACTTCTAAATTATAAGGGTGTCTAGAGAAAAGATTTAGAGACAGAAGATGGTGTGAAAGAATATACTCCCTGCTAACGTTCTCATTAACATGCTAATGCTGTGCTGTAATATAACTTGTGCATTTTATTGCTTTGCTATCAAACCTCTGGCCTCATGCTATTAATTCACACCGGTCTCAAAAGGGTTATGAATGACACACTCTAATCTGTTACTAAGCAGCTGACAAATAGTGTCAAACACTAATGAGGCTTGAATTGGAAATCAATGTCACAACACCATTTTTGTTAAATGAAACGGAAAATGTTAGGTATCTGATCAATTTCCCTCACCATTGTCACACAGTGACATGAAAATTAACTACTAGTTTTTACTTGAGTATACGGGAGACATTTGTACGGTTTATGTAATGTAATTTGAGAAATAACAGAAATGGTCATATAAAGATTAGCTCTCACTAATTACTACAAGCCTAAAGATGTCAAATGGTTGAAATTATGTGAACTTAACAAATTCCATAAAATTTGTTTATTTTTAAAATTATTATTATAAATTGAAGTAGAGACCACACTGCACTTCCTCCTTTTTTAATTTTATTAAAGTGCTAATTTTAATATAAATAAGAATATTTATAAATTCCTGGTGAGCTAACAGAAGGGTCAGTCCTGCAAACCCAACACTGGGAAAAAGGCATATGCACATGAGGCATGCTAGTACATAGAGCAAAGATTTTTTTTTTTTTCTGACTTGTGAGCCAAGGGTTTAAATCGGAATCACAGGGCGTCTGTGCACGAATCAAAGACGGGCCCATTTTATCGCCCCTCTTTGCTCCCCTAAGCCAGTGTTTCCCAACCCAGTCCCCAAGGCACACCTACCAGTCCAGGATTTAAGGATTACCCAGTTTTGTCTAAGGTGTTTTTAGAAAAAAAAGAAAAAACACCTGAGACAAAACTGGGTAATCCTTAAATCCTGGACTGGTAGGTGTGCCTTGAGGACTGGGTTGGGAAACACTGCCCTAAGCAATACACCTAAGTGGGATGTATTTGGTGGCTGAGTGTGATTTTGTGGCACTTTGCTGAGTGTGGTTGTGCGGGTTTTTGGTTAAGTGTGAATCTATGTGGTGCTTGGCTGAGTGTGATTGTGTTGCTTGTCCAAGTATGATGAGTATTTTTGGATTTGGCAGAGTGTAATTGTTTGTATGTGGCTGTGAGTGTTATTGTATATGAGGTTTGGTTGCATGCGACTTGGAATGATTGGCCCTGCTGGGTTTCAATTACCTAAGCATGGCAATCCCATGTACTGACGCTAACATGCTAGCTTTACTGCCAGCACACTGGTGTCAGTCCACTTATACTCCCCCAGCAAGTGCCTGCTAGCACAGTGACAGGGAGCAAAAGGACCACCTGTAATACAGTCTATGGCATTAGACATCTGATGTTGAGGATTTCATTGACAGGCAGGGGATAGGTCAAATTTTAAAAGAGCTGTAGATGAAAATCTTTAGCTTTGCTAGCATTTCAGCTAGCACAATGTTCTGATGGGATTTCTTATTTTACAATCACTCTAGAATAATGCACATTTATTTTTATTTTAATTTGACAATTTCTATTGATTTCCAAGTTTTTTGGGTTACAGAAAGGGAAAGGGGACTCGTTAATGGGGAACACGTGTTACAGTTGTCTTGTACCATCAACATGTTACTTCTCGACATATGGGGTTTTTAATTTTATTAAAGACACGTAGGCTCCTATTATGCTTTATCTTTCCTTTAACATAACATTGCATAGCAACAGTGCTACCAATCAGCATCAACCACTTGGTATATAAGGTGTAGCGCTCCATAACTCTTCCTATTTCTTCGCTGCTCCCTCAGACCAGCTAAGTGAATTCATTATTCTCGTTGCACATTGTCTTGTTAATGTGAGGCATTTATGTTACACTTCAGTATTTTATTGATGCTTATATGCTTTATTTTCTGGACCTGGGGAGTGTGCCTGCTTATTTGCCCCTTTTTCTCTGGGTGGGTTTTTACTCATTCCCCTTTGTTTTTCCCTTGGGAGACTGTATTTGTCAATACCTCCCTTCTGACTATCTTTGCCGGACCAATGGATTGGCAGAAAGGGTCTCTTCCCCTCTCCCCCTCTCCCTCAAAACCGTCCCCGGCCTTGTACCACTGGAAACCACCCGCGGCTTCTTTCAGCCGTGTGTAGTTTTCCTTGTGCCACTTGCGGTGCGCTCGCAGCGCCCATTTTCTGGGTTCCCATTGTCACCCTTCTTGGTGACTGACGTCTTTTTTTACCCAGAACAGCTTAGCTCGACGTGGGTCCGGTTTCCTCTTTGCGGTGCGGTTTCCTCTTTGAGGGATCTTCTCCCTCTGGCATGCTCCCGGTCCCTGGTACTGTTGCTAATTGCTTCTATTGTATTATCTCTCACTCAGTTTGATTCCTATCACTTGGTGTGCTTGGGTTAAGCAATCCTTGCCTGACTTTGTCCTTGTTATTTCTATTAAAACTTTATTCAGCATGCAGTTTGCTTGGGCCCCTATCTCTGACCCTGCCAATGAAGCCACTCGCATGGGTTCAGAGGAGTTCCAAAGCCTGTTGGATGCCACTATGTCCAGCTCCATTATTAAGGCCATAACTATGTCCTCCACCATTACGCATTCTATCACATAGGCTCTGAAGCAGGCACACCCTGCCACTATAGCCCCTGTGCAGACTGCTGCCGCCCCTGATATAGCGTTGCCAGGCCGCAAGGCCCTGAGCAAGTGCAAACACGCTAATGACCCTCCTCTCACCCAGTAAAACCCTGGCTTGACTGACACGCCTCAGGATGTCTATGATGGTGTGCAAAAGCGGCCAGACATTGGAAACGGGCAAGGGCCCAAGATGTGATGTCTGATTTGGACTATAGTGAAGAGAAGGGGTCAGATGGACCAGTATTCTGATCTTTACAAGGACGAGATCTCGGAAGGCAAGAGCCTTCCTGGGAAGCAATTCCCATCCACACCGACTAAAGCAGCTCTAATGACTGCGCCGTCGGATATACCAGGGTCGGGCGAAGTCCGGGACACAAAGGCGATGCTTTTGTTCGATCCGGACAATTTACGCCACCCTCGCTCTGCTGAATGGGAACCACCGGAGCATATTGCTCAATATCTGGCGCTGAGAGTACGTAAATCCCTCTCCCAAGAGGGTCGTAATATGAGGGCCGAATGCCACCAGACATGGTGGCAAAAACCCCTGAGGTGGACCCACAAATTGTCCAATTCTTGTCAAAAACCGCCTGGAAGCCGAGAAAGGGACTGGATTATTCTTTGCGCAATTGTCAAGACAAGTTCTTGGACACCAAACTATACAAACTACTTGAGGCAGTACAATCAGGTGAAGCCCAGTTGGACTTTGATGTGGCTTTTGGTTGGCTACAGCACTTGGTATGCATGATTGGCAATGCCTTTAACCCAGCTCCACGACATGTGGGACGACACTTATCTCCCTGCTTTTCTCCCTCTAGCACTGCTTTAATGATGCTGGGGTTGCAGTGACTTATCAATCCATGGCGCTCAAGGTAACAGACCAGGAAGAGCATGAAGAACAGAGCTCCCTCGCCACCACCTGTCTATGCCCCCCACCACCCTTCGACTGCACTTTTGTTCAGAGTAGACACCTGCTGTCCAGGGAGGTAGGTGCCTACTCTTCCTTGGCACCTTGCCATCAGCATCATGGGATGGCCAGCTTTTGGGATCCCTGTGACAGGCAGAACACAGAGTACCCGCATTCTTGGCGACCTCTGGTGTTCCACCACTGTAGTGACCCTAGTTTATATTATAATTTGTGCAGGATTTTACGGCAGCTAGTAAATCAACCCCTCAGTTTTTAAAGTTGCAGGAACCCATTATTAAAAGTACTTTTTAGATAACTTTGATTTTGTCATGCAGACAGCATATCTAGCCTTAGTTTTCGTTTAACAGTGTCATATTTTCCTGCTTCTGTCCTTCTGTTTTAAACTGTCAAATGCTTATCACCAAACCCAGTGTTAAAATTGGTTACTTTTGCTAGATTTCTGCAAATCTAATTATCACCTCATCAGTGTTCACCAATAACTGTTACAAGTCTATCCCAGTATTCCTTTAACTTGCACATTGTTCGCACATACTAAAAGAAACATAAGTGTGAACAGAGGCTAAATATAAATCTGAAATGTTTAGTTATATTCAATGAGAAGTAGCTTACTTTGCATATAAATCTCTAGTTCTGTTAGCATAATCTATCTAATAATCTCTAAAGTGCCCTACTTTGAGCTTTGTGTCAAAGTATTTTATTATCTTTTCTGTACATGAAAAAAAAAAAAAAAACAACAGTCTTGTGTGTGTGTTGTCATGGTATATACATCATCCTGTTAAAGTACCGGTAATCATAGGACTCGCATCTCTTCTGTATTACACCCTATGACCAGATTTTAAAGTCACACTAAGCACCAGAGCAATTTTAGCTTGAAGAGTGACACCAAGCACAATAGCCATGATAGCACCTTAAGAGGATATGGTGCTAGTTCTGCCCTAAACCCCCAAACACCCCATAACCTCTGAAACCATTTTAACATGGTTTGACACTTAAAGAGAAACTTTGTTTTCCTGACACTCTAATGACCTACAGTGCCCCCCCCCCCCCCCCCTCCTCATGTGGTGCATAAAAACCTCTTCTTACCTGATTCCAGCACCGATATCCCTCAGTGCTGGTTCAGGTTCCGCCTCTGCTTCTCCCTTCCTGACGTCAGCCGGCGGGGGCTCATAATACGTATGCGTGGCAAGCTCCATGCTCACATTAGCATTTCCCCCTATAGGAAATCATCTTTTGGGTTTCGGGTGATGCTGGATGTCATCATGCATAGCATGAGGACGTCCAGCATCAGTTAGGCGACTAAAAGTTGCCTTACGACCCAAATGTACCTCTAGTAGACAGCCACGAAAGGTGGAGTTAAACCTCCAAGGCAATTATTGCAGTTACTCAAAAACTGCAATAATTGCAATTGCAGGGTTAAGGGACCTGGGACACTGCACCAGACCATTTCAATGAACTTAAGTTAAGGACCACTCTAGGCACCCAGACGACTTCAGCTTAATGAAGTGGTCTGGGTGCCAGGTACCTCTAGGATTAACCCTTTTTTTTATAAACATAGCAGTTTCAGAGAAACTGCTATGTTTATAATGAGGGTTAATCCAGCCTCCAAATCCTCTAGTGGCTGTCTCATTGACAGCCGCTAGAGGCGCTTGCGTGATTCTCACTGTGAAAATCACAGTGAGAGCACGCAAGCGTCCATAGGAAAGCATTGTAAATGCTTTCCTATGCGACCGGCTGAATGCGAGCGCGGCTCCTGCCGCGCATGCGCATTCAGCCGATGACGTCGCGATCAAGATGGAGAGGAGGAGGAAAGCTCCCCGCCCGGCGCTGGAAAAAGAGGTAAGTTTAACCCCTTCCTCTCTCCAGAGCCCGGCGGGAGGGGGTCCCTGAGGGTGGGGGCACCCTCAGGGTACTCTAGTGCCAGGAAAACGAGTATGTTTTCCTGGCACTAGAGTGGTCCTTTAGGGATCGACCAATATTGATTTTTTTTTTTTGAGACGATAGCGATAATCTGTGAACTTTCAGGCCAATAGTTTACCGATATTCTGTACATTTACTGTTTTGAGAGAGAAAAACAATTTGGGCAAATCTTTTTTTTTTTTAATTAAGTGGTAAATGCACAAAATATACATGCCAGTCAGATTTATTAAGGGTTAATACGCATGTAGGGATGTATATAAAAAAACACCCCTTTCTGTCTCATTAGAGATATATTTGCCAGAAGCTCAAGGAAGCATGGTGAATGGTTAGAGTTAGGACCCACCTAAGAGGTCTGCCTTGATGTGGCAGGTGGGCTTACTCTCTCATGGCCATTGGATGTAACTACAAACCTCCATTTGTTTAAAAATACATAGGGATGTGGAAAGAGCACAGGTAACTTTTTTTCTTCTTTGGTTTTTACTATATGTATTTTGGCTGATGTGTACTATGGTCATTGCTGCTGCCCAAGAGTAATGGGAGTTGGAGCGCAGGACTAGTTTATTTGTATTTGAATTCACTTTTGTATCACACAGCTAGGTTGCAATGCTGCTGCCCATCCCATGTGTTCCCTATTAAGGGTTAACAAGCATGTAGGGATGTATATAAAAAATACCCCTTTCTGTCTCATTAGAGATATTTTTGCCAGAAGCTCAAGGAAGCAAGGCAAATGGTTAGAGTTAGGACCCACCTAAGAGGTCTGCCTTAACGTGGCAGGTGGGCATACCTTATCATGGCCATAGGAGGTAACTAAAAACCTCCAGTGATGTAAACACTGCCTTTCATTAAAAAGCCTGCAGGGATAGGCAGTAGATGCTAGAACAACTGCATTAAACTGTAGTGGTACGGGTTACTAGAGTGTCCCATTAATCAACATGGCACTATATAAAATGCTGGCAGGGCATAGGTTTAATAGAAGGGAAAGTAACAAGAAGATGATTGTTAAAATAGCAAAGTGTGAAATACTGATACAAAATGAAATAAGACTGTTACTGTGTGATCTATATATAAAAACCACAATTGTTCAAACACAAAAGGGGGTCATGGGGTATATCTTGGTAGGATGGCGAAATACAAAATAGTGTTAATAATATATAAATAATATAACGAAAGAACATCAAGGGAATGTTGTAAGAGAATAGACGTTTGTAGTCATGCAGTGGGATCTATAATACAAGGAGGGAACTTTGATTGGTGTATCTGTTGTAAGCCACATCTGACCTTCAGTTATGTGTGTTTTTGGGTGCGTACATGGATATGGAGCTGTCCATTGTGCTGACAGCAGTTTGTGTAGAGCAGGTTCTTGGAAAGCACAAAGTGCAATATTAACTAGAGTTGATATGCACACATTATAAAGGTAAGTTTGGAGGACATTTAATTCAAGTTTTAGATTTTATTGATGGTACTCTTGATCATTAAGGCTAGGCCTTTCCTATTGATAAGGTGAGATTCTGTTTTGAAAATGTTTAGTAATCATTTGAAGCCCCCATTATGGTGAAAAAGTGACCCTGTATTTGTTATCGAGAAAGCAATGCAGGCAGTACAGAAATGCAATAAGCAGATCATAAATCCCTTGATTTGATTTTAAATAGACTAAGACTGTAAAGGCTGAAGGTCAAGAAAATGATTAATTAGGTGGTTACAATCCCTCTTTAAACAAATTAAGGACAGCAGATATGCCAGGGGCGAGAAGCACATCACTGAGAGGAATCTCATCAGCATATAAAACTGGTTAGATCATCAAAAAGAAATTGAGCAAGAACTTTTAATTATGGTGAATGGCTTCAGTCAAAAGACTTATGTTTAATTGTCACTGGCAGAGAATCCACAGAGGGCATGAAATATACATCTGCCTTTGTCTTTTTTTCCACTCTTACACGTTTTAACAGAATATTGTACTTTTGCAGAAAATCAGCTTGTCTCATTAAAGTGGAATCTTTATCATTTGTGTAGATTAAATAATATTCTTACCTTATATTTTCGGCATGACTTTTGGAATGGATGTGAATATACATCAGTGGAAGAGCAGAATGTGATTGAATATATATGATATATAGAACAGTGAACAGTGTATTAGGGTTCATCATAATAACCATGAGACCAAAGGTCAAGTTGTATATAAATGTCAACAGAACACTGATATTGCATTATTTGAACCTAATACAGTATATATTGTACATACCCTAACCTAAATTAAAAGTGATATATACAGTTGCAAGAAAAAGTATGTGAACCCTTTGGAATGATATGGATTTCTGCACAAATTGGTCATAAGATGCGATCTGATCATCATCTAAGTCACAACAATTGACAATCACAGTCTGCTTAAACTAATAACACACAAAGAATGAAATGTTGCCATGTTTTTATTGAACACATCATGTAAACATTCACAGTGCAGGTGGAAAAGGTATGTGAACCCTTGGATTTAATAACTGGTTGAACCTCCTTTAGCAGCAATAACTTCAACCAAACGTTTCCTGTAGTTGCAGATCAGACATGCACAACGGTCAGGAGTAATTCTTGACCATTCCTCTTTACAGAACTGTTTCAGTTCAGCAATATTCTTGGGATGTCTGGTGTGAATCGCTTTCTTGAGGTCATGCCACAGCATCTCAATCGGGTTGAGGTCAGGACTCTGACTGGGCCACTTCAGAAGGCATATTTTCTTCTGTTTAAGCCATTCTGTTGTTGATTTACTTCTATGCTTTGGGTCATTGTCCTGTTGCAACACCCATCTTCTGTCGAGCTTCAGCTGGTAGACAGATGGCCTTAAGTTCTCCTGCAAAATGTCTTGATAAACTTGGGAATTCATTTTTCCTTCGATGATAGCAATCCGTCCAGGCCCTGACGCAGCAAAGCAGCCCCAAACCATGATGCCCCCACCACCATACTTCACAGTTGGGATGAGGTTTTGATGTTGGTGTGCTGTACCTCTTTTTCACCACACATAGTGTTGTGTGTTTCTTCCAAACAACTCAACTTTGGTTTAATCTGTCCACAGAATATTTTGCCAGTACTGCTGTGGAACATCCAGGTGCTCTTGTGCAACCTGTAAACGTGCAGCAATGTTTTGTTTGGACAGCAGTGGCTTCCTCTGTGGTATCCTCCCATGAAATCCATTCTTGTTTAGTGTTTTACGTATTGTAGATTCGCTAACAGGGATGTTAGCATTTGCCAGTGACTTTTGTATGTCTTTAGCTGACACTCTAGGATTCTTCTTCACCTCATTGAGCAGTCTGCGCTGTGCTCTTGCAGTCATCTTTACAGGACGGCCACTCCTAGGGAGAGTAGCAGAGAAGTGCTGAACTTTCTCCATTTATAGACAATTTGTCTTACCGTGGACTGATGAACAGCAAGGCTTTTGGAGATACTTTTATAACCCTTTCCCGTTTTATGCAAGTTAACAATTCTTAATCGTAGGTCTTCTGAGAGCTCTTTTGTGCAAGGCATCATTCACATCAGGCAATGCTTCTTGTGAAAAGCAAACCCAGAACTAGTGTGTGTTTTTTATAGGGCAGGGCAGCTGTAACCAACACCTCCAATCTCATCTCATTGCTTGGACTCCAGTTGGCTGACATCTCACTCCAATTAGCTCTTGGAGATGTCATTAGTCTAGGGGTTCACATACTTTTTCCACCTGCACTGTGAATGTTTACATGGTGTGTTCAATAAAAACATGACAACATTTCATTCTTTGTGTGTTATTAGTTTAAGCAGTCTGTGATTGTCTATTGTTGTGACTTAGATGATGATCAAATCACATTTTATGACCAATTTGTGCAGAAATCCATATCATTCCAAAGGGTTCACATACTTTTTCTTGCAACTGTATATAGTGTTCAATTAAAGATTGAACCTAGTAGAGTAATCAAGTAGAGTGTTCAACCTCGCTGCAAACCTTTTCAGCACATATGCACAGACAACACAGCTACACACACACACACACACACACACCAATAAAACCTACAACATTAAAGGATCATACTCCTGCACATCCAGCAATGTGGTATACATTATTCAATGCGCCAAATGCCACTTAGGATGCTACATTGGGGAAACCACCCAGCAATTAAATGGCAGAATGAATATGCACAGACACTCCATTAAACACCACAAAGAAAAATTGTACTGCACTCCTGTGGGACACAACTTTACCCAGCCTGACCACTCAATGAAGGACCTAAAAATCAAAGTACTGTAAGGGGTTTTTAAAAATACCCAAGAAAGAAAATCTTTTGAAACCAGAATGATCAAATTCTTTAACAGCAAGAATAGAGGACTAAGTAGTGATTAGGGTTTCCTGTCCTACTACCAACACTTTACATGAACACTCCCCCACATTATCTTACTGTACTGTCATATGTATCAACACTTTAAAACACATTCCAATATGTTTATTCTATCAATATATAAGTACTATGTGTAGACCTATGCTTTCCCATACTCTTATGCATGTATGCTTATATATTTGACTGTGCATTTATATTTGTGTATATGAGTTCGTGTGCATGTATGTATATGTGTTTGTGTATGTATATGTGTCTATGTGTATGCATATATATATATGTGTACATATGCATATATATGGGTCTATGTATCTGTGTGGGTACTGTGGGAATATTTATGAGATAACAATAGTAAACAGTTGAGAATTGCCCACTATTTCAATTCTCAGATCCCAAAGATCGTTATCGTGTAAGTGAAATGTATTCCATATAAATAAAATTCCCAGAATTTACTTATAACATGACGTAAAGTCATGATTTTATTAATGACACGGAGGCGAGTATTATGCTATCTCTTTCTTACTTTATTCCTCAGCAGCAAAGAGAAAATATAACTGAAAGAGAAAAAATGTAAAATATGAACGATATATAACAGATACAACCATATCTGCCTAGTAACAGGGCAGCCAATCAGTTTCTAGGAACAGTCCATAAAGTCTCTAGCCATGTACTTCCACTTCCTCTTCTTTGCCTTCTGAACCGAAGACCCAAACCGAAACATCCACTTCAGTAATTAACAAACGTCAAACTGGTAAACTTCATTAGAACGAAATAAAGCTGTAAAACAAAGAAATAGGTGGTAAACTCCAAACTTAGGATCTGAGTGCAACATATCAGAATCACGCGACCTGCATACAAAGTGCATCATAGTCAAAATATTCTGTACATATATCGCACCATAAAAATACCGCATACTTAATACAAGTAAATCATGGGTACTTACCGTGAGATAAGAAGAAGATCCCCCCCGATTGAACCATAAAGGTAAACCTGGCCCAGACCCACGGGTGGGCGTGAATAATACTCGCCTCCGTGTCATTAATAAAATCATGACTTTACGTCATGTTATTAGTAAAATCTGGGAATTTTATTAATGACATGGAGGCTCCTATTATGCTAGTTTAAAGCTGAGCCACAACCAACGAAGAAACATGTTCACTCGGGCGGAAATAGAAATCGCGGAAAGTAGACTCCTTAGACCAATCCGCTGCTTTCAAGATGTCTTCCAGGCGACATCCTATCGTAGAAGCCTTCGATGCCATGGCACCCCTAACCGAATGAGCCGAAAAGATCGAAGTATCAATTCCTGCAGCTGAAAGGAGACCCTTAACCCAGCAAGCTAACGTAGTCGAGGAGACTGGTAGAAACGGTGCCCTAAAGGAAATAAACAGTGGAGGCAAGTCCGTTGACCTCTACTGTCGAGTGTGATCCAAATAAACCTGGAGACAAGTCACAGGACACAAAGCAGGTCTGACGGAACATCTAGGGTAGTCCACCGACTTTGAAGCCGACTTAGTCCTCCTCGAGATATTAAACGACACACCTTCGGGGGTGAATGAGATCGCGTTCCAGTCCAGAGCCCTGACGCCCGATACCTTCTTGCATGAAAGGAGACATAGAAGCATAACCAGCTTCCATGACAACTGCTTGAGCGTCAATGCTTCATTACAGGGCCATGATTCCAAGAAACCAAGAACGACGTTAACATCCCAAAACGATGAGTATCTGGATCTCGGAGGTCTAGCGAAACGGATACCCTTCAACAAACGGCACACAACTGGATGTTGTCCAATCGGAGATCCATTGATCCCCCGATGTCCGGCCGAAATGGCCGATCTATACACATTAATGGTGCGATAGGCCAAGCCAGATTCAAAACGCTCTGTCAGGAAACTGTTCTGATCCACCAAGTCGTGCGAGTTCCCATCCGGATCCAGAAGCACATCCGGCTTCATTTTGATCATCCGTGGGAAATCCATGGCCATCTCCAGGAGACGGGGAAACCACGGTTGAGATTTCCAGAGGGGAACTACCACCACCGATGTACAATCCTGTCCGGTCAAGTACGCTAACGTCCGAGATATCAGGCTGAATGGTGGAAATGCAAAGTGACGCCCCTGCAGCCATATCTGCTGGAACGCATCCACCACCGTGGCCGCTGGGTCCGGCCTCCAACTGAAGTACTGGGGTAGTTGGGAATTCAGTCTGGACGCGAACAAATCCAGGTGCAGCGGGCCCCATAGTCGATCTATCCATCGAGGATAGCAAATGCCAATCTCCTGAATCTTTCAGGTAACGCAAATTCCAATCCGCCCATTCGTTGTCCAGTCCCGGAATGTGTTCGGCCGCAACCGACACAGCGTTGTGGAGGCAAAACTGCCAGAAGTCCTTTGCTAAGTTCGCTAGCTGATACGATTGTGTTCCACCCAGGTGTCTTATGTATCTGACCGCGGACACGTTCTCCATGCGTAGCAGCACGCAGCAATTCCCCTGAGTCGGAGATAGACTCCGAATGGTGAACGATCCAGCCAGCAGTTCCAGGCAATTTATGTGCAACGTTGCCTCAACTTCGGACCATCTGCCACCTGTGGAGGCACTGCCACAGCGAGCGCCCCAACCATGTAGGCTTGCGTCCGATTCTATTATCATGTCCGGAGCGAAACCGAAGATGGCCCGGCCGTTCCAGGCCTCCATATGGTCCAACCACCACCGCAGTACGTCTTTGGAATCCCTGTCCAGGGTCAATACACTCTCATACGAACCGCCCGATCGAAGATGGGATCCCTTCAGACGTTGTAGGGCCCGATAGTGTAATGGACCTGGAAAATCGCCTGAATCGATGAGGTCAATAGGCCGATCACCCTCGCCAGTTGTCGGACGGAGAGAGAGGTGGCTCTTAGCGCACGTCGTATCTCCTTCTTCATCGACTTTAGTTTGGCCTCCGGAAGGAACAGAAACTGGGCGACCAAATCGACCTCGTAGCCCAGGAATTCTATCCTCTGCACCGGGGTCACAATGGACTTCTCCCAATGTACGAGGAAGCCCAGGCCTTCCAGGAGACTCACCGTCCATTCCAGGTGTCTGGTAAGTTGCTCGGGGAATGAAGACATAATCAGTATGTCGTCCAGGTAGATAATCATGCGGACCCCTCGAGCTCTGAGGGACGTCACCACGGGCTTCATCACCTTCGTGAAACACCATGGAGCCGAAGATAGACCGAACGGCAGACATGTAAACCGCCATCAACGTCCTTGCCACTTGCAATAAGTCCCAGTGCTCTTCCACCATGGGTATGGTCAAGTAGGCATCTTTGAGACAGTGAGCACCCTCCATCTTGAAGTGATGGTAACGGAGGAAATTGTTGAGGTGTTTGAGGTTTATCACCGGTCGGACACCTCCGCCTCTCTTGGCGACAAGAAACAAATTGCTTAGGAAACCGGGGTGACCGTAGGGGATTTCCTGGATAGCTCGTTTGGCAGAAATTTCCGCGATCTCCGTGGTAATTAGCCCAGACTGCTCTTCCGGCAGCTTCAGTTCCTGTGGGACATAAGTCTGGACAGGGGAAGAAAACAAATCTAGGCGGAAACCCCTGACCGTATTCAGAACCCACACATCTGTGGTGATCATGCCCCACATATCGAGACATAGCGCTAGCCTGCCCCCCACGCTAGCCCGGAAAACCATACGATCTGGGGTACTCACCGTAAGGACGTCTGTATGAGGGTAGTCCACGACCACCTCGATCCTGCCACGGTCTCCCGCATGAGGGAAAGAAGGGCGCGTGCTTATATTCTTGGAAGGCCCGGGGGGCAGCAAAGGAACCTCTGTGGGCCCGTGAGGGACCTCGAGCTCCACGGCCGGGCGGACGGCTCCTATACCTCCCGGCCCCGTGGAAAACCTTAAGGCCAAAAACACGCTTCAGGTTTGACTGGGCCTTATCCAGGGCGGTGAAGGTGCGTTCAAAGGAGCCCAAATCTTTTACAAAAGACTCTCCAAAGAGCATTCCCTTGGCCGAAGCACCCGGTTCCCTCATCGCAAGGTTCACCAACTTGGGCTCAATTTTGAGCAAAATTGCCTTGCGGCGTTCAGCTGACATGGCAGTGTTCGCCTTGCCGAGAAGGCAAATCAACCTCTGGACCCACCCGATTGCTTCATCGAAGTCAAGGGGTTTGGTTCCAGCCTTAGCTGCCTCTAAAAGCTCATAAAGCTTGGCAGTGGGGCCCAGGGTGTCCAGGATCTCGTCCTGGCAATTATGGAGCGAAAACTCCAGACCCTTTTTGGGTTTCCAACCCGTTTCCGCCAGGAACTGGGAAATCTGAGGGTCAACCTCTGGCGTCTTGCACGCCGCATCAGGCACCAAAGGCCTCAGGCACTCAGCCTCAACTTACTGCGTCCCTCTTTGGAAAGAGGGGTTCGCATGCGTAATGCCAAATAACTGGCAATGTGCGCGGGCGGGTCCCATTCCGCCGAGCGAGGATGGCGAAGGTCATCAGGATCGAACAGGTGGTAACCCTGAGGGTCACAAATGTCCTGCCCCTCACTCGGAGGAAGCGCCGAAGCGTCATACTCCGCCTCATCGCCGGAGCCCCCTTCCTCAGATGAGGCGTAATCAGGGGCATCCGAGTCTGTCTCTCCAGTCTGATCGCCATCCGATCCATCACCATCACGGGCACGCGCCTGTTTCCATTTCCTGGCCGATTTTCCCCGGCCAGCGGCTCTTTTGCGCGGTAGCGTGCCATCTTGGACGGCCATAGGCACGTCAGTCAGGGCAGGTAACACATGTGTCATATCTGGAGAGACATGCTTAGTCTTTGCGTGCGCCTTGCGACTCGCCTGAGGCTGCAGCGCAGGCATGGGGACGGGTAACAAGGCAGGGGCCAGGGGCTGTGTCAACGCCTGCTGAATTGTATGAGACAGGGACGAAGACACGGTCCCCATGGCCGAGGCCAGAGCCCTCTGCATGGTGGAATCAATGAGGGCCTGGAACTCCTGAGAGGGAGTAAGGCCCATCACCCCAGTGACAGGGGTCTGAGAGGGATCCATAATAGGATAGCTGGGGCTACCAGACCCCTCACCTCTAGCCTGCATAATGTGCAGGGAGGATAAAAAAACTATCACCAAAATTCAGCTCTGTACCTTTAAATATGAATACCTACAGGGCAGGTACAGATTCCACAATTAAATGGTAACAAGGGAAAAGGGGGAAGCCACTACACTACAGAAAAGAGGGGTTGAGTAACCCACAAGCAAATACCTGACACAGGGAATAAAAATTCGAAAGGGAGAGGTCGGAGGGAGCCGACCCGCCGAGCAGTCCCAGCCACGTGCGAGCAGGAAGCAGAAAATGGCCGCCGCGGCTAGGACGCGCCGCGGGTACCCCAGAGCTCTTCCCCCGCCAATGGCCGGGGAGCGCATGGAGCACACGCGGTCGGGAACTCCCTCGCACCAGTGGGTGCGAGGAGACACTGATCGGGCCGGCAGATAACGCGGCCGCACACGCTGCCGCGAGGGGAAGGGAGGGGAACCAGGGAGCAATAGAGCTCCACAGAGAATCTTTCCCTGCGAGCCGCTGACCCTGTCTGTGATAAGAAAAAGTGCAGCACAGACAGGGAAACCGGTGGCAAAACGCAGGGAAGACAAACCAACAAAAGAATAAAAAAATGTATAGAAATAAACACAAAATATACATAGAACCAAAAATGGAATGAAAACAAGTAATAATCATCAGCTAAAAACAGGGTAAATAACCCTGGCAAACAAGAATGAGCACAAATACACAGAGAGAAAATTTATACTTAGCTGGTCTGAGGACAGCAGCAAAGAAAGAGGAAGTGGAAGTACATGGCTAGAGACTTTATGGACTGTTCCTAGAGACTGATTGGCTGCCCTGTTACTAGGCAGATATGGTTGTATCTGTTATATATTGTTCATATTTTAAATTTTTTCTCTTTCAGTTATATTTTCTCTTTGCTGCTGAGGAATAAAGTAAGAAAGAGAGAGCATAATAGGAGCCTCCGTGTCATTAATAAAATCACAATTTGTTATAAAAATAGATACAATTTATTGTGACAATTTAAATTATAATAATATGTAACATGCGTGATAATAATCAATGAATTTTTAGTATAACATGAGTATGCAATACAATGGCAATACGCATTCTACTGGTTAACACAGCCAATTGTCAAGACAATGATTTATGATGGGCTTCACAGAGAAACAAAAGTGAAACTTACACACACAGAGCTTGCAGCTTAAGGCCATAAAACTTTAGCTGACAGTTAGAATAACCCTTTCAATGCTGGTTAGACCTTTATGGGTAATTAAGACCTATTCTCATGTAATTTTAAATAAAATAACATTTAAACCAGCTCATTAGTCATTTCCTGGAACCATCCAATAAGAGTAATCTACCATGTTCTATAAGCAGAATTTTAACTTGCCTAAACAGATATTTTATCTTATTTTAAAGCAAATCAATACACCTGGATAAATATCACGATATGCTAACATGTGATAAATCACATAAATACATAATTATTCTTTTCCCATCTGCAGAATGGGATGGTTATAACTATATACTTCTTTAGTAACTAAGATTTCTAAATATCGAAATCTGATCGTGATTTATCCAGTCATATATCATGCTATTAGAAAATTTTAATTAATTTAGATTAATTAAATAAAACCAGTATAATTACCAGTTAGGTAGATTTTGTCATCATATGAGTAGGTAGTCTCAGGAACTGAATGGATGTGTGATTGGTGTGTAAGAAATTCTGAGTGCCCTGGAGTGGATATCTGTCATGGATTTCTCTGCATTGCCCCCGACTGCTCACCTCTTTGCTTCCTTTGCATCCTTTGCATACCTCTCTCTTCCCTTTGTCTTAACTTTTTAAAGGGAAAATTCACTAGGTGATAGACCAATAGAAAACTGGAGGTGTGGTTACCTTCCAGATAGTCCCACTAAACATTCCTATCCAGGAAAGAGTTAACTTTTCCTGGTGGCTATTTTGACGTCATTTAGCTTATCTTTATGGTTATTTATAACATAAGTTTTCTGTCAGTTCAAAGAGTTTATTTGGGCTTTCTTCAGACTATGTGTCTGGCAATTGTGCTATAATTTCTAATATGACAGTTCGTAAACTAAGTATGACCTCTAAATTTACAATGGGATCTTATACAATATCGAAAGTAAAATTACATTATTTAATCTTCTCTGTCATAAATTTCTGGGTTTAGAATTCATTATATTCCATTAGCATTTAGACAGTCTGTCCATCCCCCGTTCTCATTTCTTATCAATTTGGTTTGTATATACTAAGCATTCCTTAGCTTCTGGCAAAGTGGTTAGTTTTACAGAAGGGATAGAAATCTTGTGTCTTTTGTTAGTCTGAAAATAACAAAATGTTCAGAGTGACTCTGACAATATACATTTTAATTTCTATCATAGCACAAAATGTCTGCCAATATAAATACCCTGACAGTACATGTGTTGGTGCTTGTGTGTGGCTGTCTGTGTAGGTGTGCATACACATATATTTGGGCATTTGATTGTATTTATATGTATATTGTTGTATGTACTTGTGTATACTTGTACATATACACTACTTATGTATATGTACGTGTGTGTGTTTGTCTGTGTATGCTGGATATAGGCCTTCATGCATATCCTGTAACTCTTGGATGGGAATTCATGCATTCTTAATATAAGCAATTATTTTGTTTTTACTCTAGCACCATATTCTGCACTGTTTACTTGTTTTTTCTCTCTCTCCCCCCTAACTCTGTGATCATCACACAATATATTTACGACCCTCTGCGAGAATGTCTATTTTCTATCAAACCTGTGTCTTATCTGCACTCATGTCACTTCAACCCCTGTATCACAACTCAACTTTGAATTCTATGTGTCGTCTTTCTCAATAATACTTTAGACTTCAGAAAGGGAGGTTCTCCCGAAAGCTTGTAAAGAAAAAATTCTGTTTGTCCATTAAAAAAGGTATCACAAGATACAATTTTATCTGTTTTTTATAAGGCTGGGAAGATGAAGAGTGCGTCAGGGTTACAGCAATAGCCAGCTTAGCTCTTTTAACATGTCACAATAGTGGGTCAAGTAATTACATTCTAGTACAAAGCGGTAGAACAAATTATATAACGTATTGAATTTATGAAGGTGGATTTGCGATGCAGGTGCATACACTACATCCCCATAATCAATGACCGGTATTAGCATTTGTTGCCTTATCTGTTTCCTTACTGTAGGGCTTAGTCAGGATTTGTTTCTGTAGAGGGACTTTTGGATAAGTTTTGAAGTTATTTTTTTTTCTATGTGAAGGCCAAAGGATAGAGTGGGGTCTAGCAACATACCTAAATATTTGAAAGAACAGACTGCGGTCAATGTGCTATTTGAATTGTTCTGATACAGTTGTTGATTTTGCAATTTATGTAATTTAGATATAGTTCAAAATAACACTGTGATGGTTTTGTCAGTGTTTAGAAAATGTTTGTTAACCTCAATCCAACCTCTGTGAACTGGTCTTCGAGCACAGCCTCAAGCTGCGGTAGATTGGGTTTATCAGCATAGATTACAGTTTTGTCTGCATATATGTGTACAGTTGAGGCTTTGCAGACGTTAGGCAGATTATTTATAAATAATGTGAATAGTAGGGGGCAAAGTATGGAGCCTTGGGGAACACCACATGTGACCGGTAGAGGGAGGGAAGCGCTTTCAGAAATGGTCACATATTGCGATCGGTCTGATAAATATGATCAAAACCAGGTTAGCGGACGATCACCAATACCTGAGTTTTTAAATTTTTGCAAAAGAATGCCATAGTCTACTGTGTCAAAAGCCTTGGCAAAACCAAGGAAAATGGCTCCATCTTTCTTATTTAAGTGTATAAAATAGTTGAATGGCTAAGAAAAAGTTTTGTCGGTCCAATCATAATGCTCCAGGCTCTCCCCCCAATTTCTTTTTTTTTTTTGCAGGTTAATGGGTTGATTGTACACATAGATCTGGGCACGGTAACCACTACAATAAATTGTAGTTATAGTTCTTATAGATTTCGTTTTGGTCTCACGAGTGTTACTGATACTGATTGTTGCAATAGATTTAAAGAGATACTATAGACACCAAAAAATGTTTAGCTTACTAAAGCAGTTTTTGTGCTCCTGCAGTCTCACTGGTCAATTCTCTGCCGTTGATGAACCTAAACACTTGTGTTTCTGTCCATACAGCCCTAGCCACACCTCCCCTGGATGTGAGTCATACAGCCTGCATGAAAACATAAATTGATTAACTTTCAATCAGATGTTAACTTACTTTTGAATTTTTTAAATCCTGCTCTGTAAATTTCACTTTAACCACACACACTTTGGGCCCCTGTAGGGTCAGTAAAGTTATTACCTCAGCAAGAGATAAGCAACTTTAAATTAAACAGACTGTGCAATAAAGAAAGTTTAAGATTAGATGACTCCTCACAGGAAGTCTTTAGGAAGTTGTAAGTCACATGCAGGGAGGGCTTCATAAACCAAGGGATTTAACTCCTAAATGGCAGAGAACTGAGCAGTGAGACTACAGGGGCATGATCTATACACCAATACTGCTTCATAAAGTTAAAATTGTTTTGGTGACTTCTTTTAAGGACAGATTTGGATGATAAAAGAGAAATTGCAAATTCCTCCTTTTGACACAAGTGGGAGAAGAAGCATTAGAGTTTTTACTCTTTATGCATGGACACAATGATAGAGGACCTCTTTACACAATAACCCGTGCAAGAAGCATAACCGATAATTCAAACATTATAATAAAATAAATCTCATTGTTGTTTATTCTGGCAACACACTTTTGAAGATAAATCACTTAAAATATAACTACGTTTTAATGAACCAATGCTCTGTGGGTGTAAGTGTGTGTATAAACATTTATTTTATAAATGTTACCAAGTGCAAGGTTATTTTCATTAAATTCTTTGCTACAAAATCATAGCCCACTACAGAAAATTGAGCAGTGAGAGAATTGGGTTATCTATCCTGTCTGAGAGTAAGTGACCTAGATTTGTCACTAGACCTTCACTGTGTGTGCATTTCTTCTATATAATGTGCTTGTCGAGAATTATTTTTTTGTCACTACTAAGGCTCTATTCTTTTGAGGAGTTAGTATCTTGTGACAATTATATAAGCGAAAGAGCTGTTAATTTAAAATGTAGATTTTTATTCACTGACACAGAAGAATGTATTTGAAGCATATGCAAACATTTTAAAATCTTTTATTTTTGCATAGAAGGTTATATTTTCATATATATATGTTTTTTACATTTATATATCTAAATCTTAAAACTGTTTGACGAGGACTTCTAGCTGCAGCCAGGTTAAAGGGATACTGTAGTGCTAGGAATTCAAAGTTATATTCCTAGCAGTATAGCTCCCTAACCCTCGCTTGATGCTCCCACCTTCTGCATAGTAATTGTTAAAATACCCTTACTCTACTTTCCCGATTTCAGAGCTGATGTCCCTTGGTGCTGCGTCGGCCCTCCGCCCTCTCCAACATCACCTGATAGGGTGGGAAGGGGGGGGGCGCTAATGCAAATGTGTGGCATACACTGCAAGCGCATTAGACCCTCCCCATCGGAAAGCATTGCTGCAATGATTTCCTACGGTGAATTGACTGATGCTACATGTCTGACCACCTAAAGGCAGTCTTAACCCTGCAAGGTTATTATTGCAGTTACTTTAGGGTTAGGGGGACAGGGACACTGCACCCAGCCCGCTGGTTACAGAGAGCTAGTCTCTGTATTCCTTGTTTAGAGGCTTAAAGTGTCATGGCACCCTTGGTATTCCCAGGCGTCTGCGGCCCTTAATATACCAAAGACAGCTCTTGTCTTCTTAAATTAACACCTTCATCTTCAGTTCATCGTGAGCTTTTTGCAGCTGGGAGTGAGTGGTAATAGTACAGCCTTCTTCCAAGGCTTTCACATGGCCCATTAGCGTGTGGATGTTTGATGTCCTTCAATAGTGATTTTATGTATTTCTTTGTGGCTGGCGTATCCTCCTCTGAGGATGTGTGTCGCAGACCTCCGCTCTGCAGAATTTCATCAATGGCATCCATTGATAGGTCCTCCAAGGATGACTCATGCTGGTCTTGTGGGACTGCCTTTTTGGTGGACTTGTTTCAGAGATGTCTGCTTAGTTAGGCTATGATCTGACCCCACTTCAATATGCCTCAGATCATTTACAAAGTTAAAAAGAAAACAACAACAACAAAAAAACAACAGTTTTTAGATTGTCTTTCTTTTTGCAAGAAGACTGTTGTTCAGTAGTGTTACTGCTCACCAGTCCCCAGTGTTGCAACTATAGAGAACTGTGTTTTTTTTTTTTTTGGTTTTTTTTTTTTAATACAATTATGCTGGCCTTCAGCCATCCAAGTGAAGGAATGATACACATTATATTCATTAGCGCTTCCAGAGTGAATTTGCCAGCAGCCATTCTTATTTCCCAAAAGTGCATTGGGAAACTGAGCTCTTTATCTGCCGAACAGACGTCTCTCTGCTAAATCACTGCAATCATGCTCAAGAGGCCAGTGGTTCTGACAAGTAGAATACAAAGATACAAATAATAGTGAGATACTAAGCCACCACTTCTTTACAAGCTATAAGATGAGACATTCTGTTTTTAATACTGTGTTGTTATCATCATCCCTTGCCTAACATACATAGTCTCACAACTTGGGAAGTCCCATATGAATGCATGTCATCCCCTCTCCTAAATCATTGGTTTGGCTCATAAGTCCCAATATATATTTGTCAACCTCTGCACATTTTTCCAGTGCTGTTAAATGGATGTTCATTAAGCCAGTTAAGCAAGGCCATGTAATTGTGTATGTGGCACATATCAAATGAGTTTTCCTCTAAACTTTTCTATTTTCATCATATGCTCACAAATCACTTTATAGGAACCATTATCTACAGGTACAGCTTTAGTGGTTATATAAAGAAAAGTCCCTTTGTGACAAAATAAAAAAAAGAAACCAGATTGGCCTGTGACTTTGAACATTACTGATATATTATTGTAGGAAATAAACAGAATAAACATAGCAAACTCCCTAGTAAATATGATTCTCCACCTAGCTTTATTCTTTAGTCAATAGCAATGGCGTGTAAGGATCAGGGTAGGAGAGGTGCAGTATGATTACAGTACAGTTTGTAGAATAATTTTTAGAATTACTATCAAAACTTTCATAATTTTATACAGTTTGACTACTTACATTGAGTGGAACATATGCACGAACAATAAAGGGAGGCAGGACACTTTGGCACCTTTAGCATTAACCATAACATTGACACCCCAGTGGCTATGGTTATGGTACTTGGACTGTTCCTTTAATTGTCAGTAAGGCCTTAGCTGTGGTTTTAGTTACCATATTAATCAAAGCTACAACCTGTCAGTATGTTATATCTTATGCAAATGTTGCCAATTATTTTAAGACATAAGGATATGAAATCTTTGAACAAAGTTTTCCAACAATTTATTTGGTTTAACTAAAAAGTCACTGTTGCCATGTGTAAACTTCATGCAGCATAACTGTAGAGTGCACTGTAGTGGTTATCCTGCTGGTGAACGGGTTAACAACTAAACAACTTACCTTGGCTCAGTTGATACTCTCAGGCAATTATCGGGAAATGGAACAGAAGCTCCTTTCAGGATATGACCTGCAGAACCCAGGTAAGTTGTCAAACTACTTACTCTAGTGGGCACCACAGCATTCCCAGCAACATAACTACACGAACACACTTTTGTGGTTATGGTGCTTGGATTGTTCCTTTCATTTACAACAACCTACATTTTATAGGGGTTTCAACTTCGCAAATCCATTAGACAAACTTGGTGCCTCTGTGTGTTTTTTTCTGTCAACTGGATTGGTCGGTTTACTTCAATCTACTTTGCTTGGTAATGGTGCCTTTAGGATGGCAATCTTCCACAACATAGTCTCTCTGGTCTTTCCTGCTTTTGTCCACGGAGTGAAACCGTGAAGACCACAGAGCCTAAGTGATGTTTTTCAAATACTGTCTGACCCATGGTGTATGTATATGGCTGAAGGATCTTGTCATAGACTAAAGGCAGAGATGGGTTTTCTTCAGATTTTTTTTAATTTATTTTTTAAATAAAGTATATGTGAAAAAATAAATAAATAAAAAATCCTTTCAAACCTTAATGAAATATATATATATTAAAACATGGCTATGAGGTGACTCCTGTCCTTTAAATAGGGTAGGAGAGTGAAGAGGGTAACTTGAAATGGAAAAGAGGCTTGATTGACGTGATACTGATCCAGGACATCATATCCCAGGTAGAGTGTCGGAAAAGAAGTAAACAAAATGTCTAATAATATAATAGACCCAGACAAAATGTCCAAAGATATCACAGCTGAGACATGGGAGTGATTTAAACTAAAAAGCAAAAGTGAGACCTGGATCTAACCACCGTGAAGGTCTATACAAGACATGACCAAAATGTGGCTCGCTAGCCACATTCGGCTTTTTAGACGTCCAATGTGGCTCGCAAAATGTGGTCTAGCATGACTGTGGTAGAGCTCTAAGTGATCTGATATAAAGTACGCACACTGAGAGTGCTGAACTGCTTCCTGTCAGACCAGGTAAGAGGGAAACAAGCTCCTCTACTGCTGTCGCAGCTCGGTCACGCTGCACAGGGGAGGTAAGCTGGTGTATGGGGGGCTGGTGGTGTAAGAGGAATGAGACACATGGAGTGGCTAGGAGAATGAGACACATGGTGTGGCTAAGAGAATAAAACATATGTGGGGCTGGAGGAATAAGACACATGTGGGGACTGAGGGTATGAGACACATGGGGGTGGGGTGTTGGAGGAATGAGACCCATGGGGGGCTGGGGAAATGAGACAAATGAAACAATATTCAATATATAGTTCTGTTGAAAACAGCAATACATTTAAATACAGCTCTTGAATATTTCTATATTTTAACATGAGGCTCCGTGAGGAAGCCTCTCTCGAACTGCAATATATATATTTTTTAAATATTTCATTTTTTTTGGATTTTCTTTTGTGTATGTGTTTCTCCACATTTAAAAAGCATAGTATAACATTGAATCGTAACATTGTAAAAGGACAAAGTATTTAACAACATCGCAGCATTGCACCATTGTATACAGGTAATACATTATCAGTAACAGTTGTGATTGGCCTAGATTTCACATTACTTTCATATTAGTTATGGTACATATTCATAATTTTCTTATGATTCCTGTGTGTGTGTGACTTGTTTTGTAGCATAAGATTTATGTTATGTTATGTTTTTTCTGGGCATCACCTTGTCCTAGGCCTGTTATGTCTAGATAGTTGAATTATTGGGAAGAGTATGAGAAAACATCTCGTGGTTCTCACTTCCTATCCTAGCATTATTCCCTATCTCCTTTCTGATTTGTTTCCCTTCCTCTGGCTTGATGTGATGGTGTTTAGCCTTAAGCCTGTCTTCCTCTCAAGAAGTCTTTCCAGGGTTGCCATATTTCTTTGTATCTGTAATATTTGTTTAGGGATCCCCATCTCAGTTCCTCCATTTCATGGAAATATTCCACTTTTAGATACCAATCTTTTTTAGAGGGCGGAGTCGCTGATTTCTAGTGATTCACTATTGAGCTCTTTGCCGCTGTCAGCATAAAGTATATGAGGGAGTGTTTGAATTTCCGGTGTGGTATTTTGAAGTGGCATATTTTGGTGTGGTATTTTGAAGTGGTATATTTTGGTGTGGTATTTTGAAGTGCCTCTGGGTTGAAGGGTATAGACGTGTCTATCAGTAGATTGACAGTATTCCAGACTTCCTTCCAGAAGCCGGATACTGCACTGCATGACCACCATATGTGTTGAAAGGTGCCTTTAGCTGAGTTGCATCTCCAGCATATGGGTGATGAGGTAGGGTCAAATCTGTGTACATGCACCGGGGTGGTATACCACTTGGAAATTAATTTATAATTAAACTCCTGTAACGGTATACTAGAGTGTGCATGAAAGATGAGCTTGTTCTATTGTGACCCATAGTTTGGAAGCATTTTGGTAGGACCAGTCTATAATACGACCTACGTGTATTGCCTGGTAGTATAGCCAGATGTCCGGTAAACCCACCCCCCCATCTCCTTTGGCCTAGTGAGTATATTGTATCTTAGTCTTGGGCTTCTTTTGGGCTTCTTTTGGCCCATATAAATTGTGTAAATAATGACTGAATCTTCTTAAAGAAGGTTCGTGGGATGGTGATGGGGAGAGTGTGCAATAGATATAGCAGTCTGGGGAGTATATTCATTTTTAGAATGTTTACCCTCCCAAACCATCGAAAGTGTGGTTTATTCCATGTTTCCAGGTCCGCACTGACAGCTCCTAAGATTTGCGGAAAGTTAGCTCCATACAATAGCTTATTGTGGGATGTTATATTGACTCCCAGGTATTTGATGTTGCCCACTGAAATTACTATCGTGTTTGTAGTCGAGCTTTGTCCTTTTCTGGTAATGTAAAGTTCAGTATTTCACATTTGTCGACATTTGTTTTGAAGTTGGAGAGGGCACTGTATTTGTCCAAAATGTCTAACAGTGTGGGGAGGGACATGAGGGGGTTAGTGAGTGTAAATAATAAATCGTCCGCGAATGCGAATGTGTTTACCCACCATTATCCCCTCTACTCCCGGGTCATTCCTCACCGCATTCAGCAGAGGTTCCAATCCCAAAATGAATAGCAGTGGAGACAGGGGGCATCCCTATCTCGTGCCGTTCGTTATTTGAAAGGGATCAGATAATGTTCCATTAATTTTAAGCCTTGCCGAAGGGTGGGAGCAGATTGCTTGGATCCATTGCATCCACCTTTTCCCAAAGCCCAATGTCTCCAGCGTCGACAGGAGGAAACTCCAGTCCACCCTGTCGAATGCTTTTTCCGCGTCAATAGCCAACATAATGGAGGAGGCTTTTTCCCCATGGGCTCCATGTATCAGATCAATGATCTTTGTAGTATTATCTTTGGCTTCTCTGGATGGGACAAATCCCGCCTGGTCAGGGTGGATTAAGGTTGGGAGCAGGGGTTTTAATCGTAGTGCTAGCATTTTGGTAAATATTTTTATGTCGACATTAATTAACAAGATTGGTCTGTAACTGCCGCACATATCCGGGTTCTTCCCGGTCTTGTGGAGAAGGGTGATATTGGCTTCTAGGCTTGGTTTGGGAATGGGCTTGTCTGGGCCTATGGAATTAATTGCATCTAGTAGGTGTTGGCCTAGTTCCTTCAGATACGTTTTATAGTACGTAGCTGAGTAGCCATCTGGGCCTGGACTTTTGCCCGAAGGGGTGGTTTTGACCACGCACGTGAGCTCATCGAGAGTGAAAGGTTCATCTAGGGATCTGGTCAATGCTTGGGGGAGTACTTTGTCAAATTTATCGATTAGGTATGTTTTGATCTTGTCTTTGTCCTGTGAAGTCTTTGTTATGTTGTATAGTGAGTGGTAGAACTCCCTAAATGTTTTTGCTATCTCTGCGTTTGATTGTACTATGTTGTTATTGGTGGTTTTAATCTGGGGAATGTATGTCCTCTCTTGCCTCTGCTTTAGTGCGTTGGCCAGGAGCTTTCCACATCTATTCCCTTGGGCATAACATAATTGTTTAGTCCACACTAGTGATTTTTTAGCCTTTGATTGTAACAGAAGGGTATGTTCAGACCTGAGGGATAAGAGTTTTCGGTGGTCTGAGTCCAACATGGTTTTCTTTCTGTCTGTCTCTTAATTTTCGTTTTTTTTAGAAAGGATCCCCATTGTATCAGTTCCCCCCTTACCACACATTTATGTGCTTCCCATTGGAGGAAGGGGGTTGTGTCTTGTGTGGCATTGTCCTGAAAGTATTGGGAGATGGTTTTGGCAATAGCTTGTTTCGCTGTCGCGTCATGTAGGATGGTGGTGTTTAGTTTACATTGACCTTTACCCTTGGCCAGGGTAAATTTTTAGTCGTATATGTACTGGGGCATGATCGGACCAGGTGATATTGCCGATTTTTGCCGAAGTTACTAGTAAGAGATCTCTATGTGCGGTGACGAAAAGGTCTATTCTTGTGTAGGTCGAGGCTGGCCTAGAGTAAAATGTGTAGTCATTCGTGGTGGAAACGGGGGGTCTCCAACAGTCTACTAATTGATGGCTGTGTAGTATTCGTTTCAGTTGTGTTCTGGTAGGTTGTAGATGGTTAGGATGTTGTGCAGTGCTATCCTTTTGGGCATCTATAGATACGTTAAAGTCGCCCCTTATAATTAAGGTCCCTGGAGTGAGATGTTGGATTTTGTTCAATATTCTACGAAAAGTGTGACACTGTCGTGTATTAGGAAGATAAATATTGACCAGGGTGATAGGAAAATTGCCAATCAATCCCTGTAGTATAACGTATCGACCTGATTCATCCGCATAGTGTTGGCGGTATATAAATGGTATCTTGGCCCCTATCAAAATTGCAACCCCGCGAGATTTGCTATGGGTGAAGTTGTTGTAATATGCATGGGGGTACTGCCTGTTGGATAGTTTAGGTGCCGTAGGTCCCTTAAAGTGCGTTTCTTGCACGAATACTACATCTGCTTGTAGCCTATGGAAATCCCTAAGTGCCATGTTTCTCTTTTTGGGAGAGTTAAGTCCCCGGACATTGTATGAGAGTATGTTTATCGCATCTATGGTAGGCGAATGGTTCTTGAAAGAGGCCATGGAAGTATTCCTTATGTCCCCTGTTAGTGTCAGGTTATGGTAAGGTGTAAGTGACTGACGGTATGTGCGATGTAAAGTAAATAAACAGCAAAATAACTAAAATAAAAAGAAATAGAACTGTGTAACAATGAACTTATAAAAAAGTGACTTCTAGGTCTCTAAATCACTTGTTATAGTTAGTAACCTCACTAACTATACTGGAGTCGGTGCTTAGTGTCTTTCACCGTCAGCCTTAGTAGCTGAGGCGGTAATATGTATCTAAGAGGGTAAGAGGTGGTAGCGCACCGCTTGTAACCTTATTCGGTTACTTGGGGTGTTAGGTTGTCTTTTCGTGAATTGTGGCTTCCAATCATGTTTTCCTGTTGGTGTAGTAGTTTGTGGTACGGTTCTCTGCAACTGTTCGTAATTACACTCATGTTCTGGTGCCGCCAAGCGCTGTGGGTAGTGTATTTGGGTCTAATGGTGATTGTCCTAATTAAAGTTTTCCTAAGGGTAAGACTGCTGTTTCTCGTTGGTAACATGAATTTTTTTTTCCCTTTTCTCTCCTTTCCTTCTTTTTTTTCTTGTTTTTGTGCAACATGAGTGAGCAATACACATAGTATGTACATCACAAAGGCATTATCCCTCTTATGTTATTGTATGAAGATATGTATATGCTATCCCCCCTGTTCCCTTAACAAGCTTAGCAATCTCCCATATTGTGTAGGCGATGACCTGGTAAGATCTTCCCAGATGTTACGTTTAACGTTTATATAAAAAAAAAAAAAGATTTGTCCCCCCCTCTGTGCCCTCCCTCTTGGACCTGTTCCCCCCCCTTTCCTAGTGAATATAGTACTATAGTGGTGTTCCCCATATATTGATGTGTGTGGAGTTATAAGTGTCTGTTTCTCATAGTATAATATCTGGTGGAGAATATAATACTTGCGCCTTCAGATGTAGGCGTCATCTGGTGCCGCTCCACTTGAGGTTGTATCAAGTCCATATCTTATTCTTGGGGCGTCCATCTAGGGGAGTGAAAATGTCTCTGGGGTGGGATAGGACCCTCTTTCGGTGGGAGTCTTTGTGGCTGAAAATCGATTAGTCCCTAAGTTCAGGGTATTGAGTGTCCAATTCAGGTGTCTCGTCCCGTCGCCCGTGGTTTGGAAGCTGGTGTGAAAGGAAGTCTTTTCCCGGGTGTCCTCCTCTTCTCTGCTGTTCCTCTCCATCGGGATCGTTGTGGTAGGGCTTGTACAGCACCCTGTGACCCGGGGTCATACCAGTCCTGGACCTCCGTTTGTGGAAGATCGAATGCTTCGAATGAAATCTGGCTCGTCGACTTGTATCGTTTCGATGCTGCTCTGCACTCCTTGATGTGAGGCTGTTAAGGAGAAAGGGTAGCCCCAGCGGTAGCGAATTTCTTTGGCTTGTAGGGCTTGGACAATAGGCCTCAGGGCTCTCCTCCCCTGGAGCGTTTGCCACGCCAGGTCCGGTAGTACCTGCATGTGTGTAGCAGACATGGTCAAGGATAATGAGTTTCTTGCTTGCCGTAGTATGTCCTCCTTTAGAGTATAGTAGTGTATTCTGCATATTATGTCCCTGGGGGTCTCTTGTGGTAATCCTCTGGGTCTCGCCACTCTGTGCGCCCTGTCCAGCAATATCGGCGTATCTGGGGCGCGTTGCAGTATGTTATTAAATAGGGTTTGGAGAATTTCCTTAACATTTTCTGAGTCCCCTTGCGCCTCTGGTACACCTCTGATAAGTAGATTGTTTCTTCTGCCTCGATTATCAAGGTCTTCTGTGTGTCACATGATCTGTACCAGTTTGGACTCATGTGCATCTTGTCTCTGTTCTATATTGTGCAGAGTTGGATGTTGTCTTTGTCCTCTTCTAGATCTCCCACCCGGAGCCCTATCTGGCGTACCTCTGTGGTGATGGAGGACAGTCTTTCTTGCATGGAGGCTTCCAGCTTTGCTAACATGGAGGCCATATCCTCTTTTGAAGGTAGGTTTTGCAGCATCTCCTGGAGTGTAGTGGCTCCAGACGGGTATAGAGAGTCAGAGCTTGCTGGGCTCGCTGGCGGGGAGACACGTGGCGAAGATGGCGGCGCCTCTGTGTCAGCCTCCGCTAGCACTCTCACCTTGTCTCTGAAATATCGGTCGAGATCTCCTGATTTTTTGCTGGAATTGGGACTTGGGGTGTCTTGGGAGGTCATATGTTTTTTTTGTTGCCCATCTTTCGGTTATTCTGTCGCTTGGCGGCTTTAATAGGCACGGGTGAACGGGAGCTCTGCAGAGATGCGACCGTTCACATGAGGAGTCAGGCCACGCCCCCGGAACTGCAATATTTTACATTGCAGCACTAAGTGCTATAGGGGCACAGCACCCAGACTACTTCAATTAGCTGAAGTGATCTGGGTGCCTGCAGTGTCCCTAAATACATGAAGTTTGGCTACTTCTGTTCTATACCATATATACAGTAATGAGTAAGTTACATTCAAGAATATTGAAACATTATATAAAGCTCAGGCTATCTGCTCACAGGCTCAAAGGCAACAACTCATACAATGTATAGCAAAATATCTAATGTAAGAAACATTTACTGAACAACATATCTAGGCAGTCTGTGAAAAACAGCATAATGTGAGGAAATGCATAATCCAGACATGGACCCCTTACTCACGGTGCCTAGCGTGGTATCAGCTATACCTCACTGACAAGGCCTAACAAAGCGAAACTATCGTCTGGGGTTGTTGTATCTCTCGTGCAGAGAAAGCTAGCCTGTAGTTTGGATCTGGACCCTCTTTTGGATGGGATCAGTCTGCTATGCAAATGACCTAGGCTTCTGTTTGTAATGGCTCAAGACGAGCTAAACTAGCTTGAGATCTGAGTGGGTAGCCACCGAACGGCATGCTACTTGAACTGTTGTCCGCTCTCCATATTCTCTTGCACCTTTTTTTTAACTATATAAACAGGCACATCTGACAAATATGTGCATATAGAAAATCTTCTCTTTCCTCCAAGAATCAGTAGAGTGGTTCTTTTCATTATGAGTCAATATGTGGATACAAAAAGCTTCATGTCTAAGTAGGTCTTTGGTAATGTCCCCCCTCTCAGTGATTTAGGTATATGGATAATACTAATGATTCTAAGAGAAGGGAAGGGATAAAACAAAAAAAAATACAAACAAAACAGGGGTTGCTTTCGTCAAATCATTATGAGTATTATGGATAACTGACCATTGGCCATGGATTCACTCACAGAAGTTATTATTAGTCTTACCCAAATAGGCAAGCCAACATGGTCATAGGTTATGGTAGACGCCAAATCTGTCTTACATGTAATGGAAAGTTCGTCCTGGCGTTAGCTGATTACAGGCAGTACATCTTAAACCTTAGTAGACCCCTGAATTCTGTGGCAGTTCTCATTTCTTGGCCTATTAGATATGGTATGGATGGACCAACAAGTCTCTGAGGTTAGAGCCCCACTTATGGAAGTTTATTGTCCTTTCTGAGCAACTCTGGTGTTGTTATGTGAGGCTGTACTGCAGCCTTGAGAAAACACAGCTTGTTGGGGCTTTTATGCACATTCAAGCAGATTATCAGCAAATCTGAGTCTTGCTATCGTCAAGGCTTGTTCAATAATCTGTTTGCTGCACCTTCTATACCTGAACTGGTCCTTCATATTATTAATCTTTAAAGAATAGGTTCGGTAATTAAAAATATTATGCATTGCAGGTCACAATTGGGAAATTGGGAAAGACGTTTTGAGTTTAGGCGAGTTGAAATAGAGGCATGTGTGATAGTATTGTGATCAGTAGGTTTAGAATAGAGACAATATTACATGTTATGGTCAATAATTGACCATTCTATGATCTGTTGGCTATATTTATATCTTTACTCCAGCATGCTTCCAGACCAGTCAATGAAGCTCCTATATTTGAGAGGATGTTAGAGCGATATCTGGAGAGGATATTGTTGTTTTCATAAGAAAACATTAAGGCAATGCCATACGTGATAGCAATTGTGACCTATGGAAGGGTCTGTGGTATGTAAAACCATTCCTCAAACAGATGATCACAGTCAGATTAGTGGAAAAGCAAATCAGGGATTGGTAACTGATGGATTAAACATCTATTAAAACATACTTGGTTGTTGGGTGTATAATCGAGATTAGTGACAAAAAATTTCAGCAAGACAAAAATTCTGCCAAATTTTAATTGTTCAATGTCCCATTTAAATTTGTTTGGTCCCTGGACAAGAACGAATGATAGACCCTTTATTGATAAATGCAATTTCATGGCAATCATGTAGTTAGCTGGAAAGGTTGAAAATAGTGATCTGTTTCTTAGTGTTGCAAAGTGTCTGCATATTTTTTTAGTAGGGGTATCCCCTCTGTCCTCTGCAGACGATAACTTGCCTCTTATGTTGCCCCTATTAAACTAATCAGTATGGGCTTCCAAAGGTTGGTTAGGTTTCATTGGACATGTTTGTGAATACATAATTGTCAATGAAGCTTCTATATTTGAGAGGATGTTAGAGCGATATCTGGAGAGGATATTGTTGTTGTCATAAGAAAATATTAAGGCAATACCATACGTGATAGCAATTGTGACCTATGGAAGGGTCTGTGGTATGTAAAACCATTCCTCAAACAGATGATCACAGTCAGATTAGTGGAAAAGCAAATCAGGGATTGGTAACTGATGGATTAAACATCTATTAAAACATACTTGGTTGTTGGGTGTATAATCGAGATTAGTGACAAAAAATTTCAGCCATTTCTTATTTTGCCCCTATTACACTCATCAGTATGGGCTCCCAAAGGATGCCAATTGACCAAAAATGTTATCCACTGTGGCCACATTTGGTGATTCTGGAATGGAGTTGTGCACACCAGCTCTGGAGGAGTCACCTGATCTGTATACTCTGTATACTCGTGTTCAGCATAATCTTTCAGCACCCAATCAATTTTTTTTTTAAATTTTAATTTTAAATTAACTAGTTTAATTATTGCGGCCCCCCACCAATAACAAAATTTTAAAACTTTTCTTATCATTAGTACCCTGGCGTGCCAGTCATGCACGTGCCATCGCTGCAGTTATTCCTCTAATTGAGATCTTCACTACTAATAATCTCGGACCATTGTTTCCTTTATAGTGAAGCACTGGAGGCCCCCCCATGTGTCTCATTCCCCCAGCTCCCTCCCATGTGTCTCATTCCCCCAGCTCCCTCCCATGTGTCTCATTCCCTCAGCTCCCCCCCATGTGTCTTATTCCCCCAGCTCCCCTCCATGTGTCATATTCCCCCAGCTCTCCCCCAAGCTCCCCTCCATGTGCCTCATTCCCCCAGCTCCCCTCCAGCTCCCCTCCAGCTCCCCTCCATGTGTCTTATTCCCCAAGCTCCCCTCCATGTGTCTTATTCCCCCAGCTCCCCCCATGTGTCTCATTCCCCAGCTCCCCCATGTGTCTCATTCCCCCAGCTCCCCCATGTGTCTCATTCCCCCAGCTCCCCCATGTGTCTCATTCCCCCAGCTCCCCCTCATGTGTCTCATTCCCCCAGCTCCCGCCCATGTGTCTCAATACCCCAGCTCCCCCCATGTCTCATTCCCCCAGCTCCCCCCCATGTGTCTCATTCCCCCAGCTCCCCATGTGTCTCATTCCCCCAGCTCCCCCCATGTGTCTCATTCCCCCAGCTCCCCCCATGTGTCTCATTCCCCCAGCTCCCCCCATGTGTCTCATTCCCCCAGCTCCCCCCCATGTTTCGCATTCCCCCAGCTCCCCCATGTGTCTCATTCCCCCAGCTCCCCCCATGTGTCTCATTCCCCCAGCTCCCCCCATGTGTCTCATTCCCCCAGCTCTCCCCCATGTGTCTCATTCCCCCAGCTCTCCCCCATGTGTCTCATTCCCCCAGCTCTCCCCCATGTGTCTCATTCCCCCAGTTCCCCCCCCCCCCGCCCCCATGTGTCTCATTCCCCCAGTTCCCCTTCCCTAACCTCTCCCCAGGCTAACAGGAAACAGTTCAGGCACTCCCTGCGTGCACTTCTTGTCAGACCGATGTAGAGGTTACTAAAGCTCCTCTTCCCTGGTCAGCGCTGGGCCACGCTACACAGGAGTGACTGGTAGGAGGGCGTTCCCCTCTTGCCAGTCAGCCGGATCTTGTGCCCCCAAAGCCCGTGCTCCCTAAGGCAGCCACCTGTGCGCCTTCTGATAGCTCAGCCCTGATTGGAATAACCCTTTATGTAATATCCCCTACACTATGTGTATGAATATGTATCAATCAATATAATTTTATGTTTTTTTCAATTATGTTTTCCATGGAATTATTATTTATACATACCGAATATAAGCCGAGGCCCCTAATTTTACCCCAAAAAACTGGGAAAACTTATTGACTCAAGTATAAGACTAGGGTGGGAAACACAGCAGCTACTGGTAAATTTCTAAATAAAATTAGATCCTAAAAAAAATTATATTAATTTAATATTTATTTGCAGTGTGTGTGTATGAATGCAGTGTGTGTGTATGAGTGCAGTGTGTGTGTGTTGCAGAGCCTTGGTGGGGGGTGGGCATTTTTATTATTATTTTTTAAAATTATTTTAGTATTTTTTTTATTATTATTAAAATATTATTTTATTTTAATTTTATTATTATTTGAATGTTTATTTTTTTCGTCCCCCCTCCCTGCTTGTTAGCTGGCCAGGGAGGGGGGCTCTCACTCCCTGGTGGTCCAGTGGATGGGCACTGTGTAGGAGGGGGGCTGGCAGAGAGTTTACTTACCTCTCCTGCAGCTCCTGTCAAGTCCCTCCTCCTTCGCGCCGGTCCGGTCAGCTCACAGTGTAAGTCTCTCGGCCGCACTATGACCCCGCGGCTCTCGCGAGACTTACACTGGGAGCTGACAGAGGTGCTGAACGGACCGGCGCGGAGGCGGAGGGAGCTGACAGGAGCTGCAGGAGAGGTAAGTAAACGCTCTGCAGCCCCCACAGCCCCCAGTCTGTATTATGGCAATGTAAATTGCCATAATACAGACAATTGACTCGAGTATAAGCCGAGTTGGGGTTTTTCAGCACAAAAAATGTGCTGAAAAACTCGACTTATACTCGAGTATATACGGTATATCACATAATTATTTCTTCTTTTAAAGAAAGCATAACGCTCAGCAATTTATGCAAGACTGTTTCAAATCATTCTCTTTGGAATAAAAGTTACTCCAGATAATGTAAGTAAAAAGCATTTTAAACAGATAAAGGGGGAACTGGAATTACAATTTGTGTAGCTTTTTTTTTCCCAGACAGCAGAATTACTTTTACCTTGGGAATTTCTCGATGTTAGATCACTGGATTCTCTTCAATGAGCAGTGGCTTTAGGCCACTAGAAATTGATGTAAAGTGGGAAAGCTGTCATCTCTATTAGCTTCTGGGCAATTAAGTGCTGAATTTGAACATTCCTACGGGCCTCTGCAAACGTTACTGACTTCTGTTTTAAAAACTTAAGTAATACGAATACCACCACTATAAACAGGTCTGTATGAAGCATGCAATGTTTTGCTCTCTTCATTTGGAATTTGGAGCGTTGTTACATAGTTTCCTTTTAAAGAACCTGCTTATCTCCTGGTTAGGTTTCATTGGACATGTTTGTGAATACATAATTCATAATCATGTTTTTAAAATATGTTTAGTTTTATTCTATTGCTTTAAAACTGTTTTCCTCATTGTCAGTGCAGTTCTGCATTCTTGGAAATGTCCCTTGCTATCATGTTGTTCTTGATTGAGAGACTGACAAGTCCCCTCTAATACTGAGAGAGAAATAAAACATCCAGTTATGTAATTTGCGACTTATGCCACATAACGTACCATATTTGGAGTAAATTGAATTAATTTATTCTTTATAGATTTATTTAATCTTTTCTATTGCCTCCCCTCTCTCCCTCCCCCACCCCCCCCCAATAAAAAAAAAAAAAGAAACCGCACCGGAGCTTACTTGGCACTGCTTACTTCTCCAATTTCCATGATGTCATGAAGGTGGCATGGCCTCCTCTGTGATGTCCAATCAAATGCTCTTTATATGGGAGCATTGGGGACCTTATCCTTCTGTGCAGCAAGACTCATTCAAGCTTCCCAAAGGATTTACTCACTCAGTGGACTGGAAGCACATCTAGTTGCTGTCAGTTTAAGAGCTACTAGAGGTGAACTTATGTTGTTCCTAATAATTAAATGCATGAAGCACCAATATCAAAAAGCAATAATCAATTACCCTACGTTTTTTAAAGATATTGGTGGTCACCAAAACCCTATTCGGGATGAGTGAATTGAGTGTTTGAGAAAGGGAAAGACACTGTCTCTGTTATACTTTATTGAATAACAGAGACTTCATAAGTAATCATTCAGCTTAATTTTCAGCTTAAAGGAACAGCTCAAAGAGACAGCTTAAAGAAAGAGCTTAAGTATACATCACTATAGGAGAGGCTTGCTGCACTCGACTTAGAGAACTTCTGGCAGTCAGGCTTGAGAGGACCCTCTCTTATTGGGAATCAGCAGAACCAGCAATATGCGTCGGTATTACAGGTGGGTAGTACTCCAATGAGTGCAAAGTTTTCTCTTCTTTTATAAGTTCTTAATACTCAATGGGGTGAATAGTCTGTACTTTTCCACCAAATCTTCTTATAAGTGCAGCCCAGCAAAGACCTTGCAAAAGCATTGGATGGGACCTGCAGCTGGCCAGGCTGTCCAGCCCCACCAACAATGCCATGCCGGATCTGTGCATTAAATTATCTCTTATCTAAAAGCTACGTTCCCATAATATTCTCGTGAAGCTATGCATTGTGGTGCTGTGTTTTTTGGTTATTAACACTTTCAGTGCTGTGTACCGGCGCCATCTTAACTATCTATAATAGTTTAATTTGCTCAATCATTCTTACTTAATATGGAATATTATCACAACTTAAAGGGCCACTCCACTGGGTGACTATTTAGTGTCCCTTTAAGTTAATATAAAAGATGTGGAATTTATATATAAATATATATATATATATATATATATATGGAACATGGGGGGGGGTGGTTGCACTCACCTGAACATGCTTAAATGGGGTGCTGCTGGGGGCCATATTATACAATAAACAATACACAAGATCCAGCGCACTCTCCTATCTACTAAACAGCAACTTCAATGTTGACAGATTTTATTAGTTTTTAAAAGCACCCAATTTAAGCATGTTCAGGTGAGTGCAACCACCCCCCCATGTTCCATATATATATATATTTGGGAGTCTAGCCAACTCCTTGGTTTTGCATCCCTCCCTGTCACAGGTGCTTCATCTCAGGTCCCTATTTAGTCTTGTACTGCAGAGAGCCTCAGATGGAATTTGTTCCCCAAGTAAGTGGGTTAATCTCATAAGAGCAGACATTAGACTGTGAGAGTAGGACCTGCCAAAGATGGGGTACATTGACGTTGTGGCAGGCTTATGCAATGTATGATCATATAATGTAACTAAATCCCCATTATTTTTTGCCTAGATAAGGTGTTTTTAAACAAAACCTTTTAAAAACTAATAAAATCTGTCAACATTGAAGTTGCTGTTTAGTAGATAGGAGAGTGCGCTGGATCTTGTGTATTGTTTATTGTATATATATATAATAAATTCCACATCTTTTATGTGGGGGTGTTACATAGTGATTTAAGGAACACATTAGGATTTAGGTTAAACTTCTAGCCTGGTATTATCTGATTTGATGAGGGGCTCAAGTATATATATGCAGCAGGGGCTATAACATTTAAACTGACCCATTGATCTTCTTTAAATTTGGTACCCAGTTTGATGCAAGCCACTTTAACCCCTTAAGGACCAATTTGCTCTATCGATGCAAGCTGGTTTTGACAGCTGTGACTTTTTATGACAGGAGTGTGTGCCACAGAAAGAGCAGGTTGGCGAAAACTTTTGCATTGTGTTCTAACTCCTAGACCACCAGGATCTTGAACATCTTGCCCTTTATCTTCCCATTACTGAAGCTAAATGTCATATTAAGAAGTAGTAACCAATCCATTAGACCAGTACATAGTCAACTAAACAACCACCTTTATTAGCAGGGTAAGACTTTGGAGAAATGGCAGACAGACTTGCAGAGAATATTGACTCTGAAATCAGAGCTAACTGGACCACTGCAATACATTGGAGTGCAGTAGATATGCAGATGCCTTGTTTTTAACTGTGCATCAGTTTGGCATTAAGGCAGGTTCATACTCCATTCATCCTATGTTGTTCTAGGGCCAGGTCCATATATACATTATTTAGTGTAACTGGTGCCCCTTTTTAGCAATATGCTCTACATTCTTCACTAAAACTTTGAAGAGATAACCTCAGATCGTACCAAGGATAAGGAGTGATGTGCTCTCCTACCATCATTAGGAAGTGTGAATGAAGGTGGTTTTGGCTGGGCCATGCGGGGGCATCATGATGATGCAGTTGTGAGCATCTGGAATAGGGGATCCTGGCATAGCAGCCTAGGGTGCATGGGTGCCAGGCTGACAGATGGTCAGTCCCATACAGAGCTGTCCATGCACAGGGTTCTTTTAAGACCACTTTGTACATCATGCTGCCCTTATAGGGGAATTGTGTCTACTGGTCAAGTAAGCGTAATAATGGCAACTAACTGTGGACAGTGAGACAGGAGCCCCAAATTAGGACTGCCATGGTGAATTCTCATCTGTTGAGAGGTATGAGTTAAACAGGTTTATTAACAATATACAGACACACCAATCTCAGATCAATATTTTTATAAAAAGATCTTAAGAAGCATATGCTTTTGTAAGTAAATAAAGTAATTTATTAGCTGCATTGTGAAGATTGCTGGGAGAAATGTAATTTGATTGCATTAAGTATACATGTTTCTGCTGCTAATGCTAGTTTTCTGATCTAGGTCTGAAAATGCCACTTATTGCCATGGTAGAGGCTGCAAATTGGATATTTTTACCATTGTGCAAGCTAATTTATTTACTTTATAGAGTCTTTTTAACGAATAGGTCATATAATATTTGAAGCTTAATTGGAGAAAAGACGGAAATCGTGTCAACAGTGTGGAAATGTTCTGTAACTGCTTAATATACCGGAGGGGAAAAAAAAAAAAAATCAATGCTGCAAGTACTGTTACAGATTTAGATAACATCTCCATCATTACTATTGTTCCTGCTAATTAGTTAACATCAAATACGTTCTATGTTTACTGTATAGACTGATTTACTTTTATTAGTTTCTAAATTATTATTTTTTAATTGTTTTTATTTTTATTTTATGGCTTTACTTGTCTTTGATTTTGAGTTTTTACAAACTCTCTGACCTAGGTCCCCCCATGTATATTTAATACCCCTCCTGTCCCACTACATTTAGGAAACACACTATTATTTGCAGACCTGAGTTCCTATTCTGGTTGTAAAGGTTATAATGTCTGGAGTGCCTCATACCATCCCGTGGTAACATTTCAATGTTTTACCACAGTATGAAAACTTGCCTGGGTACCACTGGGCCATCGCACCATTTTCATTGTATACTTTCCTGTGAGGATGTTAGATGGCTCCACTGACATTTATCTCGATCGATGACTGAACTCAACAGTGAGTTTAGGTGTAGTGTACTGAAAGAAAAAGGAGCATGGCCTAAATACTTGAAGTGAATTAACGTTCTGACTGGCTCTTTAAAAGGACATAACGCTGAATAGTTCCTAATTTGTGGTAGCAGAACAAAGCTTGGTACAGTCTTAACAGATTAGGATAAGCATTTTATTATAACTAAAACAAAATGTAAAAAACACAAATTTAAAAATAAAAAAAAAGCTAAATCGCAACATAGTGGAAAGATATAAAGCATCAATATTGCCATTCATTAGCTTAATTTTTACTCTCTCTCTCCATCTAGCGTTAAAATCTGGTACTGCCAAACTTTACATTTACTGTCTGTATGTCTGCTTTATTATGGTATATTATTTAGAAAATATTTTACCAGGAAAAATACAATCACCAGTACCAGAGCTTTTGAGTTTGTGCAGTAGAATGTCGTGGTCTACTGTGTCAGTCCTTTGCAAAATCAAGGAAAATCAAGCTCCAGTTAGGTCTCCTTGTTCCATGCCAGTTTGGATGTCATTGCAAACTTTCAAGAAGGCAGTTGTAGTGGAGTGATTCGGGCAAAAACCCAATTGATCAGGGGTCAGGTAGTTTGATTGTTGGTAGTACTCACATAGTTGCGTATGGATGCATTTTTCTAAGATTTTTGACAATACTGGGAGCAATGATATTGGTCGATAGTTAGAAACCAAAGTAGTGTCACTACTCTTATGGATAGGCACTACTCTCGCAGTCTTCCAAAGTTTGGGCATGTATCCAGACACCAAAGATTTGTTAATTAGGGTTGCGACAGGTTTAGCAATTGCCGGCACACTGAGCTTCATCAGCATTCCTGGGATTTGATCAGGTCCAGACTGGTTTTTCATTTTTAGATTATTAAGGTTTTAATGACACTAATAGGTACAGATCTAAAAATGAACTTGTCTATATTGGGTCTTTGCAAGTTTAGTGGAGCCTGATCTACATTTGTAGTTTCAGGATGTGTGTCATTTATTAGCTTGGCAATCAGGGTAGTGGAGCATCCGACGAAATAATTGTTAAAGGCATTTGCTACATCTAAGGGAAGTTGCAGGGTTTGATTATCCACTATGACAGTGGAGGGTTGGGAGTGGATTGGAGGAGTTTGTAATTTATTTATGACTTTCCAAACGTTTCTAGGTTTTGATAGGTTATTGTTCAGATTTTCATAGAAATATTGGGCCGTGGCCAATTTTGTTTCTTTTGTGCATATATTTCGCCATTGTCTATGCACAGTGATCGTTCATAGAGCCAGTACGCTTGAACTTTGACCACAATGAATCCCGAAACTGGTACATTTGGATGAGGTCAGCTGTGATCCAGTTCATATGTGCCCCTTTTACTCACCTTATGCTGTGGTGCATGCAAATTCCAAACTTGTAGGAGTTCAGACTGAAATAATTCAACTGCACAGTCTAGATCTGGGATAATGTTTAATCTGTGCCATGGGAGGTTCTTGATGTCATTAAGAAAGGATTCAAGATTACAATTTTTGAAGGACCTGGTGATTTTAATCTTGGGAAAGGATTTAGTAGCCTTTATTTTGCGCACACAGTACACTAAACAGTGATCACTGAAACTGTTTGGGAGAACAGCGGCCTCCTGGATTCTATCAGAAGTGGCTTTAAATGTTTATGCGAGTTGGGAGGAGATTAATCGCGTTCGCTGCAAAGTCTTAAACAGCGAGCAAGAACTATTAGGATTCAGCCAATCAATATTAAAATCTCCAAAGACCTACAGTTCACTTTTTGGGTTTAAAATCAGACTGTGGGAGAGAGAGATATATTAGGGTCAGATGGGCTAAGGGATGGGGGAGATGCATTTATGGACATTTGATTTAAGGAAAAACAAAGGGTAAGATTGAGAATTACAGATATAAGACAGAGGTATTCATGTAAGGAAATAAAACCATTAAACAATTAAGAAAAAATATATGGGCCTGAGCTGGTTAAACTAACTTTTAACATAATGGACAAAGACAAAGGTGATGCAATAAGCAATGGCTGTAGTTACAAAGACATGGAAATATATACATTGCAAATAATAAAATAAAATAATAATCACTAAATATAAAAACACACAGGGTATGTAGAAATATAATGAAATGTTGGTCTTCCAGAATCAGGGCTTGACAAACTTGTTTGGAATCTAGGAGCCAGTTAAAGTTATGAGCCAGCTTTTTCTTTTTAAACAACGTTTAATTTTCAATGACAAAAATAAAAAACATTTTAAGGGACTCTATGGGCACCAGAACCACTACAGCTTAAAGCGGCACTGTCATGCCGAACTTATCTTTCTTTAATCGATTCCTCTTCTCTCCCTCTGTCAGGATCCTGTCTGCTCTAGTTTTCGCTAAAACATAAGATAAAGTAGGGACTACTTGTCTTATGGAGGTTTCCTACACCTGACCATCTCTGACCAGCAGAGGAGCAAAGTGTGCTTCATTTCCGGTGGCCAGATAAATTTTTCCATAATTCTTACCTTTCCTCCGTGTCCACGCAATGCTTGCTTTCACTTTTCCCGGACGCCCTGTCATTTAGACAGAACGCTGGTAAAACTGCAGAATTGCATCCTAACAGAATGAGAACAGTTTCTCTTTTCGTGTTAGGACACAATTCGGGACTTTGTTCGGCTCGGAATTTCATTCAAATGAATGCAGCGCCCATCCTTTTCGTGCCACGGCTGCATCTTGCAGCTGCTTAGTAGATAGCTCCCTGATACCGTGGGAATTAGGGAGTTATCTACCAAAAGACTGAAAGACCTAAACTGGTCTTTCAGTCATATTTACTAATATTAAGTCAAGATTACTACCTACACCGCGAGTAGGGGCATGTCTACTAAACAGTGAGCAGCCTGTGGTTGCTCACTGTAAAAAAAACAAGCAAACCCTAGTACCCCCCTCCCGAGCCGCTCTTGTGGGGGCCATTAAACTGATGGCGGGAGACCTAGAGCCCGTCCCCCCCCCGACCCCCATCCCTGAGCGGCGGGTGGGGGTCCTAAATAACAATAGGAGGGGAATCTATTGTCCTCCCACCCCTGAGCGCCGGGTGGGGGCCCTAAATGACAATAAGGGAGGGGGGCATATTGACCTAAATGAAAATGTTACCCCCCCCCCCAAGGTGACTAGGGGTCCCCAAACCCCTAGTCACCCCCCACCCCAAAACAATAATAATAAACCCCTACCTAACCCCTCACCCTAAAAATAGTGAGGGGTGAATAAAAGAACTAAGTACCTGTAAAAAAAACAACTTACCGTTTGATGTCTTCCTTTGTCTAAAATCTTCATTTTTCAGCCCCCCCCCAAAAACAAATAAAAAACATAAAACCTGTCAAAATTGTAAGAAAGAAAAGAAAAAATATGAGCGCAAAAAAAAAATCCAACGAAAAAGAAAAAAACAGACGCTAAAAAAATGAATCCACTGAGACTGAGCTCTGCAAGGCGGGGAAAGGCTTTTAAAGCCTTCCCACGCCCTGTAATTAGGCTCAGAGCGCTCTTATTGGTTGATTGAAGCCAACCAATCAGAGTGCTCTGACAGGTAAATGAAGAGACTGACAGGTAAGTCTCTACATTTACCTGTCACAGCACATTGGTTAGCTTGGAATTCAACCAATCAGAGTTCTCTGTGTCATTTTACACAGCGTGTAAAAAAAAAAAAAATTCCAAAGAACTTCCCCACGCTGTGTAAAATGACTAGCACTCTGATTGGTTGAATTCTAAGCCAACCAATCAGAGTGCTTTATAAGCCTTTCCCCGCCCTGCAGAGCTCAGTCTGTGCCATGCCCTCGCCGGGTGAAGATGGATTAATTTTTAGCATCAGGTCATTTCTTTTTCATCAGATTTTTTTTTGTGCTCAGATTTATTTTCTTTTAAGTTCGACGGGTATTATGGTTTTTATTTGGCCTCTATTGGGACTGAAAAAAATGATTTTAGAAAAAAGAAGGCATTAAATTGTAAGTTTTATTTCTTTTTTTACAGGCACATAGTTCTTTTATCCCCCCCTCACTATTTATAGGGTGCGAGGGGTAGGTAGGGGTTTATTCATTTTTGTTTTGGGTGGGGGGGTGACTAGGGGCTTGGGGACCCCATGTCACCTTGGGGGTGACATTTTCATTTAGGGCCCCCACCCGGCGCTCAGGCGTGGGCGACGGGGGGAGGGCAATAGGGTCCCCCTTATTGTTATTTATGGCCCCCACCCGCCGTTCAGGGGTGGGAGCCGGGGGGAGGACAATTGGTCACCCCCTGCCCCCCATACTCATGGGTGGGGGCCGAGGGGAGGAAAAAAGCCCCCCGTCCCACTTTTTTTTTTTCAACAGAGAGCAGCCACAGGCTGATCACTGTTTAGTAGACATGCCCCTACTTGCGGTATAGCGAGTTGGGGCATTCAGGAGATTTCAATTTCCCTTATGCCATTATGAGGGTCATATTGACCCTCATAGAGTGAGGGAGGACATGGGGGGCTTAGGAAGTGGCGAGGAGCACTGCTCCCTGCCACTTCTATTTTTACACTTTACAAGGAGGAAGCTGCACGTCGGTAGCTCCCTCCTTGTAATAAACTGAATAAACAAATGAACACCAATATTCGGTGTTTGTTCGTCTGATATTTCTATTCATGCATTAGTCTTTCTGACGAATGTATGGATGAAATTCCTGTTCGCATTCCCAATTGTTTAACTGGGCATGCGCAGGAAGTTCACAGCGCTATCTAGTGTGGACAGGTGACGTTTCCCACAGGGTCTTGATCTACCCACAAAACTAGGTAATATGGGGGGCTTAGGGGCATTTGGGGGTGACTAGGGGGTCAATTAGATGTAGTGGAGTCGGGAGGGGAGTTAAGAAAATAAACAAAAACGTGATTTAGCCATGACAGTGCCGCTTTAATGTATATAGCCTGTCCTTGCAGGCTTTTCAATGTAAACACTGACTTTTCAGAAAAAAAACTGCGTTTACATTGGTGCCTAGTAACATCTCTAGTTACAGTCACTCAGAAAGCCATTAGAGACAATTCCTAGTCCAGTGCTGCACAGTGTGCAGCACCAACGTTCAGTATCTCCATGCTCTCCATGGAGGCGCTGGATTCAATGCATCTCTATGAGGAGATGCTGATTGGTGCAGCACTGCGTTTTTGCCATGCATGCACAATAGTGCTGGAGGAAGCCCAAACTTCAGCTTTGCATATGCACAGATGAAGGCTCAACATATTGCCGGACAAAGTGACCTACAAAACTTTTGACCATCTTGTTAATAGGTTAATAGCAGACATACTGAGGTAGCCGCTTACAGCAGTTCCACTTGTCATGTGAGAAGTGGGAATGTGGCTAGGTGCTAAACTAATTAGAAAAAAATATATGGGCACAAATAAGATGTATCTACCTGCTGCAGCACCTGTCTATGTAAGTGCTGTCCCACAATTCATTCTGTCCATTTGAACTTTAGCTGTAGCTACCTGTAACATTCCTACTTTGCTGTCATTGAAACAGAGGACAGTCCTATAACTGCAATGATATTTTTCCCCCCAGAGGAACGAGCATGCAGTTCTTTAGTGTATCATACCTTCCAACAAGGATGTGTTGTTAATCCTGGATAGAGGCGAGTGTCAGTAATGTGGCGTGCATCAGTAGCAATGCCCATAGGGCATGCATGCTAGGCTTACTGAATGCAAATCCTTCCTGGCTTGCCCCACTCGCTTGTAAAACGCTCCTAGTACAAATGCACTTAGCATAGCATAAGTGCAAGGCTGCCATCAGGGGGTGACAACCATGATGGTTATCACAGGCCCGGGGGTGCCCAGGACCCCAATTCCTAATATGTGCATATATATATATATATATATATATATATATATATATATATATTATATATATATATATATATTATATAAATATATAGCGATTGTCACTATATATGTGCCCTGGCAGTGGCAGAACTACCGCTGGTGCTGCCGGTGTGGCTGAACTGGGGCCCGCATGCACTTAGGGCCACCCAGTGGGCATATGTCTTAAGGGGCCCAGTAAGCACTGTGGATCTCCAATAGCATGACCTGGCCCCTTTAATGATCCTGGCAGTTTTGAGAGGAAGTGAGCTCACTTCCTCTCAGCAAACACCTGCACAGAAGGAAGAACTGGGGAGGGAGAGCGAGGAGGAGAGAGCCAGACCCAAATCAGCCCCAGCCAGCAGAGTCCAGAAGGGTGACTAAAAAATGAGTGTGTTCCTGAGTGTATGTGTGTATCTGTCAGTGTGCACCTTAGCGTGTGTGTATCTGTCAGTGTGTGTCTGTGTATTTGCATGTATGCCAGTGTGGATCTGTTAATGTGCGTGTGTGTACGTGTATCGGTGTGTGTACCTGAGTGTATGTGTGTATCTGTGTGATTGTGTATTTGCATGTGTGTGCATGTATGTGTATCAGTGTGTGTGTGGCAGTGTATACACTACCCACAAATGCACATCTGCATTCAAACACCAACATTCACATACACACATATTACCTACAAAAACATGCTTACCTTCAAACACATGCATTGTTCAGTGCTAAATACAACCCTGCAATGGGCAAATTGTAGATCCACAGCTGAAAAAGCATTCTGGAACTTGTATAACAGATGGGGATCTGCATCCACTCTACACACACACACACATACTGCATCATTGTGGGGAGACTTGGGACGGGTCTTGTGGGCGGACTCTGCTGGCCCAGACCTTGAGCTTTGTCATTTCCGATGGCAGCCCTGTGTGCAGCATTTCTAACAGAAACACTGCACAGACAGACTCCTAGTACCTTGACCACTTCTAAAACTGGAAGTTGTCATGGTTTCTGGAGTAACCCTTTATTTCAATAAACTTCTATTACATGCTTTATAGTAATAAACTTTTATTACATACTTTATTGTAGTGAATTTTCATTACATGCTTTAGTGTGATAATACGATTTCATTACATACTTTCATTACATGGTTTATTGCAGTGTGCTTTCGTTATATGCATTATTGCATACCTGGGAGTGTAGGCCACAAAGGGGTGTAAATGAGGGGCAGACCTGATAGCTTCTTTTGCTTTGGACAACCATACGCAGAGCATGCCTGAGACACTCTGGAACGGGCTCAATGCCCTGAGCCTACTTACTGTGGGACATATCCCTGGTTCCAGTGACATCGAGACAGGACCCCAGAAGTGCTTAAGATGCAAGGACTTGGTTTGTGTAGCATTTCAACCTGAAATGCTACCTATTCCAAGACAAATTTGCACACACACAGCCTCATCTTCCTCCATACAAGGCAGCAAAGTCTCTCACGTGCTCTTAGCCTTTCCCTTGCACTGTGCCTCTAGCCTCTAAAATAGGATCTCAGATAATGGGGAATCCAATGTTCTTTTGTGAGAAGCAGTTGACTGTTTGAGTGTGCCAAGAGGAATCCATTCAAATACATTTCTATGAAGGAAGTTCAGATTGGGCTTGCTAATGACACTGCCGGAGCAGGAGGTGGTTAGCTTAGTTGCACTGAACTCTAGAGACAACAATTGCTCAGAGCACCTGCCTTATTGCAAAGACTTCTCATTAAGTTACATTGCAAATTCTTTGATTGGACAGCCACAGACTGTCTGGGTAGGGTTAGAAGGGTTTGCAAAGGCTGCAGATGTGAATTACATTATTTGCAAGCTGTGTTTAGATATAACCCCAAAAGACAAAATGCATAATGCATAATTTTTTATTTTTTTTGGGGGGGTGGGAGGGGGTTATATCTACCCTTTAATCTCTGTATATGCAGCATTTCAAAGCAAAACGCTGCATATACAGCCTCAGACACCATGACCCCTTAAAATCACTGAAATGGTTGTGGTGCTTGAAGTAACCCTATAAATAGCTGCAGAGAGCAGGATGGGAGAGCTGTTTGAAAATATTTGAGAACACGAGCCGTGCTGGTAAATATCCAGGTTCCCTCCCTTCGATTTTGTCTATTTGGCATGGTGTTTATTATATTTTGTTGCAAAGGCATCCTTGGGCATACATGGACACTAACCATCAAAACAACTTTGTCTTTCATTTAGCAGTGAGACTGCTGGGATCTGCCACTTCATTAAACTAAAGCTTTCACAGTGTTCCTTATGGTAATATAGGATAGATTTCATTTAAATTTGTGTTAAAAGCCAGTTAGTTTAATTAATGACCCAATCAGGGGCGCCAGACTGGACAAAGCGGTATCCACGCTGTACCAACATCTGCTGATGGGAAAGGAGACGGATAATAACACCTTCAAGGGGCGATGGGAACGACAATGGAACAAAACAATTACACAGGCGCAATGGGACACGGCACTCCTGTGGCAATACAAAAGCTCCTCTAGCTCATACTATCAGGAGGTCAACTGCAAGTTGATATCACTGTGGTATAGAACACCGGTGACTCTGCAGCGGATATTCCCGACAGCATCCCCGATGTGCTGGAGATGTCAGGAGGAAAGAGGTACCATACTACATCTGTGGTGGGAATGCCGAGCCATTATACCTTACTGGGACCAAGTTCGCACGGAAATTAAGAATATACTAGGTGATGATACAGAGTGGTCGATGGAGCTGGCCCTATTACACATCACATCACAGTCCATCTCCGGCTACAAAAGATCGATCATGCGCCACCTCCTGAACGCGGGGAAATCCCTCATCCCAGTGTACTGGAAAAAGATGGAAATCCCCACACGCACGGAATGGCTTCATAGGGTGGGAGACATTCAGGCAGCTGAGGCGCTACGAGGGTCGCTTGCGGGGCTGTCGGCCAGGCACGCGGAGATCTGGGGACCATGGTTCTTCTACCAATCTAGAGCTATCTAATAAACAGCACCAACACCCCAGGGAAGCGGAAAATAGGGGATCAAAACTATTCCAGATCATGTCCTGGTTCCACGTCAGAGCTCACCCCCGGACGGGATGTATCCCCCCCCCCCCCCCCGACTGACTGTTCACGCGCACACTCAAGCCATTCATAGACAGACAATCCGCTAGACATTTCAGACTTTCACACGCACACGCGTCTGAAGGACACAACAGATAACCCTCTCCATTGACACTACCGTACGAACATCAACGCAAGCTCAACATCAGCGGAAACTAAAAATGGGATGTTAGACGGGACCCGCTACTCAGACAACCTACCCCAACACAACACTAACACCCCTTCGGCTTGTACTACCGGGAGACAGTGACCACAACTTTACTGCACGGGCCACAACTTGCACAACATGGATGACGAGCCCCCGTGGACTAACACACAATGATACACATGTGCACCACGCACTCACATTAACTTACAATGAAACACCTGCGCATCATACAATCATATATTAGCAAGGATCAACTCCCCAAGAACATGAGCAAATTGCCGCACAACCTTACACTGGGGACATCAAGGGGGAAAGGGGAAACCCTACCTACATCCTTTTCCTATACCCTCAACCCACCCCCCCTTCAATATCTCTTTACAAGAAGCCACCCCCGACCCTACCAAAGGAAGAACGGACGCTACCAATGATCTACCGGTCTACACCTGATAATAATGAATCATAGGAGACGCCCGAATGTAGATAGGGGACATAAGTCGGATATAAATACCATAACTAGGAGATACTCCTTGAATCCCAAACTCACACCTGTATCTTTCCCTTTGACAGCCCAAGTTTCGCAAACAAAACCTGAGACAAAAAACAGTAAAAAAAGAAATGCTATGCCTTGAACTGCTGTCCAATTGTTAATTGTTTTATGTTATGATGTATCATATGTTATTACACAAGAGCCTGCGTGCTCCATATTTACCTGGTAAACAATGAAAATATGTATCATACGATCTCTACCAATAAAACAGATTTACAAAAAATAAAAATAATTAATGACCCAATGACTATGAAATGGTTAATAATAAAGCTAATTTCAAGATTAATATATAGAATATGGTGATTCTAAAGGTATGTTATAGTAATGTTTGGTTGGTAATGCCCCTATATATTTTAATAAACACCACAGCTTTAGACCATACATTAAATTCACTTGGCCTTTTGTTTTTCTGTTATCTCTGTGTTATGCTTTAATTAAGGTTATATTGCTTAGCAGGCACCACATTTTAAAGGAAAACTATAGCGTTAGAAATACAAATTCCTAACGCTATAGTTCCCCTGTCCCTAGTTAGATAGAGCTAGAAAGAAGTAAAAATTTAATTGTATTTATTTGAATGGGACACACACCTATAAGGCTTCTTTGACACTGCTCCCCTCTCCGATTACCACAATGTCATTGCAGCCCTATCTAATGCTTCTCATAGTTGCTCCTCATACTGTAGTATTAAATGCTTTCCTATGGGCTTCTTTGTCAACTAACAGAGTTTTACTTGGTTATTGCAGTGGAAGCGCCTCTTGTGGCTATCGGTATGACGGCCATTACAGTTGGGTTTAACCCTGCAATGGAAACATTGAAATTTATTTAAAAAAACAACAACAAAACAACTGCAATTTTTATATTACAAGTCTAAAAGAATAGGGCCACTAAATTGAGATGAAGTGTTCTGGGGGACTTTAGTGTGTCTTTAAAGCGACACTACAGTCACCAGAACAACTACAGCTTATTGAATTTATTCTGGTGCGTAGGATCATTCCCTTCAGGCTTTTTTCAGTAAACACAGTCTTTTCAGAGAAAATGCAGTGTTTACATTACAGCCTAGTGATAACTCCACTTGCCACTCCTTAGATGGCTGCTAAAGCTGCTTCCTGGGGCAGTGCTGCAGAGTAAGCAGCACTGACATTTAGTATCTCCACCCTCTGCATGCAGACACTGAACTTTCCTCATAGACATGCATTGATTCAATTAATCTCTATGAGGAGATGCTGATTGGCCAGGGATGTGTTTGACTTGTGCTGGCTCTGCCTCCTTGACAGTCTTAGCCAATCCAATGGGGAAGCATTGTGATTGGCTCAGACCACCACTTCTGATGATGTCAGCAGACAGAGGCAGTTCAGGGGCAGATGCAGCAGCTTCAGACATGAATACAAGTAAGATTTTACTGTATTTAGGGGGGCCAGGGGGCTAGTGTAAGGGCTCACCTTGGTTGGAGTCCGACGTGCAGAGAGGTTTGCTCACCCTTGCAGATAAACACAACCTTTGTTAACCTGATAAGATGCTACCTGGGCTGTGCATCTGTGCACGGACGCAGGAACAATAACCAGGTGCGAGGAAACAGACGAGGGAGTCAGGCAAGGTTTCAAAGGTCAGGGCAGGCAGCGCACAGGCAATAACGAAGATCCAGAAGCAGGGGGTCACAAGCCAAGTCAGTCTTAAGCAAAAGGAAACCATGAACTGATAGTGCCCTCAGGGAGAGGGTCATATAGCTGGATAACGAACAGCCAATTTGCAAGATGCCACAGAACTTAAAGACACAGGTAGTAATTAAATGAGAAGTCCAGCCCCCTAATGCTGCAGACAAGGCCAGGTAAACAGGGCTAGAACCGTAAGTTCAGAAGTGGCTCAGAGACAGGAGAGCAGGCTTAGGATACAGAAGGACCCAGGATTAACACCTGTGGGATGGTCACGCCTAGCCGTCTGGATGGCACAGGGAGAACTGTGACAGCTAAGATGGTGGTTTCAACACATGTTTGTGTTCCTGACCCTATAGTGTTTCTTAAAACTCTGTATCAAGTCGCTTCAACCTGTATGCTAGTTAGTGAAGAAAAAAAATACTTTAAATAAAGTTCCCTGATAGTAAATTTCTGACTATACGGCTTTTGTAAACAACGATTCAAATCTTGCAATGTCTGTTAAGAAAGTATGTGAATTATGGTCCACAACAGATACAATTTCTGAGTTTTTCCTTACACAGGTGAAAATGCCATGGCCTATGCATTAAAACATCTTTTTAGCTGAGCACAATCAATACATTGCCACCTTTCCCTGTTCTAGCCATTTAAATGTCAGCCCCTTAGAACATTATTCATTAGGATGTGAACATGATGCAGATGGTTTTGGTCTAGAAAATCCCTGAGCTTACTCTGCGTATGCATTCGCCTGTGAACTATTCCCAATTTTATTGAACTTAAGCTGTTGACATTCATTTAGCAATTCATGTACCTAACCCTTGATCTTTGAGGCGTAGTTATGCCCCTTGATTTTATTATTTTTCTGTATTTATTTTTTTTAATTTTCTTGCAGACAAAATTCATTTTTTATAACATTTTATATCTGTCCATATAACTAGAGTTTGCAAAATATATTATCCCCTTTTCATCCCTTGAAGTTAATGTGTTTATGAAGTGGTTCCATAGAATAGAGATGAAATTCAGCTCCTGTCCATGTTTACACGTTTGAGAGCCTTGTATCTGCAGCAAAACAAATTAAATCGTACGGAGCACTGGGTTTTGATTCACCTATGCACTTCTAGATTTAATCTTCCAATTTAGAAATATGAGAGTTGGGCTGTCAAAATGCTGTGTCTGGTAGGGTTCACTGATTCTCTGTCACTATGATCTTTAGTCATACTTGTCAAGTCTGCTGGACAGTTTGGAAGATCTCTCCAAAACAAAGTGATACTGCTTCAAATGATTTCAAACTGTCAAAGCAAGATCCATATTATAAATTGTTGGTATAACTCAATCATGGATTGTGATAATGTTTGAAGACCCAAAGGATAAGGATACCGTTTTTATATTTCAGCCCTTGTTACAACTTGTAAATGCAGTGTGGCATTCATCCTTTTGTGAAGTGATAGATTAACACCTCAAAGGCCAAAAGCATTTTGTGTCCTCCCATTGTTGTTCCTATGTTGACCCATTTTAGTCACTAAATAAGTGGGACATACCATTTTGATATTGGGAGAAAAAAAACAATACACTTATTTGATGGATTTATAGCATCATTGTTGCTTAAAAGTTAGTGATTAAACACTAAATTTACTTTAGAAAGATAATATAAAGCCCAAGCATACTCACACTAAAAGAAGATACAAGTGTCTCTGACAGTTGTGTGTTTGACCACCATGCTTCACAATGATAGGACATTCAGTTTGTTTTGTGTTTTGTTGTGTTTTTTGTTTATTTGTTTTTTTGTGGGTAGGAGGGGTGTCTTTTTTTTTTTTGCTAAGAAATTGGAAAATCTCTAACAAAAATGGAATAAAGCACTACAAAATACAATATAGCTCTTATTAGCTGTAAATGAAGGACACTGGCCCCTCAAATATAAGAGGAGATTGAATCAGTAAACCCCAAAAAGAAATAAACAAAACCTAGTGCAATTTAAAATAGCTAAATAGTCCCAGAATTTCCAAACTACACACTATTCACTCACATTGGGTAGAACCTAATACAGGCACAAATCTTAAAAGCAGGTGTACCTTTAAGGCTGTATGACACCCTTCTTATTTGTTTGCAATGGGTACTCCAAAAAAGGAGAGAGATAAAAGGGCCCACAAATGGTGCTGTATTTCCAATTATATAAATAATATCAATATTATTCTGCTCACCTTGTTGAAAACCACATCAAACCGGCTTGCAGTGCCTCTCGTTTTTTTAACACTTCTTAGATTGGCGTTGTTGCCAAAATGTATACTTTATAAACCACATTTAATTAGGTTAAGGGTCTGCCTTTGTTGACCACTTCAATGCATGGGTGAACTACACTGGGAGTGATGCAGTGGTTGGTAATGTGACATCACTTCTGCTATAGGCCAGAATCACATAACCGTATGGACATAGATCCTCCCTACCTCGTAACCATAGGGACACAAATAAACAAACAAAGGACAACTGCATAACCTTGTAGTTCATCTGTGACAATATACATTGATAACAATATTGTGTTAAAGGACCACTCTAGTGCCAGGAAAGCATACTCGTTTTCCTGTCACTAGAGTGCCCTGAGGGTGCCCCCACCCTCAGGGACCCCCTCCCGCCCGGCTCTGGAAAGGGGAAAAGGGGTAAAACGTACCTTTTTCCAGCGCTGGGCGGAGAGCTCTCCTCCTCCTCTCCGCCTCCGTTCCTCCCCGTCGGCTGAATGCGCACGCGCGGCAAGAGCTGCGCGCGCATTCAGCCAGTCACATAGGAAAGCATTCATAATGCTTTCCTATGGACGCTTGCGTGCTCTCACTGTGATTTTCACAGTGAGAATCACGCAAGCGCCTCTAGCGGCTGTCAGTGAGACAGCCACTAGAGGAAATAGGGGAAGGCTTAACTAATTGATAAACATAGCAGTTTCTCTGAAACTGCTATGTTTATAAAACAATTAGTTAACCCTAGCTGGACCTGGCACCCAGACCACTTCATTAAGCTGAAGTGGTCTGGGTGCCTAGAGTGGTCCTTTAAGTTCTTGATAATACATATTGCAAATAGTAATAATTGAAACCACAATGGGACAAGGGAGATACAATGTTAATGTTCTAGTTATAGAAACATGCTCTTTGCAGTACACAAGTGCAAAATATTAGAAGCAATACATCTTTTAAAAATCTAAAAAAAAAAATAAGACATTAAAATTAAATTAACACAATTGTGTACCCATTATCAAGGTATAGGCAGTCTTTATAGTGCTTGCAAGTAGGTTGTAATATTGTTGTATTATTCGTCTAATCATTAAATAGGCATTAGCAAACTGAAAACCTCAAGAGCCTTCCTGAGTAGATTAAATGAGAACATCAGGAAGAGCAGGCAGTGCAGAAGCCTCTCCGCACCTAGCATTTAAAATCACAGACATGGAAGATACATCTTGCACTACAATTAGAATCTCAGACACAGGAGAAGTGTCTTTTCCGTCATCCTTTAGATTAGAACAACCTAGAAAGGGAGAATCCACTTTTCACTTGGTGCTTTGAAATAAACAGGAAAGAGAGCATAGACAAAAAACAGTAGTACATTTCTATGACTTATACCATTAGCTTTGCCAGTGCAGGGAAAGTAGAGAATATTAATAGAAAATAAATAGAATATTTAAATATTGCTAGGGCGTGAGAGTACAGGACATTGTACCACCCTACTCATTTTAAAAATGCTAAAATATTAAATGTAACCCCTTTCTGTTAATAAGAGCCACTTATTATAAAATATTTATTTGTGCTAAAGTGGAGATTTTATAAATCAATTTACTGCAATGTTACAGTTGTTACAGTTGTATCTGCAATTTCTATTTGTAGAATTGAGTAGCGAGAAAAATATACAGGACAAGGCACACACACAGGGGAATAAACACTATTGAATAAAACATTGAAAATCACCTATGCCTTGTGTTAAAGGGACACTAGAGGCACCCAGACCACTTCAGATCCCTGAAGCGGTCTGGGTGCATTATCCCTGTCAGTTTATATTGCAGGGTTAACTCCACCTCTAGTGGCTGTCTACCAGACAGTCACTAAAGGCGCTTCCGAGTGGTTAGGCAACTTTTGATTGCCTAACTGACGCTGGATGTTCTCACGCTATGCATGAGGACATCCAGCGTCAGCTAAAACCTGTAGGTGAGCATCAAATCAATGCACTTTAGGTCCCAGACATCGGGGAGGCCTGACCCAGTGCCGAGAGACATCAGCACTGGATTCAGGTGAGTGACGAGGGAGGTGGGGGAGCAACGGAGGCACTATGGGCTACTAATACAATTGTGTATAGTTTCCCTTTAACCTTTTTATATTAGAGGCCCCAGTTTCTTTTAAATTTAGTTGAAATATTTAGCAAATAGCACAATAATCAAGTACAGATAAGACAAGAAACAGAAATTGTTTTTCTCCTCTTCTATGACTGCCAGGAGCAAAGGGAAGAGCTTTTAACATTGATTGTTAAAGCTGATATAGAATATAATTCTATATTTTTTTTTTTTTTCACATCTCACAAATATATATTTGTTAAATATATGAATGTTTATGCATAATATTCCAAATCCTGGCAAGTTACAGCTCCCTTTTAGTATTAATCTTCTAGGTCATCATGATACTAAAATGAGAGGAGGCAAAATGCCTTCAAATAGTTTGCAAGTGTTTTCTTTAAAGGAACACTATAGTCTCCTAAATTACTTTAGCTAAATAAAGCAGTTTTAGTGTATCGATCAGTCCCATGCAATTTCACTGCTCAATTCACTGTCATTTAGGAGTTAAATCACTTTGTTTCTGTTTATGCAGCCCTAGCCACACCTCCCCTGGCTATGATTGACAGAGCATGCATGAAAAAAAAAAGAGAAAAAAAAACTGGTTTCACTTTCAAACAGATGTAATTTACCTTTAATAAATAATTGTATCTCAATCTCTAAATTGAACTTTAATCACATACAGGAGGCTCTTGCAGGGTCTAGCAAGTTATTAACATAGCAGGGGATAAGAAAATCTCAATTAAACAGAACTTGCAATAAAGAAAGCCTAAATAGGGCTCTCTTTACAGGAAGTGTTTATGGAAGGCTGTGCAAGTCACATGCAGGGAGGTGTGACTATGGTTTATAAACAAAAAGGATTTAACTCCTAAATGGCAGAGGATTGAGCTGTGAGGCTGCAGGGGCATGTTCTATACACCAAAACTGCTTCATTAAGCTAAAGTTGTTCAGGTGACTATAGTGCCCCTTTAAAGCTCACAGCATTCGGCATTATAAAAGACTAATTGATAAAGTTTGAGAGAAGTCATTAGAGAAGCAGAATTATTTTGGCAGCAGGCTCACACTACTGTTCAGCATGATCAAAATTGCATCAGAGGCTCTAACAACTATTTAGGAATTGGATGACACTGAAGAAAAGTCCAACAAACAAAGTAATAGAGGGATGCACTAAATACATTTGAGTTACACATGCTTAAAAGCTAGTTCAAACTGAAAAAAAAAATCATCTTGTACGAGTAGTTTCATTTTGAAGACATGATAGGGGGTGAAGTCTGAACAGCATTTTGATCACTTTTTAGGTTGCTTTTCCTGCAAAATAGGTTGCTTTTTGCGCCAAAATATTCCTTACTGCATCTCTTATGTAATTTTCCACCCCTAATTTCTTTTCTTTTATTTATTTATTTTTTGGTGGCAGGGCACAAATTTTACATCACTGATGATTTTTCACACTCTTCTTCTTTGCTAAGTAAGAACAAAATCCTCTAAACTGTGACATAGTACGCAGTGTCATGATTATTTAACAAAAATAAAGCCAAAATGGAGAAGCCATGTGTGGAAAACTAGTAAACCTTATGATTCAATAGCTTGTGGAACCCCTTTTAGCCGCAATAACATGAAGTAACCAGTTTCTGCATAATTTTATCAGTTATATGATGTTGCTTCAGTTCATTAACCCCTTAAGGACCAAACTTCTGGAATAAAAGGGAATCATGACATGTCTCCTTAAGGGGTTAAAGGGACACTATAGTCACCTGAACAACTTTATCTTAATGAAGCAGTTTTGGTGTATAGAACAGCCTCACTGCTCAATCCTCTGCCATTTACGAGTTACGGTAAATCCCTTTGTTTATGAACCCTAGTCACACCTCCCTGCATGTGACTTGCACAGCCTTCCATAAACACTTCCTGTAAAGAGAGCCCTATTTAGGCTTTCTTTATTGCAAGTTCTGTTTTATTAAGATTTTCTTATCCCCTGCTATGCTAATAGCTTGCTAGACCCTGCAAGAGCCTCCTGTATGTGATTAAAGTTCAATTTAGAGATTGAGATACCATTATTTAAGGTAAATTACATCTGTTTGAAAGTGAAAACAGTTTTCTTTTCATGCAGGCTCTGTCAATCATAGCCAGGGGAGGTGTGGCTAGGGCTGCATAAACAGAAACAAAGTGATTTAACTCCTAAATGACAGTGAATTGAGCAGTGAAATTGCAGGGCAATGATCTATACACTAATACTGCTTTATTTAGCTATTCAGGTGACTTCAGGTGACTATTAAGTTATTCAGGTGACTATAGTGTTCCTTTAAGGTTTGTTTATGCACAGCTCTCTTAAGGTCAAGCCACAGTATTTCAATCTGATTGAGGTCTGGACTTTGACTGGTCCATTGCAACACCTTGAGTCTTTTCTTTTTCAGTGATTCTGTTGTAGATTTGCTGGTGTGCTTGGGATCATTGTCCTGTTGCTTGACCCAATTGTAGCCAAGCTTAAGCGGTCGTACAGATGTCCTCGCATTTGACTCTAGAATACTTTTGCTATACAGAGGAGTTTATGATTTACTCAATGACTGCAAGGTTGTCCGGTCATATGGCTGCAAAACAAACCCAAAAGGACATTGTTCCAGAAGCCTTGTTTTTTTTTTTCAGATGCAGTATTGCAAAACCTAAGCCGTGCTGCCATGTTTTTTTTTAGAGACAAGAGTTTTTCTCCTGGCAATCCTTCCAAACACACCATACTTGTTCAGTCATTTTCTAATTGTACTGTCATGAAATTTAACATGCTAACTGAGGCCTGTAGAGTCTGAGATGTAATTCTTGTTTTTTTGCAGTTTCTCTGAACATTACACGGTATGATCTTGAGAGGAATTTTCCAGGGAAGATTGACAACTGTTTTGAATGTTTTACACATATGAATAATCTTTTTCACTGTAGAATGATGCACTTTAAATTGTTTGGAAATGGCCTTATCACCCTTCCCAGGCATTTGATTAGAGCAACTGTCTGCTACTTAGTGTCTTAATTCCTATCGAAGCACTAAGGGAGTACTTCGTTTTTCACTCATGGCTTCTCCATTTAGGCTTTATTTTTGTTATTTAAATCATGACATGGTGTAATATGTCATGTGCTGTTGTTCTTCTGAGGTTGTATTTACCTAATTATAAGACCAGCTACGGAGTAGATGATTTTACATATCAGGACATAATAACAACCATAGAATAATTCAAAGAGGGTGTACTTTCTTTTTGCCATAACTGTATGCAGACAATCGTAACGCTAAATGTAATTCCTGCAATCTTTGCAGAACCTGAACCAGGAAGTCCTTCTAATGGCTTTTCGAGTTACAGTCACTGAAGGTGGTGTTAGGCAGCAATGTATATATATGTGTGTGTGTGTGTGTGTGTGTGTATATATCAGAATGTGACAATGTTCATTTCTTTTTCTTTTTTCTTTAAATTCTTTATTTTTGAAGTGCAGAGTTACCGTATATACTCGAGTATAAGCCGAGTTTTTCAGCCCATTTTTTGGGCTGAAAAACCCCAACTCGGCTTATACTCGAGTCACTGTCTGTATTATGGCAATTTGCATTGCCATAATACAGACCGGGGGAGAGGGGGGCTGGCAGAGCTGTAACTTACCTGTTCTGCAGCTCCTGTCAGCTCTCTCCTCCTCTGCGCCGTCCGTTCAGCACCTCGGTCAGCTCCCAGTGTAAGTCTCGCGAGAGCCGCGGCTCTCGCGAGACTTACAGTGTGAGCTGATAGAAGGAGCTGCACGGACGGCGCAGAGGAGGAGAGAGCTGACAGGAGCTGCAGAACAGGTAAGTTACAGCTCTGCCAGCCCCCCTCTCCCCCCCACTGAACTGCCACTGGACCACCAGGGAAGGAGCCCCCCTCCCTGCCATATATCAAGCAGGGAGGGGGGACGAAAAAATAAAAATATATAAATAAAATAAAAAATAATAATAATAAAAAAAAAAATTAATAACAAAAAAAAGGGGGATAAGGACCACTATGGGAGGGAGGGGGGGGGGGGATAAGGACCACTATTGGAGGGAGGGGGGTATAAGGACCACTATGGGAGGGAGGGGGGGTATAAGGACCACTATGGGAGGGGGTGGGATAAGGACCACTATGGGAGGGAGGGGGGTATAAGGACCACTATGGGAGGGAGGGGGGGGGGGGTATATGGACCACTATGGGAGGGATGGGGGGGGATAAGGAACACTATGGGAGGGATGGGGGGGGATAAGGACCACTATGAGAGGGAGGGGGTGGGATAAGGACCACTATGGGAGGGGAGGGGGAAGTAAGGACCACTAGGGGAGGGGAGGGTAAGGACCACTAGGGGAGGGGAGGGTAAGGACCACTAGGGGAGGGGTGAGTCAGGACCACTGGGGGGGGGGGTGAAGGAACACGGGGGTGGGGAGGTAAGGACCACTGAGGGAGGAGGAGGGGAAGTCAGGACATATGGGGGGGGGGAGGCGGCAAAATTTTTTTTGCCTACGGCGGCAAATATCCTTGCACCGGCCCTGCACACACTGCATTCACACACTGCATTCATACACACACACACTGCATTCATGCACACACACACTGCACTCATACACACACGCTGCACTCATACACACACGCTGCACTCATACACACACACATACGCACACACTGCATTCATTATACACACACTGTAAATAAATATTCAATTAATATATTTTTTTTAGGATCTAATTTTATTTAGAAATTTACCAGTAGCTGCTGCATTTCCCACCCTAGTCTTATACTCGAGTCAATAAGTTTTCCCATTTTTTTTGGATAAAATTAGGGGCCTCGGCTTATATTCGGGTCGGCTTATACTCGAGTATATACGGTAAGTACTTGCTTTAATGTAGATACATAACATGAGGCATGAGAACAAAATGTTCATATTAAAAGTCATAATATGCTGCTTTATTTATTTATTTATTTTGAAAAAAAATAATAAAAAATAATAATACATGAAGAAACCAACATGGCATCATACTTTTTTTCATCACAAATGGAGATGAGAAGTTTAATGGCTAACAAGTCTTTGTGTGAACCTTCTCATCTCATACTATGGACTTAGGGAGTGACACTATCTTCTTTTTTTTAATCTATTGTACTTTATTATTCTCTTTAACTCTGACCTGATGAATATTTATGATAATTGATACATGCATACTACTAAAACAAGCTGTTGAAAATCATATAATATGCTTTTGTAGGACTCAATATTATGTGACTTCTCTTCCCGGGGCAAACAATCAAAAGATATTTCCAAGCAGTGCCATAGGGATTTAAAAGTATATTTGCATTACTAGTGGATACAATATGCACTCAAATACTTGAGAACATTATGCGTGGTTGACACTAGAATAAATAATATATAAAATGTGATTTTTTTTTTCTATATTTGATCACCATACATATTATCATATTCATAGATTGTAAAATAAAAAAAAAAGTGTTGGATTGCCACACAACATTTGATATTCAATGATGTGTGAGTTACTGTCTCCTTCGATTAGGTTTATTTGAAGTAAAAAGCAAAAAAAAAACTTGAAATCATATACTTATATGGATCATATATTGCAAATGTGTTGTCTGTTGTGAATATAATAATAAGTATATTAAAGGAACAATCATATAAGGCATATTTTATCCATTGAATAAATAGCTGATTCATTTCACTTACTAAGGATACAGAGTGGTGCATCTTCTACTGTTACACAATGAAAGGACAGGCTGTCATAGGAAAAAGTGTGTATAAATGGGCATTCACTTCCAGTGATATCCCTACAGAAGCTGGATTTAGGAAAAAGGGCATATAACACCTTGCCCTGGAATACTGATAGATCTCCTAGAAGACAGAATGTTTTATCTTTCTCTTTAATAGACATATTTATTTATAAAATATTTTACCAGGAAGGATACATTGAGATTTCTCTCGGTTTCACATATGTCCTGGATCCACAAAACATTGCATTAATAGGGTACAATACAATACAAAAACAATATTAATACACAATATATACACAAGACCACTTCAGCTTAATGGATTAACCCTTTCTGCTGTAAACGTAGCTGTTTCAGAGAAACTCATTGACAGCCGCTAGAGGTGCTTCCGCGCTTCTCACTGTGATTTTCATAGCGAGAAGACGCCCGCGTCCATAGGAAAGCATTGAGAATGCTTTCCTATGGACTGGCTGAATGCGCGTGCGGCTCATGCCGCGCATGCACATTCAGCTGATGACGGGGAAAGGAGGCGGAGAGTCCCCACCGCTGAGGAAGCCCTGCGGTGGAGAAAATATATGTGTTTAACCCCTTCCTCCCCCTAGAGCCCGGCGGGAGGGGGACCCTAAGGATGGGGGGGGGGGCCAAGAGACCCTATAGTGCCAGGAAAACGAGTATGTTTTCCTGGCACT